>NC_058131.1:638381558-638489493 GCF_016433145.1 Gracilinanus agilis
TCTCTTAATCTCTGAGTCTCTCTCTCTCAATCTTTCTCTCTTTCTCTTAACCTCTTTTTCTCTCTGCTTGTCTCTCTCTCTCTTAATCTCTCTCTCAGTCCTCTCTTTCTCTCAATCTTTTTCTCTCAGGCTCTCTTTCTCTCTCTCTCAATCTCTCTTTCTCTTTCTCCCTCCCTCTTTTTTCTTCTGTGTGTGTCTGTCTCTGTCTTCATATCTTAAATGTACCTAGTTATTTACGTGTCCTCTCCTCCATTAAAATGCATGCTTTTTGAGGGCAGAGATTACATTTCAGCATTTCTTTGTTTCTCAGGCACTTAGCACCATGTCTGGCACAGGATATGTGCTTAACAAATTTTTGTTGACTGACAGTTCAAAATAGTTGGTTGGGCTTCTTGTTTGGGACCACAAGGATAAACAGTCAGTTGACTAGTATGTTTGTAGTCTGGCACATGTTTTAGAACCATAATAATAATGAACATCATCATGCTTTGCATTTTATAGGCCTTTACAGTTATAAAACACTTACAAATACATACATATGCACATATACTCATATTTGTCTCCTCGGGACATTATAAACAAGTAGTTGAGCAAACATTAGAATCTCCCTTTAGTAGAGTCTCAAAGATTTTAAATGACTTGCTCACAGTCCCATGTCTACTAGGTGCCCAGCATTAAAATCTAGGTCTTTGGTTCCAAATACAGCATCCTATTTAGAATAAGTTAATTTCTGTCCTCGATAGACCAGTAAAATGAGATAGCCATTCTCTCTCTACTTCATAGGGTCTTTGTGAGCTGTTGTGATATATTTTTCAAATGCTCTAAAAATGCTACATGCATGCAATAAGCACTCCATCTGTAATGAGGGTCCTTCATTACCTCTGCACTGCTAAGATCAAATGATCAAGAACCATATTGGGTTAGAATAGGATTTGATCATTTTATCTCAGTTGCTGGTTTCTGCAACGTGTCATTTTGTGCTATAGCAAGAAAGCTGCTTCCAGAAGTAAAAATTATTTCCTGTATGAGCCTAGGTGGAAACAGAGATGGGATTTGACCCAGATAGTTCCTCATAATTCCCCAGTATTGGCTAAGGGTGGTGAGACATTCTTTTGTGTTCTGCATTTGACTGAAATCCTTCTCTTGTCCCCAAGTTCAATATGAAACACAGAATCCTGCTTTTCTTAAGGCTTCATGGCTCAGATGGTATCACAGCACAGGATTTCATTGCCCAAAGATAACAAGGAACAATGGGCTGGTGGAATTCACACATAGGCAGGTTCAACACAAGGATCTATGTGTGCTGTATATTTAAAAGCTTACTGAACCCTGGAGTAAACTTTACTTCTATTAATTTACAGTTTATCCACCACTCATTAACTAAAGCCTTGTCAGATCATTGCTCAGAAATATGAAAGCAGAAGTAAAGGGTGTGAGGAAGGGAGGGTGGGAGGGGAAAGGGAAGGGCAGGAAATTAGAAATACTATTTCATTAATCTCCAGTGAAATGATTCTGCAGACCTCATTACACCACCAGGAAGAAGAGTGATTAAAAGGACTTGAACCCTCCTCCGCTCTCTTGCCACCCCCCCACCCCTCAATCTGGAAAGGAAACCAATGAAATAAATGGGAAGTGGAATTGGCCAAAAGCTTAAAGGCTGCCCGGGCTGGTCATGCAGCAGTTGCCTTTTCAAAATGTTATTATTGACTCTGCATTGACCAGTCTGGCTGTGCTGCTGCCTCCCAGCCTGCTGTAGAAGTGACATGGCATTTATAGATATCAAGGAAACATAATGAATGCCAAAGATTGGTTCTGTTCTCTTGACCCATCCTTTTAAATTGGTGGTGGGTTTTGGTTTTCTGTTTCTTAGCCACAATGAAGTTTTAGTGACAGAAAGGGTTTAATCCTTGGTTCTTTTCCAGTGTGTGTGTGTGTGCTTTATTTTTACTATATTTTATGAGCTCTTTATGTCCTTCTCATTTCACATATATAAAACAATGCTCCAAATAGTTAAACAATGACTCTATCTGTATGAAACATTCTGTGTCTTAGTAGTCCTCCACCTCTTTGTTGCACATAGGGCAATACTTTTCTTTATCTGTTCTCCCTGTCCATCATTATTAAAGTTTATTTCTTGAGCTCAATTTGGAATAATAGGATGAAGAGGAATTAAACATCAGCACGTGGCAGAGGCAGCTGTGATTCAGTGGAAAATGGCCTGGCTTCAGGAGCCATGACGTTGACAAAGAGCTCTGCTGATTATGAGCCATGCCTCAGTTTCCTCATCTGTAAAATGGGCAAATATCTGCATCACAAGACTAATATGGAGAAGGAACAAATCAGATGAGAGAATATCAAGTAATTACAGCTCAAATTTCTACAAGCACCTTCAGGTTTACAAAATGTTTTCTTCCAAAATCTAATGAGGTCAGTATGGATATTATTTAATGTTTCTATGAAAGCCCTTTGTATACTACCAATCTCAGATAAGGAATTATTATTATCTCCAATAGTAAGCAGATAACTCTTTTATTTGGCCAGGACATGGTTCTGCCAAATGTTGTTTTTCTTTCTTTCAGATCAGTCATAAACTCTATGGTGATATCAAAGTTGAGACTTAGAAATAGTCCTGCAATGAGAATAGTACTCTGGATTCTGAGCACTCCCTTCCTTGTGATTAATAATAGTAATTGCTTATATAGATGTATCTACAGGGTGTCCCCAAAGTTTTAGTGCAGTTTTAAACTCTAAAATTTGCTTTGACTTTCTAAGGCCTCTTTGTTCAGGGATGCTGATAGAATCTGTGGTGGCCAACACCAGCAAAGTATTTGTCTTAGGCAAGTGTATGACTTTTTTTTTTTAGAAATGAGAGAAAATTAGGAATAGGTTTAGGAAAGAAAAGAGTAATGCAGTACAACCTGAATATAAATGGAAGTGCCTTGAGGGTAGGAGCCATTTCAGTTTAGCACAATGATAGGCCTATAGTAGGCACTTAACAAATACTTGTTGCTTGATTGATCAATGGTGCTAATTCAAAGTCTGCAAGCTAAAAGGATTTAGGGTTAGCTAAAAGAAATTGGACATTTTCCAAATATTTAATAACAGTAGAAACACTTTTTGTGTTAGGACACAAAAGTAATATCCATTTCATAGACTCATTTGGTTTTATCAGACTTTTTTTTTAGTTATTTAGGTTTTTTTTGTTATAATATTTCAGGTAATTTTGGTATAACCCAGAACCAATTCTGAGTTTTAAAAATCTAAAACAACTAAGATTTTTCACAAAAAAGAAGCAGATGATGTGGAAACCCAGGGGACACTGGATAAGTTAATTAAGTTCTGTAAGACTCTCATATGCAGAGAAGGTTCATTGGTAGAGAGAATTGAAATTATAGGTCCAGTCTTGTTTCTTAATCTAACATAGAGAAGATGGAAACAAGCACAAGTAATAAAAGACAGCAACAAAAGCATGGCACAGGAAGCAGTGCTAAAGATCCCAATGCATTAAGGATAGTAAAGGGAATTAAATACGACACATTTAAAAAATAGCATTAAGAAAAAAGCTGTATCAAGAAAAAGAGGAATTTCTAAATCTAAACTCTTAAGATCTGAGACTGTATAAACAAAGAAAATTTAGAACCACTTCCTTGGAAACACTTTCCATGGAAAGACAATGAATGACAGAATGAAGCCAGAACCACTTAAACCTTACTTCATTTCCATTTTCATTAAGGAAAATAATCTTTGCACAAGAAATGTCGGAACAAATAAGGACTTGATACCCAAGATAAGTAGAACACTGATAAGAGAAGACCTAGCTATTGTTGGTGAGTATAAATCAGCAGGTCCAGCTCCACTCATCATATAGTGCTTTAGGGGAAACTTCTACTGTGCCCTTACTTCCAGCAACAGTATGCCAAGAAGCTCCATTCACAGTCCCATCCTCTTTCTGAAAATCTTCAGTGTGGCAGACTCTTCTCCGGGCATCTGTCATGAGTCGGTGGGTTGATGCATAGGAATAGGCTAACCATCGGAATACGTGATCATCAGGGGTAGGTGTCTGCTCCTGGGTCTTCCATAATGATCTGACCATATCATATGGATATGCCACCACCAATTCTCCTCCTTGCAAATTACCTCCCAGCACAAATGGAATTTTTTCCATCCAGGCTATTATTGCCCTTGTCTCAACTGCCACCTAAATTAAAGAAAAAGAAAGAAAAGTAGATTGATATTTCAACTCCATGTACTATGAATCCAGGATAACACAAATCACAGAATCATAGATTTAGAATTGGATGGGATCTGAGAAGCAACTGAGTCAAGTGCCCTCATTTTAGAGTCTAGAAAATTGAGGGAGAAAGAAATAAAGTGACTTGTCCAGGGTTGTTAGTCATTTTTCACTTGTGTACAGCTCTTTGCCACCCCATTTGGGGTTTTCTTGGCAAAGATACTATTATGACTTACCATTTCCTTCTCCAGCTCATTTTACAGATAAGAAATCTGAGGCAAACAAAGTTAAGTGATTTGCATTAACTGACTATCCACTGTCCCACCTAGGTGCCAGGGTTGCCCAACTAGTAAATGTATGAATGGAGACATGAATCTTCCTGAAGCCAAATCCAGAGTCCTATCCACTAGGCCATATACTGGGCCTTTAGATTAATGATGGCCACAGAAGTTGGATGCAACAAGCATTTATTCTCTTCCTCTTTTGATTAGTTTAATTTATGCAATTCAAAAAAGATAACATAAAAACCACACTGTTAAACAAAGATCATTTGAAGACCTTTTTGCAAAAGGATTCATGAATTCATATAGTCCTCCCATTCCCTCTCCTTTAATAGACAGTCCCATTTTTTGTTGTCGTTGTTCCAGACTGTCTCATTTCTTCAACCACTCAAACATTTAATAACTTGGCAACTGGATAGTCCTGTGGATAGAGATCTTGGCCTTGAGTCTGGGAGACCTGAGTTCAAATACATCCTTAGCAGAAGTGCAACCTAGGCAAATTGTTTTATTTCTGGAAACTGCCCCGTTTTTTCTATTATAATTTGGGCATAGTAATAGCTCCTACTTTCCAGTCTTGCTGGGAGGATCAAATGAGATAATAGAGTGCTTAGCATTATGCCTGACATAGGTTCTTAATACATTTTTTTCTCCCTTCCTCTTTCCTCTCCCAGATCCCTGAGCTTTCTGTTGCTACTGATATCTTAATTTAATTAGAAAACCAAAGCTGTCCACACTCCAAATCCTTCTAAGCTACTCTATATTATCTCCTCCTTTGCTATAGTTTCTGAAGAAGAGATAGAACTTTTCCAGAAAAAGGCAAATGCTTCTACTTTTGCCCTTGATCCCAATTCCATTTCTTCCAGAAGAAACTTGCCTTCTAGATCATTTATTAACCCTTCCTACCTCTCTTTTCCTTTCTTTCTCCATTTCTTCTTCCTTTCTTTCTCTCTCTCTTTCCTTCTCACTCATTACAGAAGAACCTGTTGCCTCATTTTTCATCTCCTTGTCCTTTACTATAGGAAATTCCTTTTCCTGGTCCTCCTGTTTATCTCCTTTTGGTTGTGATTTCATTGGCTCCATGGTTTCATTTATTAGTTCTCTGCAAAAGGCTCCCAAATAGAGATCAACCTTGACCTCTTATCCTGAATGTCAGTCTAGTATCACCACAGGCCTATTGGTCATCTTCACCTGGATGTTCCATCAACATCTTATATTTAGCATGTTTAAAACAGAAATCATTATCCTTTCCCCAAATTCCATCTCTCTTTCAAACTCTCCCATTTTGGTTGAAGACACCAGGATTTTCCTAGTCATCTAAGTCTGCAACCTTGGAGTCATCTTTGACTCTCCTTTCCCTTTGCCTCTAATAATTAATAAATTTTAAAATCCTGTCTAGGCTACCTCCCAAACATGTATGTGTCTCCTCTTTACACATATGACCACCACTTTAGTTCAATTCCTTGCCACCTTTTACCACAATGACTGCAATCATTTCCCAGTTTCTATCCCTGTTCATAGTATTTTCCCATTACAACCTATCTTTCACACAGCTGTCAAATTAGTCTTCCAAAAGCATAGGACCAACCGTCTAACTCCTCTGCTCAAGAAATGACTTGCTATTGACTCTAGAAAAAAGTGGAAACTCCACTTGGCATTGATATCCATCTCAATCTAGGGCCAGTCTGCCTTTATAATGTCCTACAATACAATACTCCGCTTCATGAACTCTAAGTTCTAGTCAAATGGGACTGTTTGCTGCTTCCTAAACTTGACATCTCTGTGCTTTCTCTTAAGCTGTTCTTCATGCCTGGAATCCACTGAACCTTCAGATCTAAGTTTGGAAGTCTTTAGTTTCTTTTGCTTTGGGGCCACCTTGTAGGTGAAGCCTCTCCTGATTCTGCCAATGCTAAGTGTTCTTTTCCTTCACAAACTATGTCATTCTCTCCTTTGAATAAATATGTGTTGTATCCCCACTGGTAACATGTCATCTTGATGGGTAAGATTTTTTTTGCCTTTGTATCCCTAGCATTTTAAAAACTCATTGGCTTAATAAAAGTATGCCAGATTAAGTCAAAAATTCCCATCTAATCACCCTATTTCCCTTTTAAATAAGTGTCCTTAATTATATTGAACCAATTTGTGCTGGGGGAATATATATAGCTTTTGCTAGTTAGGAAACTCTGGGAATGAATTCCATATCAGATGAAGGAATTAGACTTAATGACCCCTATGGTTCCTTTTACCTCTAAATCTACCCTAATTCCCTTTGTTTTCACAAATTCTTGATCTTGGGGCACCTGGATAGCTCAGTGGATTGAGAGCCAGACCTAGAGACAGGAGGTCCTAGGTTCAAATCTGACTTCAGACACTTCCCAGCTGTGTGACCTTGGACAAGTCACTTAACCCCCATTGCCTAGCCCTTACCACTCTTCTGCCTTGGAGCCAATACACAGTATTGACTCAAAGACAGAAGGTAAGGATTTGGAAAAAAAGCAACAACAAAAACAAAAAAACAAACAAATTCTTGATCTTCTCAACAGGTTCGGATGCTTCCCATTCTCCACTTGGTGGATAGCATATGCTATCTGTGTGGTGTTTCAAACAGAGGTATTAGACCCTACCCATCAATGGCATGAAACGGTGTTTCAATTACTCCTTACTAAACACATCAGGTAATTTTTTTTTAGTATGGATTCGTTTTCAGAAAAATGTAGGATCAATCTTGGTGGGGAAAAAGATCCCTCCTTTTAGTAAAATAATACATTAAAAATATACTTGAAGCAAAGGTGTCAAATTAAGGATTCCTGCCAACAGTGCAGTGCAAAACAGATTAAAATGTAATTGGGAAATATATATAATGAAATAAATCAAAATATAATACAAGAGAAGATAATGTTAATATGAAGTTTCTAAGTCAAATGCCACCTAAAGGGATCCTTATGTATGTTTGAGTTTGAAAGTATCTTGGAGAGGAGAAAAACTCATAAAAGCTCAAGATGCATTCACTTTTCTGGGCAAATGGAAAACCAGTAGACTCAGATAAATACTTAGAGATTAATTTTCTGCAATAATCAGAGGAAGAAAAGCCTAGGCTGTCATTAGTTTATTTCATTTTTTAATGAATCTTCTAATATCACCCACAATTCCTGTAATTATCCTTCATTTGCCTCCAAATTTATTCTCTTGCTTTCCATTGTTGTGATATGGAAATGCTTCATGTTTGAAGATCTATATAGAGAGTTATAAACTTTTTATACAAGTCATTATGACAATAGTAAAAGTGGTAATAAAAAATGACACATTCCAATCTGAGAATTTTTTATTTCTTGTAATGAACTGCCATGTAATTGTAAGGTGATACATTTAAACTCTCTCTTTTATAATCTAAATCAAAATATAGAAATACTGATTAAAAAAATAAACTCTTAAGATAATACTCAGCAATTCACTACTATACAGACTAAGACATACCAGCGTCAAGACATCAGCTATAGATTTCATCATTATGCCCTCAAAAATGAAAGCAAAAGATCCACCCACCCATCTTTTTTTACATAATAAGCTAGTAGGTAACATGGATGGAATGTAGGTGTTATTCATGTTCCCTATTATGATGAACTCTCAGTACTGGGGGTTTAACTCCATAAATGATATTAATGTCATTCAGCTAGGATTCCTTTCACTATTAACAATATAGCACCTTATCAAGAAGCAAAGAATTATCCAAGTGAAAGCTAAATGGAAAAAAAATTCATTTGCTCTGCCCCATGGCAACTGATAGAAATGTCATTAAGACAGCATTATCAGAAAAATGTGTTTTAGAAATAAATTCGTACTATGGCAAAAACTCAAAGAGCCTCCTAAGGAAGAAGACATTAACGGTTTTGCCTGAATATACAGCTCAACCAGTTAATCAAGACCTATTTCTAGAGCACCCATGAGATATAAATCCCTGTGCTAGGTATTATATTTTGTCAGACTTAGAAGCCTAAAATATGGTCTGCCACCTTCCAGGAGTTTATAACCCAAGTAATAGGAGATGAGAAACAAATAAAAATGGCACAGAACTAGGTAGAAATCATCATTTCCAAATGAGTAGTTCAGACCAGGGCCATAAGAGTTCAAAGAAGAGAGAGATTAGGGCAAGCCATGGTGGTAAAAAGAATCTGAGGAAGGGCTTGACCTGGACTTTTAGGATGGGGAAGATTCACATAGTAATGGGAAAGAAATAAGAATTCAGGCAATGAGAACAGCATATGGTGCAGAATTTCACATATTAGGTGAGAATGATTTCTCTTATTAAGTATTCTGTGCTAAATAAGGCCCAGAGGAAAAAAAAATAATGATCTAATTCCATATTTGCTTTCTTACAATGGACTACATGCCATAAACCTATGGGACTAATTAAAGTGAAAGCAAAGTCTTTTCTATCTGTCAAGGAGATGGGCTTAAAAAGTTTTGACTCTGGAAATATTAGTGACAATAATAGCAGTAAAAATATTGTTTCAAACCTGAGAGCTTGCATTTCTAATTATGACACATGATGCAGTGACAGAGCATTTTAATCAAACACTTTTATCATGTGACATTATCCCAAGAAGTTATGTATAAATATATGTCTCATCTAGAGTCTCATTTATCCTTTAAGGAGAACCTGGAAAAAGGTTTGTTCTTTATCATGTTAAATGATTAGTCATTTGACTTTGACTCTCTCTACCTACAAATCCATGTTGTCTTGAGCTCTCATTCACTTTGTAGTTTATGAGGTATTTTGACTTACCGTAGCATTTTCAGATAGAAACCAGTCAGGTATTGGAATGTAGTGATTGGGGACCTTTCTTGGAAAATTCCGACGATCCTCAGCTTCCCAAAGCAGAGTATTTAAATCTGGAAAATTGTTGTTGATATCAATACCATCATGGGTCCAACGTCCCAGAGACCATCCTCCCAATTCAGAGCCCTGGGAGACAATTTCAGAATATGAACTCATATTTTATAAGATAAGGTTTCCATCTTGGAAAGATCATACTCATCATAAAAAGCCTATATTTTTGGTACTCTTTAACTTTTCCCTATGATGGTGTCCTTCACTGGCGTACATCTGGGGAAAATATTCACCAAAACAAAGTAAAACTTAGTGGATGTGTGTTAGGTAATTGTAATAAAATTATTCCATATGGCCACATGGTCCATATGGTTGGCAGTTGTTATACTGGGGAAGATCCATGTTAACAATTATATAGAATGCATGGAACTGAGATTCATACAATAGAAAGACTTGAAGAAAGAAGTGTGACTTTTTAAAGATCTTAAATAACTTAAATAGGTAGAGAGGGGATTATATTCCTAGAACACTTTCATGTGTATTTCCATTCAGTTTACTTCAATATTTTAAGGATCCAAAAATCTCTCCTCTGATGCAGAACTATAATTTCTTTTGACTTAATAGTTGAAGATGTTACTGCTATGGATAACAAGAATTGCTAGCATTTATAAAGCGTTTTATGGTTTTCAAAGAATTTCAAAGAATTTTATATATATTACATATATCTATTTATATATTTATTTAATATTAATATTATTTATATTTATATTTAATATGTCAATATAATATAGTAATATATTATATGTAATATTATATTTTACATGTGATACTATGTAATATTTACATATGTTATATACATATATTACATATTTACATATACATATGTAAATTTACATATATTGACCTTCAATACTACTCTTGGAGGTGGGTGCTCTTATTATTCCCATTTTGCATATAAGGAAACTGAGACTGAAATAGGCTTAAATGACTTATATAGTGTCATGCAGCTAGTAAGTTTCTAAGGCAAGATTTGAACCCAGATTTTCCTGGTTTCAAGCTCAGAAATGTGTAGTTAGAATGTTATATCCGACAACTACATTCCTCAGAATTACTTTCTTCTCTCCACCATGTTGTGTGCTCACATTTTGTATATGGTTGTCATCCTCTCTGGTGGCTCTGCGCTCTCCTCTCCTGCGTGTGCAGTCTGGGGAAATTTCTTTCTTTACTGAGGCTTTACTTCCCTTTACTTCAAGTTATTATTAATAAATCTTGCAAAACATAATACTTGGAGATATTATATATTAATTTTTAAGCTTATAGACATCTCTCCTCTAAGCTACTCAGCTGCCTATACTTAGGCTTTTAAAGTTTATTATGGCCAATATTTTCATCATACTCTGGCTACTCTAATGATAAGCCTTTTTGAATTTTAATAGTAATAATAATTAGCATTTATACAGTACTATAAGAGTTGCAAAACACTTTACATAACTCATTGTTAGGCTGCAGTGTCAAACAAGTGGTGATCTGCATTACTCCCCATGGCTGCCTGATCCATATCAACATGTAATTGGGGAAGATTCAGCAAAATAAATACGATAGAGCACAGATAATGTTAATTTGTTTTCTAAGTCAATATTCAGCCCAAAGTGATTCTTCTGTATGTCCTGGGAGCCTTGTGTCTAACACCATTAATGTAATCCATCACTGGCCAAACTTGGAGACTCTCCAGGTTAGAAGGAACTGTCAGAGACATCATACTGTTCATAGAGTGAGACCTCTTGGTTCCTCCATGAGATGTAGTTTTGGAGAATTTCAGTGGAAATCCTTGAGAAGGAAGGTTACTCTGTCTTCACTGAAAAGTAATCAGGAAAGTAACTAAGAAATGGGACCTAGAGAAAATAGCAGGATATCCTAATTTCAGTGGGGACAGGGTACCTCACTAATCTTATCTATAGTATCAAAGGAAAGGGAAGCTTTAACGCTAACCCTAAAAATATGAAGAAATTTGCAAAGTCAGAGATGTTCATGCTTTGCACACAAAGCAGTAAGGATGAATGACATACAATAACATAGAATAACAAATCTCTAAAAAATATCACTTTGTGTATTATTCCCTCTCACACATATTAAATGAAATTGTGAGAAAAGAAGAAATAATATAATAGTGAGGAAGATAAAAATAACAAAAGCTGATACTTTGGGATGAAAAGAGAATTTAGAAAGAGGAAGAAAAGTCTGGGATGATGGTTCATTGGGAGGGTGGTGGAGCTATGATATGAACAAAGAGAGAAAAGCAAAAGCAAAATATTTTTTTGGTTGTAAATTGTTTATATTTTTCAAATAAATAGAAACAGAAAGAAGAATGACTTAAAACAGCTAATTAGCAGAGTAGTAGAACATAAAGTTAGAAAGGGAGTTAGATTATGAAGGTCCATGAAAATGCTAACTGCCACATTCATATACTTTCTCTACCCAGCCTTAACAAATATGGAACATTCATTATCACAGAAAATCTCCAATAGAAAAGCTGTTCCCATTAATATACATTAAAAGGAAAGTCTACAAATCAAAGCTGGCATTTTGACAGCTATATATTCACTTTCCTGAGTTGACTTTCTATCTATCTGTCTCCCTGGGTCATTGGAATTTTTCACTTCTGGGCTGTCCCTCTCATAAGCTCTTATGACTTTCCAACTTTGAATTTATCTGAGAGGAGGGGGGTACATTTAAAAGGGGAAGTTTTGAATAATGTGGCATATCATTTAGCTATACACTAATTCTTTCAGAAAAGATGAAGTTGAACCATGACAGGACGGAAATGACATTACCACTTCATAAGCTTTCTCATAACCGTCTGGATTGGCAGAAGGAAGAAGATGAATCCTGGTGTCTTCAATGAGTCGGACGATCCGTGTGTTCCCAGCCCTATATTCTTGGCACAGAAACTGCATCAATAAAAGCATGAGCTCTCGTCCAAGCACCTCATTCCCATGCGCCCCTGCTATATAGCGGAATTCTGGTTCACCTTTACTCGAAGAAAAAGAAAACATAAATAAAAAATATAAATATGAGCTACATGTAATAAAGTTTATATTGATCATAGAATAGAATAACAAATCTCTAAAAAATATCACCTTGTGTATCATTCCCTCTCACACATATTTAATGAAATTGTGAGAAAAAAGAAGAAATAATAATAATGATGAAGAAGATAAAAAATAACAAAAGCTGATACTTATGTAGCACTTGAAGTATTTCCATATATGATACAACAATCTTTTAGCACCTCCAATATTACAGCTGACATTTATATATGGTTTTAGGGTACTTTTTTCATGCAAATGATCCTCACAACAGCTCCGGGAGAAATGTCACCTAAATACTAGGATTTATAGTTTGTATATGGAAAAAAAAAAGATAAGGCTAAGAAGGATAAAGTGAATTGTCCCAAGTCATACAACTATTACAAAACAAAGGGCTCAAATGAAGGTCTTCTAAATCCAGATGCTATGCTCTTTCTAAGAACTAAGGCATCTTGACTAGGAACTAAAAGAGTTGATTCTAGTCCTGACATGATGAGAATCCTACTTGGTGATGCTAGGCAAGTTATTGAAACTCTCTGGAATACAGATTCCTAATTTTTAAATGATTTTCACTTTGTGTGGTTTTGGTGAAACCAGCATTTGGTGGGGAGGAAGCTAAACCCTGAATATAAAGTTTGGGGGTATTTCTTCCCATAAAGGGATAACAGTCAGGAGAATGGCTTGAACCTAAACAGTGTTTCTCATAGACTAACAA
This sequence comes from Gracilinanus agilis, assembly GCF_016433145.1. Lineage (NCBI taxonomy): Eukaryota > Metazoa > Chordata > Mammalia > Didelphimorphia > Didelphidae > Gracilinanus > Gracilinanus agilis. Next base: position 638,394,697 of record NC_058131.1, read on the forward strand.
TATTTAGGAAGGGCAGACATATAATTCTAGTCCATAACCCTTTCTCTGAAAAAATTCAAAGTAGCCAGCCTCTGACGCCAAATCCGTGCACCCCTCCTAGAAGGAATCAGAGGCTCCCTCGGAGAAGGGTGAGTCTAGGAAACTAGAGATATCTCCATAACATATATGGACAACACAAAGAACACCTCCTACATACTGATGAGGAAGTTGAGACCCAAAGAGACTAAGACTTGCCCAAAGTCACACAGTTAGGAGGTGACACACAAAAATTAGAACTCAAGTTTTAAACTAATCCAGAGTTCTTTGTGCTATCCTAGGCATCTAGTTAGTGCAATGGATAAGAGGGCTAGAACTGGAGTCAGAAAGCCAGTGAAGCTCAGGCACACACCAGTTTTGAGACTCTGGGCAAAGACACTCTGCCTCAATTTCCACAACTGCAAAAGGAGGAAAATAATAAGCACCTATTACCCAGGGTTGTTTTGAGGATCAATTGATTGCTCAAAGCACTATGTAAACCTTAAAGTAGTAAATAAAAGCTAGATATTGGCATAGGGGGAAGAGCACTTTGAGCTTCTCAACCCTTTTAATGGGTCAAGAGCAACACCTCTTCATCAGTCTTTGGAAAAACCAATGCTTTCAAGGAAACACATTGTCCCGAGCAAAAAATATCCCTCAATCTTTAAAGAAGCATTTATTTATAACTTTCTTTTAAGAAACAATGATTGTGGGCTCCTTGAAGGCAAACACTTTTTTTTTTCTCTTCTCTGTTTCCCCAGTGCAAGGCACAATGACTGACACATTTTTTTTTTAATCCTGGGATTCCATTCTAGGAGCATAGGGCCACAACCAGTAGGCAATTGGTCGCTCAGGGTCACCCAGCTGGGAAGTGTCTGAGCCCGGATTTGAACCTAGGACCTTTCGTCTCTAGGCCTGGCTCTCAATCCACTGAGCTAGCCCAGCTGCCCCTACTTTAGGGTGCAGTTTCTTTAGCAGATGTAGTTTTTACAGGGTGGGGTTGCTAGCCCCACGCCCAACCCTCCTCCTTTTTCATCCCGGCTAGGGACCGTCCTTAGCCCAGGAGTGGTAAGGGGCTGACACATAGCAGGTATTTATTAACTGACTAATGTTTTTAGAGCTAAAGAATTTTTTTTAAAATAACAGTCAGATTAAAGTCCTTCAGTTACTAGAATCAATAATTCTTGGGAAGTAACTGAATTGCTTGACTACTGCAGAGATTTGTTTTGCATGTCTATACATATTTGCAATGAGTTTTAATTTTCTTGCCTTCTCAATGGATGGGGGAGGGAGAGAGAGAGAGAATTTGGACTTCAAAATGAGGCAAAACAAAAGAAGAAGTAATTGAATTGGAGAAGAAAGATATAAGGAAAAAGAGAAAGAAGAATAAGACTAAGAGGAAGAAATAATGCATGACACAGCTGTAATATCTTATTTAAATGTAATGTTGTATGTTTTATGTTCCCCTTGGTTTTTAATGAAAAAGTCACAATATAAGAGGAGGATCTCAGCTCCCAGAGAGGAAGGTAAAGAGAATAGCTACAAGTGGGAGTTGAAGAAAAGTTTAATGAATATATAGTGACTAACTCTCTCATTTTAAAGAAGAAACCACAGTCCAGAATGGGGAAGAAACTGTCCTGAGGTCACCCGGTTAGTTTGAGACCTCTTGACTCCAAAGTAAGCAAGGTAAGCAACATGATTAAGGAATGGAAATCTAGGTAGATCATGTGTTCGTGACGCTTTTTGTGTTATGGATCTGTTTGGTAATCTGGTGTATATTATTATTCTATATTCTATAAATATATTATTCTAATTTATAAAATGAGAAAATTGGATCTTGGACTCTTTCATGACAAGATCTATGTTCCTATACAACCATCTTCAAACCTCTCTTTCAATTTCTTCAAAGTAAAAGAATGATAATATTCATTTTTCTATTCATTTCTCAGGGTTTTATAAGCTGCAAAATATATTATAAATGTGCTATTTTATGTCATCATTTTCATTCTTGTCATTATGCTTCATCCTAGCGATAGAAAAAATGAAATAGTTCATCCTAGGAAATTAAAAAGAAATTCTATCTGATATAATTGTAACCCTAAAATTATCTTGAGAATATGTATAGAAATATCGTGTGACCTTTTGAATTTGTATCTAAATTTACCAAACTGACATTGGAGCACTTGTTGCTGTGAAAAAGATTCATGACAAGGATAAATTCATTCTGTTAACCTATTCATGGTCAAAAATTATTTTTTGCAAGTGTCCAGTGACTGTTTAAAAGACAATTTCTTCTTTCATCTGAAGTCTTATGTATAAAAGTTACATATAGTTAATAAAACCATATAATTCTAACCAACTTCATGTTCTCCCGGGTTGTCAGAGATTTCCACCGCATATAACTTCAGTCCTTGGTGGCTTTTGCCAATATTGTAAATCCTTGTGATATTTGGACACATTTCATTCACAATCTTCATCAACTGAAAGAGAAAATAAAGAAACAAAAAAATTATTTTGAAGACCCTGCCATTAAAGGCATTTTCAAGGAATAGCCCTCAGGATGGCAAGAAACATGGTGTCTCATTTTCTTTTAAATTATCACAGTATTTTAACTTACTAATTTCAAGGAAGAGAAAATCCAACCCCAAAGAAGAGAGGTGATTTGCCCAAGATCATACAGGAAGTTAATGGCAGGGTTGCCATTGGAATTTGAATGTTAAATGAAAGCTAAAATTAGGCAAAAATGTTTTGTTGACAATGTACTGGTGCCACAAAGATGATGGTGGTGGTGGTAAATTACTTAAAATTCAGAGCATTACAACATATTCTTTCCTGGGGGGAAAATGCTTTATCTAAGATAAAACTTCTATTTTATGCTTGTTTTTAGAAATATATTCAATCTGCTTATTATATCTGAATCAAAACCTTCAGGGTTATAAGATTAAAAAGGATGCTCTGGGGTCACACATCTGTCCAAGAAAACAAATGAGGAATGAAAATAAAAGTATTTGTTAAATATTTTAAACGATTCTCTTCCCCTCAACATTCCCTCTCTGATTCTTAAAGGCCTTTGTGTTACTTGGTCTGCATTTTTTCAAAGTTGAATTACAATTCAATAATATTACTAGTACAGTCTCATATGAATATGAAAAGCTTTAAAGGTTAATATGCTAACTTTAAGAGCTTGCTGAAGTCTGTAGATAATTAATTTTGAAAGCAGTGAGAAAAAAAAGAACTCCTTCCCTTTTACTTCATTATTTTAGCTCTGGGGTGAAAGTTTCCAGATGCTTTGGGGTTGAACCAGAATGGTGAGGTACCACGAAAGGCAGTATGATGTAGAAAAAAGAGAAATGAACTTGAAGCCTAAGAAAATTTGCCTCTGAAATGTACCATATGTGACCTTGGGCAAGTTTCCAGCAGAGGTATGTGTGCACAAAGGTCGAGTTGCCTCCTTTACTTGAAAAAGAGAGTCAGTTCTTACCAGTCATAGAAGTCTTCAAATATAAGAGGAAAAAACGTTTTTTGAAAGAAGTTCTCCAAAGAGAATAAAAAATAAACGATGAAATATAATCAGCAGAGTTTGGAGTCTTCCAGCTATAGAAGAGTCATCTTGACTCTGATTCCTCACAAAAAAATTCAGAACATTATTATCAGAGGAATTGTTCATAAGAAAAGGTAAATGAGGATTGATCACACTAAAAGCCAGCATAGCTTCATTAAGTACAGGTGATGCTTGTCTATTTTTATTTCCTTTCTGATAGGCTAGCTAAACTGATAAATAAGGGGATTGTTTTTGGCACCCTGACTGTAGCAAAGCAATTTGGCAGTCTCTGACAATCTCTTTGAGAATAAGTAGGAGTGACATGTGCCAGATGAAGGTGCAATTGGATGGTTAGGAACTGGTTAAATAAATAAAGGTCAATCATAATCAATGTCAGCTTGAGATCAGTAAGTCAACAAGCATTTATTAAATACCTACTGTGTACCAGATACTATGCTAAACCCAGAAACTATGTCAAGCAAGATAAAAAAACAGCACTTGCTCTCAAGAAGTTCATAGCCTAACGGGTGAGACAATATGCAGACAACTATTTTATATAAATATAAATATATATATGTATATATATATATATATCCATGAAAAAGTGAGGGGAGTCTCAGGGGAAAGGCACTAAGATTAAGGAAGACTTAGAAAGAGTTTTTGCAGAAGGTAGAACTTCAGCTGAGGTCTAGAATGAAGTATACCAGGGATTTGTACTTGGCTATAGGCAGTTTGGCATTTTACTCATAACTTGGATGATAGCATATTTATAAAAATCTGCTACTGATACAAATCTAGGAGGAAGAGAGAATATGTTGGATGGAAAAGTTGGGATCCAAAAATGTCACATCAGGAACAATGGGCCAAATCTAATAAGTTTAAATTTGATGGGAATAAATGTAAAATTCTATGCTTAGATGAAAAAATACTGCAAAAGAATAGGATAGATAAAAATAGCTTCTATGAGGGGTGGAAGGTGAAAATCTGAGGATTTGGGAGCACTATAAGTTCAAAATGAGTCAGTCGTATGACATGGCTATCACCAAAAATCTAATGTGATCTTGGAATATGTTAAGTGAAGTACAGGATCCAAAGTAGGAAAGGCTAAATAGTCTCTCTGAACTCATACCCTGGGCAGATCATTTCTGGAGTAAGGTATGAGGCACTGAAAAGCTGTATAATAACCAGAAAGGGAAAAAAAGGCTTCTTTTGAAGATCCACCTACCTTAACCTATTAGTGGTTCTTTGAACACAACACTGCATCTCCTGTTGTCATACCTTTTCAATGTCTGTCACCCAAACATGTGATACTCTATCCCCTCACTGTCATCTCTTGCTTTTCTCAGCATCTTTGACTTTCTTCAATACTCAGCTCAAAGTCCACATTCCATTACCCTCCAAAGTTGCCAATACCTCTCTTCCTTCCTTCCTTCCTTCCTTCCTTCCTTCCTTCCTTCCTGTTTTCTTTCTTTCCTTTCTTTCTTTCTTTCTTTCTTTCTTTCTTTCTTTCTTTCTTTCTTTCTTTCTTTCTTTCTTTCTTTCTTTCTTTCTTTCTTTCTTTCTTTCTTATATGTTGTCTCTCCCATTAAAATGCAAGCTCCTTGAGGGCCAGGTATAACCTTTTACCTTTCTTGTATTCTCAAGGCTTAGCAATGGGCCTTCCAAAAATAAGTGGACTCACTTGTGAGTGGACTAGAGACCATGCCACAAGCTGACTGGCTATAGGAGTTGAGTTTCTTTACTCCTGAGAAGATATTTGGAGACTAGTCAAGTAGAAAATGAACTGGACTTGTCCTGCTTGGTGCCAGGTGTAAGAAGCTAGGCAAGCCAGGCATTTTGGAACACTGAGAGATGGAACAAAGAAGGAGGAGAAGAGAGTGACAGTTGAGAGGAAGCAAAGGTTTGTGGGAGAAAAACCAACTGAACACTTTACTTTTGGGTTGACAGCCAGGAGGGAGGTGGTTTTGTTTGGCTGTGGGACTCACAAGTGAAATTTGGAGAGTGTCCTGAGACCTTCAATGAAGATTCATCATATCATTTGATCTCTATTGGTTCCCAATCACACTGGAAATATACAACCACAGTTTCTTCAGTTTGGCCAGGGGTGTCTGGACTTCTATGGGGAGCCAACCCCTGGGACCCACAAAATTGCCTAAGGCCTTGCCCTTTTCTATATTCCCTTTACTTTAGTAACAATTCTAGCTATAAGAGTACTATTTGGGAATTGGGTCAGAGAAGCTGGGATTTGGGGAACACAGAAGAATCTCTGTGGCTACCCTACCCAGTCAAGGACTGAAAGGGGATTTAGGGATCACCTGCGCCCCTTTCCTGAAAACCTTCATTCGTATATTCCCTTGATTATTTTCATTTTGTTCCTGAAATAAACCCTATCAGTTTGTTTTAGTCAGATCGAAGTGAACTATATTGGTGGGAGACAGAACTTGTGGGTTGAGGGAGGAAGGTTAGCAGACCTCTATTTTAAACCTGATTTCAGTTTGGGATTACTGAGGGAGGTTCCTGTGTGTAATGCCCAGCATGATCATCTTTTTTGGGTCACACCTTTTTCCCTGGGAGAAGAAGACATTTCTTTAACTTCTCTACCCTGGCAGGAATGTCTGGGGAATCCCCATTTTTCCAAGAAATACTATTTTGTCTCCCTAGTATGGAGGGGTGGCTTTGAGGGAGAAGTGGCCCTCATATATCAACTTAAGGGGTTACCAACTATACCCCATCCTCCTAATCATACCCCTTCTTACACAGGGAAAGCACAATTAGAAGCAATATGTAGAAACTACCAAGGACCATATATGGACTGATATAAAGGGAAAAAATTCTAACAATTACAGCTGTTCAAAATTGTTATTTACTTTGCATGGAAAGAAGGAATTCCTACTAATGGGAGGTTTTATGCTAGAGGCTAACAATTTTCTCTGGATGTTTCTAAGGAGATCATTGTCCTGGGGACAAATATGTCTAAATGACAGCAGAAGACCCTTTCATCTTTTAGATTCTCAGACTAAGTAATGTTTCATGACCTTCCTGGACTTCAGTTTCTACATCTAAAAAATTAACTTGGACTAAGAGTGGAAAAGACCTATGATTTGAATATAGATCTTATCTGCCTTTTCTCCTTTCCCATTCATCGTATCATTATTTCATCCCAAGCCGTTTTAGTTGACATTCATTAGGGCAATAGAGGAGAGAGCATTCATATGAATGTATGCTTGCATTTGCAGTTACCATTTTTATGGTTTTCCAATGAAGTCTGAAATACTTTGAGAGATGTTAACTAAATATCACTTAGAAAGACTAGACCCCTTGAGATAGCTCAAAGAAGAGTGGAATGGTTTTGAATATTTCTGCTTGTTATCATAAAATTTATTAAGTGAATAAAAAATGGTTTCAAATTCCCTTGAGCAACTTTCTTAAGAGGCAGATCTGCTTTTCAAACCATTCTTCCAAAGATCTCTCGAAATTCTAACTTTGTTTCCACTTACAAGTATAATTAAAATTTGTTAGGGTCAGTCACTAAATGTTTAAATATTGTAGGCATTATGCTAAGTGGTGGACAAATGAGGGAGAGAAAAAGAGAGAGAGAGATAACAGAGAGATAGAGAGAAACAGAGAGAAAGATATGGATATTTTCATATATATATGTATATATATATATAAAGTGTATTTTTAAATCCAAACTCTTTTATGTGAGAGCTATATTTTAATATGTTTATATATTTTCATGGGTTAGCATGATCTAAGAATTCATCATCTGATGGATAGCCTTCTAGTGTTGAGCCCACAATGAGCCTTATCTAGGCTATTTCTCATATAAAATCCTTTAATTTAACTAATGCTTGGAGTCTTTCAAGTTGGATAGGATAAATGAAATCAATATTTATACACAGATACATATCTACATATTATATGTATACATGTATGCTTGTATATATTAGTGCCTATATGAGTGTATTGCTAGATTACAATTAAAAATTTATACAATTAAAACTGTACTCTGAAATCATAACTTTTATGCAACCAACATCATCTCTATGCCATATGGAAGCATTCTAACACTACATGAATGACATGGATACATATATTTGTAGAATAAGAAGTTATGCTTCAGTAAAGGAAAGGGTAAAATATATTTTAAGATATAGTAATATCAGTTGAGGAAGGTGTCTTAATAGCAATGTCTATTTCATACATGGTTCAACCATTCTACAAAAATATAGAAGAATTATTATTTACATTCTTGACTTTAGTGCAGTATGAGTCTCTGCCACTCATGTTGTTGGCCAAAGACATCCTAGCTAATTAGAATAAATCTTTCAGTCATATCAGTTCTTCAAAGCACAGATGTCTCATAAATTTCTCATCCAAATACATGATCTAAGGATTAGATTTGCACAGTTCCCAGAAAACCCAATGCCCATATGTATTGGCTTGGCTTAACTTTAACCTTGTCACTTCTGTCTCCTAATGAACCTTTGCCCAAATAGTTGAAACTATCTGCCATGAATCAGAAGCATGCTTAGAAACAAGCACCTGGATCTACTCAAGGAAGTTAGGTGATGTTCTTCATAAATGAGAAAAAAAAGATATTGACTCACCACTCATGGGACACTGTTTAAGGTTTTTCTTCCACTCAAGTAGACCTTTGGTAAGGTATTTTTATATGCATTTGTATGATCTTAAGCAAACTGTTTCAATTATTTGGGTCTCGGTGTCCTCATTTATAAAGTGATGGGATTGAACTGAATTATTTCTAAAGTCCTTTCCAATTCTATAGTTATATGATGCATTCAGCATATGTTACCCTCCCTAGCAATCAGTAGTACAAGGGCACCAAGTGGACTGAAAGGTAAAATACGTGATCATGAAACAGTATAATTAACTGGGTCCCCAAGTAATCAAAGTTTTGGTTTTGGTCTCATTGGCACCATTACATAACCAATTATTCCTGTACAAAGGAATATCAATTTACATATGAAAGTAAAATGCAGTTTTAAACATATTTATGATAAAGGTCTTACAAAAAAGATGAATCACTTTTTATATTTTCTGATATTTTTAACTGGTTACAATTTGGGTTTAGTGGTGGAATCCATACATAATCCAATGTGCAGCATTAAACATAGGTTTTCCTATGAACAAGGAGTAGTTTTTATTCATTAAGCATAGAAATATGTCATAATTGGAATTCGTCTGGGATACAATATTACCTCAACTAAGTTAATAGAAGTATATTTTGCTGGGAAAGAGGCATTTGGTAAGTGACAGAGAAAGGATTTGATGGTTTTTAAAAATAATCTTTAAATTGTCTACATTTTGGGGAGCAGTCTGTATTCAAAAATAGGCACTGAACTGAGAATAATAGCCTTGGGCAATATTAAATTTATCAAGCTATCTATTAATAACTATATTATACATTCCCTATGGACTAAAAATCTGTGGTATAACTACTGGCTAACACAAAAGTTTAGAAAAGTTATCCTAGAAAATGATGTAGATAACAATAATGAAAAATATTAAAAGTATCAGATATACTATACACAATTTAAAATGTTTAAGAGAGTGTAACTATGGAAAGTACAATCTTGTTTAAGCTCCAGAAAGCGACTATTAAAAACTTGACTCCTGTAAGAAAAAAATAGTAGCCAGGAAATAATTTTAAAGCCTTATTTTTAACATGTAATAAGCCCTAAATAATATTATCATTTAGTCAAATGTTTTCCTAAGTTTTATTTGTTTGAAAATGTGAGATTATTTCCCAGCCTCCCTCTGTTTCATCGTTTTGTGTAACTTTGGGAAAATCATTCAATCTCAGTGCATCTAAGGCAGCTCCCTGGAATTTAGAAGTCATAAGAGGTGGAGGGTGAAGAGATTTCCCTATATTGATATTTAATGGATTCTTCACATATCTATGTATGCATGTATATATATAAATGCTTATGGGTATACATAGATGTACAAGTATATATATATGTATATAATGCTATTAATTATAATATATTTCTTCATATATTTTTGCAAGTTAATTTGACTAAAGGAAAACATACCACCCAATATGTCCCAAACCACAATTTTACGCCTTTAGTTTAGACAAAGATATGTTACATTGACAATTAAGATCTTAATTATTTATTGTCATTGGGAGTACTGCCATGAATTACATTAGAAGTATTCTCTTTATATGGGAATCACTCCACATAAAATATTCTTTTAAAAATCTTAGACTAGTAGAATGTTTTGTGAAAATTATATTTTATTCCTAAGTAGCAGATTTTTCATTAACACCTCTCATATATTAGAGCTGTGAGGTCTTTTTTGATCATAAGAAGATGAGAACAGAAATTTTTCTCAAAGTTGCTCTTTTTTTGATAATGTCACATAATCTAGATTAGAAATAAAATAATGTGAAAAGCCTGCAAGCCTGACTCCAGCTAACCCTCAATTCTATAAATGCAAAGCCCAGAAACATGGTAGTCTCAATAAGGTGAGTATAGACATTACTTTATTTGAATTTTTCACTAAATATATAATTGTTTCATGTACAAGTTTAAGATAATTTGTCCATGGAGTACTGGAAAACTTATAAAGATGTAGAGCCTGTCACTGTGATTTTTGAGAGATTTTGTCTTGATATTTAATTGATCTGTAATGATGATAATATGCAAAGTATATTTAAGAAATTATAGCTTTAGATGTAAAGATAAGCTGGACATAACAGAGAAACTGTCAATGAAGGAATGATAAAAGCTGAGCTATTCAGTTTATAGGAGATAATATCTAAGAAAGGAGTCAGTAGTGATAGCCTCAAATACTATACAGAAATGTTAAAGGCTTGATAAGCAAGGGGAACTAGAGGTCCCAATGAGAAGGTGGCAAATCACATTTCACATTTATCACTAAGACTTGGAGGAATAAAACTCATAATTGGGAGATGGCTCTGGATCAGTATAATAAATTAATCAAAAGAAATGGGATAGTTAAAAGAAGTGACTAAAATAACATTGTAGTTTAAGAAGGTATACTCATCGGAGAAAATCCTGTAACTTTAAGATGTTGGTTGAAGAGCAATGCAGCTGGAAACAGTTTGAAACCTGGCCAAGAGGCAAGACATAATAATAAGATGGGGTTTCAATTATCAAACATTTGCTATGCTCTCTTCATGGTAAAATTAAGGAGCTAATGGATGTTAGTTAGATGGAAGTGGAGTGCAAAGCAAGTAGCCAGGACTCACTGTGGCAACAGGCTTTGGGAACAGCTTAAATTAACAGCAAAGGCTTCCTGAACTCTTGGCCACAGATGGTAAGGGAGCTTGAACAAGGACTCAGAAGGAGACTACAGCAGTCTTTTTGCTTGCTCTAGGTATAAGAACCCTTGTCACATTGCCCATATGCAGAAGTAGGTTGCAATCCATGAACATGGTCTTAGGGTAAAGAGGAACACTAGTACACAACAGTACTTGTAGCCACAGGGGATTAGGGGACCCTGATCAAAGTTCTAAGGATGAAAATAGTGTATGTGGCTACTCATATACCAGAGTACAGATTGGGAGAGTATTAAAAACACCTCTCCTTAGATCTTAATAAAGTGGAAGAACTAAAATTGTATAGATTCTCTAGAGTTAGCTCTGAAAAAAAACTGCACAAAGTATATGAAGTTAAGAGTACCCAAATTAAACATTTTTTTAAGTTAAAAGAAAAGAAATGAAAAAGGCTAGAAAATGAGCAAACTGTGACAATAAAAAGAAACTCAATATAGAAAGTTTTTGTGGCTCTAGGGAAAACAAAAACGTGAATTCAGGCGACAACAAAGTCAATACCACTACATCCAAAGCCCCAAGAAAAATATGATTTAGTGTCAAGTCTAAAAAGAATGCATGGAGGAGCTCAAAAAGGATTTAAAAAATCAAATTAGAGAAGTAGAATAAAATTGGAAAAAGGAGAGTGAAACATGAGGCACAAATATCCAAATGAAGAGAATAATTTCTTAAAAATACAAACAGAAAAAGACATGCAAAAATTCACTGAAGAGAAGAACTCCTTAACAAGCAGAATTGGCCATATGGAAAAAGAGATACAAAAATTCACTGAGAAAGGAATTCTTAAAAAAAGTAGACTTGATTAAATGGAAAAGGAATTATAAGACCTCACTCAAGAAAATCAAGCCTTGAAAGTTGTAGTTTGGCGAGGGGAAGTTAATGAATCCATTGGATATGAAACAATCAAAGTCAAAAGAATGAAAAATAGAAGATGTGAAATATCTTGTTAGAAAAAAATAACTGAGGGGGCAGTTGGATAGCTCAGTGGATTGTGAGCTAAGCCTAGGGATGGGAGGTCCAAAATTCAAATCTGGCCTTTGACACTTTCCAGCTGTATGCCCCTGGGCAAGTCACTTTTCACCCATTGCCTAGCCCTTACCACTCTTCTGCTTTGGAACCAGTTCACAGTATTGATTCTAAGAAGGAAGGTAAGGGTTTTAGAAAGAAAAGAGAGAAAAGAAAAAATAATTGATCTGTATGGAAGAGAAATCTTTAATCTATTGTCCATCTTGAGTTAACACTAATTTAAGTACCCCTACTTATTACCTCACTAGCCTGAAGACAGGATTAACTCTCCTTTGTCTACTTTTAAATTGAATCATTAAAAGATTAAACACTCTACTTAGTACTAGGTGAGAAGGAAGCAAGGTACTTAGAGAATTCACACCCTTCCTCGGAAATTCTGAACCTTTTTGATGAGAACTTAACCTTCAGAAAGTGAGAAGTTGATCCCTTAGACACTGACTGGGGAGTACTACACAGTTTGGAAACTGTGATTGGCCCCTATGAAGAGGGGAGGAGACAAGAAGTCACCATAAAAGAAAGCCCTGAACTCTTTCAGAGCAAACTGTCTTTGAGAAGATAGTCTGAAGAGATTGTCTTCTGGAGATAGTCTTAGATAGTCTTTGAGGGAACTTTGCTGGAGACTTCAGCTTGGATTGCGGACTTGGAGCTCCACTTCTACTTAGGCTCTGACTCTTGGACTACTTTGTTGGGTGAGTGAAAGGCTGACTCCTTTCCTAGCTTCTGAAGAGACTAGTTTCCATCTTGGAGAAGGCTGTGTAGTTGCTCACTATTGGCCTTCCTGTTTGAGAACGAATTAATCTCTACCTGGATTAAGTAGATCTGAAGCAAACTTTTACGTTGATAGGATAGATAACTTCTCTATCCCCCTCACATTTCTCTTCTTTGTTGTTTCCTCTCTATTTATAAATATTTTTAAATAAATTTCTGACTCAAGATATAATAAATACTGGTGACCACATAATTTCATATAATTATTGTCCAACCATTCATTTTAACCTTTAAACCTGGAAAATAAATCCAGGAAAGATAATCTAAGAATTATTGAACTAAGAGCTTAAATATGATATTTTAAGACATTATCAAGGAAAATTGCTCTGATATTCTAGAACCAAAGTATAAAATAGAAATTGAAAGAATCTACTGATCACCTCCTGAAGGAGGTCCCAAAAAGAATAACTCCTAGGAATATTAGAGTCAAATTCTATAACTTTCAGGTCACTGAGAAATATTGCAAGCAGCCAAAGAGAAACAATTCAAATATGGAGCCACAGTTAGGATAACACAAGATGTAGTAGCTTCTACATTAAGGATCAGAGGGCCTAGAATACAATATTCCAAAGGGCAAAGGAACAAGGACTTCAACTAACAATTAATCACTTATCCAGCAAAACAACATAAACGTCAGGGTGAAAATAGGTATTCAACAAAATAGAAAACTTTCAAACATTCCTGATGAAAAGGCCAGAGTTGAATGGAAAATTTGACTCTCAAATACAAGACTCCAGGAAAGCATGAAAGGATAAACAGGAAAGAGACATCAAAAGACATTCAATGAGGTTAAATTGTATACATGTATGCATACCAATGAGGGAGGATGATTCTTGTAACTTTTAAGAACTTCATTATTATTAGGGCAGTTAGAAGTAGTTTGCATAGACAGAGGACAAGGGTATGAGTGTAATATGATGGGATGATATCTAAAAAAATAAAATTTAGGAATGAGGAAGGAATGCATTGAGAAAAGGAGGAAAGAAAAAAAATGAGATAAGTTATCTCACATAAAAGAGGCATGAAAGAGATTTACAGTGGAGGGGAAGATGGATGAGGTGGGGGAGGGGAGCACTTAAAATTTATTCTCATTGAAATTGCCTCTAAGAGAGAAGAAAAATATAATTTTGGGGGTATAAAATCTGTCTTATTCTACAGGATAGTAGGAGGAGAAGAGGGGAAGAGAGAAGGAAGAATGACTAATAGAAAAGAGTGCAAATTGAGGAATGTGGTAGTCAGAATCTAAATACTTTTGAGGATGGACAGAATAAAAGGGGAAAGAAAAAGATACACTGGATAGGGGGAATAGGATGAAAAGTAATACTCAGTAAACTTAATGGTGAAAAAAAATTACAGGTCTCTAATAAAAGCTTCATTTCTCAACTATTTAGAGAAATGAATTGAATATGTAAGAATAAAAGTCATTCCCCAGTTTATAAATGGTCAAATGATATATCCAACCAGTTCTCAAAGTAACTAAAGCCATCTATAGTTATGCAAAAATGCTTTAAATCATTATTAATTAGAGAAAAGGAAACTGAAACAACTCTGAGGTACCACTCCATACCTATCAGATTGAATATTATGACAGAAAAGGAAAATGACACAACTTAAGAGAGGATGTAGGAAATTTGAGACAGTAATACACTATTGGGGGACTTGGGAACTTATTAACTCATTCTGGAGAAGAATTTGGACTCACACAGCAATACCATTACTCGGTTTGTATTCCAAAGTGATAAAAAACAAGGAGAAGGACCAATATGTACAAAAAATATCTAATGCAGGCCTATTTTGTGGGGGCCAAGAATTGGAAAGTGACAGAATACTCATCAATTGGTGAATGACTGAGTAGGTTATAGCATATGATTATAGTGTAATAATATTGTGCTATAAGAAGTGATGAGTTGGAGGAGCTCAGAAAACTTCGAAAGACTTACATAAACTGAAATAGAGCAAAGTAAGCAGAACCAGAAAAACAATGTACACAGCAGCACATAGCACAGTGACATTCACACTTGGGAATAACTTAGCTCTTTCCAGTAATACAATGATTCAAAACAATTCCAAAGGACTCATGTTAAAAACTGCCATCTGCTTTCAGAGAAAGAACTGATAGAGTCTGAATCCAAACCCAATCAAACATTTTGGACATTCTTTCTTAAATTTGTTTTGGCTCATGTTTTTTTCTACAAAAAGATTAACATGGAAAAATGTTTTACATGATTGCACATATAGAACCTGGAGCAGATTAGTTGCCCTTTAATGGGGGTTGGAGAGAGAAGCGAGAAAGGGAGAGAATTTGAGACTCAACATTTTTTTAAATAGAACAAACTATTTTTAAATGTAATTGGGTAAAAATTAAACTAAATTAAAAAATAAGAAAAGTCTATGAGGATTATTATCCCAGGAGGGATGAAAGACTTTCAAGAATTAAATTCTGGGGATAGCTAGATGACTCAGTGGATAGAGAGCTAAGCCTGGAGACGTGATGTCCTAGATTCCAATTTGACCTCATATATTTCCTAGTTGTATGATCCTGGGCAAGTCACTTAGCCACAGTTGTCTAGCCCTTACTGCTCTTCTGCTTTGGAACTAACAATTTACTTTCAATTCTATAAGAAGATAAGGGTTTAGAAATTTAAATTCTGAAGATGCAAAGGAAAATAATTTTGATAAGGAATAAAAAAGCAAACAAACCAAGAGTTATCTGAGGAGACTAATGGGGATGCACAGAGAAATCACAAATCATAAAGGAATTTTAATAGATATGTACCAAAAAGGGCAGCAAAGGTATATAACAGAATAAATATAAGAATGTGGTGTGGTCTTATATACATAGTACCACAAAATCTAATGCTCAGAATAAGGTAAGTCTGGTAAGGGAAGTTAAGGACATAAAAAAGTTTCTGTTGTGTGTGTGTGTGTGTGTGTGTGTGTGTGTGTGTGTCTGTGTCTGTGTCTGTGTCTCTGTGTGTGTCTGTCTCTGTGTGTTTTTCTTTGTCTTGTAATTATGTTTAGGGAAATAAAGGGTTCAAAGAAAGCATCAGAATCCAGGTTGGCATGTTGTCAGATTATGTCAACTGACAAGAAAGAAAAGATGTCCAGTTCTTATGTTCGTTTTGTTTTCTTTGCACTGGAAATTGAAGAACAAAAAATGGCTAACTAGCAGTTGCTATCCAAGATAAGTAAGGATATAACAAGAGAGAACCTGGTTGTCCTTATTAAATTTAAATTATCTGAAACAAAATAATTCTGTCTTTGGGATCTTGGTGTACATGACTGATTAGCCACTGTCAGATATATATATATATATGAAAAATCATGGAGAATGGGAAGGGTGCCACAGGAACAGAGAAGGAAATATGATGTCCTATTTTTTCTAAAGGGAAGATAATAGAGTCTAAAACTCTAGTCCAGTATTTCATGCTATCTGGTGGCAAATAAAAACAATGACTAGGTGATCATTCAATTGGATGGATTCCAAATTGGTTGAATACCTAGATTAGAATAGGAATCATTGATGTTTCATTATTAGCTTAGAAGAAGAATCTCCAGGGAACTGGTTTTGGCCCTGTGCTGGTTAACATTTTAATTGATGATTTGGATAAAGGCACAGATGGTTTGATCTTAAAATTTGCAGATGACACAAAATTGGAAGAGAAAATACATGGAATTGCAAAGATCTTCACAGGCCAGAGGACTGAATTCAATAAGATAAAAATCACTGAGCATAAATGTAGTATCTCACACAATGATTCAAAAAATAACCCAACGAAGTGTCATATTCAGAGAACAATTTGTATGTAAAAGATCTGGAGGTTTTAGTAAGTTCAAGGAATGCCAACAGCGAGAAAAGATAGACAAAAATGCTAATATAGTTTTAAGCTGCATCAAGAGAGACTTAGTTACCAGGTCTAAAGACCACATATAATTATATTCAACTTCGGAAACTCTAGCTTTAAGAGGGCATAGGTAAGCTGGATATTATCCATAAGGAGGGTAGAAACGATGAGAAAAGACCCTGAATTCATGTCACAAAAAAAAGATGCTGAAGGAATTAAAAATGTTTATTGTGGAAATGAGAAGGGTTAGGGGAAAGTGATAGTTCTCTAAGTATTTCAAATTTGTTGATAAGGTATTAGACTTGCGATTTCTGAAGATTCTTTCAGCTCTGACATTCTATGAGACAAAGAATTTTATTGCATCTTGAAACAATTCTGTTGGGTATTTTTAAATGAGAAAAGGAAACTACTTTTAGGGATACTTTCAACGTGGCCTATCTATATGCAATTAATTGTTTAAATGTATTTAGATTTATTGTTCTTGACATTAATTATGCCAATTGAGTTTATAATTGTCTAATCTTTGTGCTGGGAAAATAGACTATGAAATCTCTGGTGAACTAAATCTGTGACTCAGTACACAATTGCTCAATAAAATTGAAAGATGAGTCATGCAGCAGAAATACACCGAAGATTTTGAGCACCAAAAATGATTCACATACTTCAAGTCCAAACAAATTATCTTGATTTCTGAAGAGCAAGACAGGAAGAAATATTTCTTTGGCACATCCCACACCTATGTCTGTGAGGATATGAGTCTGGAAATTTTTTAGTCTCTGAAGGGAAATGAGATTGTTAGAGATAAGAATGGATTCGTTCATGTCATTGGGTTTGGGTCAAAGGCACAATCTAGACACCTTTGCAACTATGTCATACTGTCCTCTTCAACTTGGCTCCAGTGTTCCAACTTGAAGCATATTTCACATGTTTGACTCTATCTGGCTAGTCACTCTACTCAACACAAACCTCAGCCCTCAAAAATATGTAGCCTATACCAAAAGAACTGGGCTTAGTGAGTTCTTGCTTATGTCTGCTATTCTGTGTGGGTACACATTTAAATCTTTCTACTTAGAATCACAGGATCCTAGAATTAAAAGGCAAATCAAAGATCATTTAATCCATATACTACCTTCCCTTTACAATATGTTTAAATGGTCCTCCAGATTTTATTCATAGTCCTTTTCTATTGCTAAAGTGGATATCATGTTTCCTCTTGGTCTTTTATTTTCTTAGATAAGTCACTTAACTTTTCTCAACTTTAGTTGCCTTATCTGTAAAATAGGGCTAATACCACCTATCTCATAGAGTTGTGGGAAGCAAATGAAATAAAATGGAAAACTGTTTACAAACCTTAAAATATTATATACATATATTTACTAACATTATTTTTAGATTATTTCTAAACTCTTAAAGCAATAATTACTTGACCAACTTACTGATTATTTTTGAATCTATTTCAGTTTGTGAATGTTCCTCTTCAGATATGGGAGTCAGAACTGAACACAGTACTCCAGGTGTGAACTGAATAGGACATAGTAGGTGGAATTACCTACTCCATTGCTCTGGACCCTAGGCTTCCAATAATGTGTATTAAGGCAAGGTTAGCTTTCTGGGGATGCCAAATAATAGTTGTTATTTTTAAACTACTTGAAAACATGGACTCTGGCTTCTCATTCTTTCATAGGTCTTTGAAGGCATGTAATATCCTCAAAATATCTGTTAAATGCCTAGAATCCCTGCCTTCTATAATCAGACATGGAAAGAAGTCTTCTCAGCAGAACTTCTTATGACTGGATCTTAGTATGCTAGAGGCTCCTAAGAGGAGAAGCAAGGGGGTGTACATATTCAGTTTCTATCTGAAGGAAAATTGGATTTAGCAGATTGACAAGGACAGTGTCACTTGTCAACTGACTTCTTTATGACTGATGGGATTTTTTTCTTTACTTTTCCTCCAGATGTTAAGGATCAAGAAAGCACAACCTAAATGCCAAAGTAGAACTTTACCAATAGGAAAAAATCTTCAGGTTGAAATTTTGACTTTGAAAAATAACAAGGAGATAATGGAAAATGACAAAATATCCAAACAGACTACATCCTGAAGTCAACAACTTTAAAACAGTTCCTATACAGAATTATGTATTTAGGAAAGTTGTTATGTAGACCATTTAAAATATCATAGTGTTCTGAATCTTGACCAAAGGAACTTCTTAATTAAATTCATAATACTGCCCATTCTCCTATTCCACAAATGAAATGAACCCATCCATTGCCTACCTGTCTCATTTCTTTGTAGTTGTGATGCTTAAAATCCAAGTCATCTGTAGTTGTCATTTCATTCCTTCTGTGATAGTAGTTATTGGGATCTAAGAGAAAAATACAATTTTTAATTAATTAAAATAAATATTGAGTGCTTTCTATGTGCCTAGCCCTGTACTAGGTGCTTTTGTGGTCCCAGAAAAAATATAAGATTTTTCTTCTGGATGTTAAGAAGCTTAGAGTACAAATTAAAGAGTTTTTAGGGTAAAAATATCATCAATGTAAAAACATTAAAAATAAGAAAGTTCTATTAGTCCAAGGAGAGATCAGCAATAAAAAATTAACACAGAAAACAAGTGTTAACCTATGGTACTTATTCAGCATGGAGAGTCAACAAAGAGGAAAACCTTCATTAGCAAGCTGACATCATCAGTGGCTTAAAGATGTTAGTTTTTTAAACAGAAAAAGTATTTTTAGACTTTTAGACTTTAAGGACTGGCTATGTTATGAGTAATAATTACATTGTTTTTCTATTATTGTGTCAAAACTTGAAACACCATAGATTTTTCTAAATTAAATCTATCATCACTCAAAAGATTCAGCTTAACTCTCCATGCAAAGAAAGCAAACAAATAAAATGCAAAAATCTGGGCCCAGAAATGAACAGGAAGAAAGCAGGTTGGATTTCTTTTAAGAAATTATTTAGTTCTACAATTTGAATGACAACTGTTGCTAAACTAATCTACTTATTCAATGCCATCCCATTTAAATTACGAAAAATATTTTATTGAGCTAGAAAAAGTAATAACAAGATTCATGTAGAAGAACAAAAGATCAAGAATATCAAATGAATTAATGAAAAAAATTTAAAGGAAGAATTTCTAGCAGTATCAGTTTTAAACTGTAGGATAAAGCAGTAATTATTTAAACTATTTGGTACTGTCTAAGAAATAGAAAGACAGATAGTGGAACAGAACAGATTTACAACAAAGAGTACTAAAAGATTATAGTAACTTTGTATTTGAAAAAAAGTATAGATCCAATTTTTTTTTAGAAAAGAACTCACTATTTGGTAAAAATTGTTGGGATAATTGGAAAGTAGTTTGGCAGAAGTTAGGTATAGACCAATGTCTTAAACTACTCAATAAGATAAGACAAAAATGAAATCATGACCTAAATATTGGAGATATTGTAAGCAAATTAGAACAGGGAACATACTACTAATATTTATGTATAGGAGAGAAATTTATGAGAAAACAAGAGATGAAGGGCATTGTGAGATTAAAAATGGATAATTTTGATTACATTTAATCAAAAAGTTTCTATACAGTAAAACAGAGCCAAGATTAGAAGGAAAGCAGAAAACTGGGTGAAAATTTTATAGCCAGTTTCTTAGATAGAGGTCTCATATCTAAAATACACAAAGAAATTTGCCAAATTTATAAAAATAAGAGCCATCTTACAATTGATAAATAGGCAAAAAATATGAACAGCAGTTTTTGCATGAAGAAATCAAAAACCATATATAGATATATGAAAAAATGCTCTAAATTACTACTGATCAGAGGACTGTTAATGAAAGCAGTTCCAAGACATCATCTTATACCTATCAGATTGATTAAAATGATAAAAGGGCAAAATGACAGAAATGTTGGATGGGATGTGGAAAATAGAGATAGTAATACACTGTGAACTTTTCCAACCATTTTGGAGAACAATTTGGAATTATGTCCAAAGAATTGTAAAACTCACAGATGCAGCAAAAACATTGCTGGGTCTGTTTCCTAAAAAGATCAGGAAATAAGGAAAAGAGTCCATATGTTACAGGATATTTATAGCAACTCTCTTTGTGGTGGCAAAGAACTGAATTGAGGGGATGTCCATCAACTGGGGAATGACTAGACAAATTGTGTTATATAATTGAGATGGAAGATTATTACACCATAAGAAACTATGATTAAATCAATTAAAAAAATACCCTGGAAAAAGATCTGTGTCAAATAATGAAGAGTAAAACAAGTAGAACCAAGAGAACATTATACATAGCTACAGAATTAATATTTCAAGAATAACTCATGAATGCTCACCTCCAGAGAATGAAGTTAAAACTTAGAAACATGAAAGACACAACTGTTTAGTCAAGTGATACCTTCTATGTCAGGTGATACCCTCTAAGGTACAGGAAGTGAAGGAGAAGCTGGGATATTTGGCAATAAGTTCTATTAAATCAATAAATTCAAAAAATAAATTACATATTTAGAATTTAGAAATTTTGTTTTCTTATTTCTGAAACAAAATTATTATTATCTTTTAATAATCATTGTCCAAAAAAATTAAAATAGAGTCTCCTAAAGTTATTGGAGTAGCGTTTGGTGAATGCAAACACCTATCCAGTCAAGAGCTGCTAAACTGATTGTAAAAATTATATCATTATACAAGAAGATTGCTTTTAATCAGAAGAATAGTAGATCACCTGCTATTACTTTGTACTTACAAAACACAAAGTTTGAAAGTGCTATTGTATATAGAAATGGAATATATATAATACACATATGTATATATATATGTATATATATATATATATATATATATATATATATATATAGAGAGAGAGAGAGAGAGAGAGAGAGAGAGAGAGAGAGAGAAGAAATAACAGTGACTTCCTCCAAACAGGGACCAATTTGTTATGTTTAAATACTTTATACAAGTCCTTCATAGCTGGCATCATTCAAAATAAATCTATAAACTCAAGAAGAAAAATATTGGCCGAGCAGCAAAGAAATAACATAAAGTCTAAGAGCAATTATAATTGATTATTACCAAACAAGCCACTTGAAAGTGCCCTAACATTTATGCAGTCCATACTGATTGCTATAAAGCCTTAGACTCAGTTCCATACTCATAACCTAGTAATATACTGTAAATAGACGCAAGCATGGTAACATTGCTAATTTTTTGATGGAGAACTGCTTTTTTTAAAAATTTAAAATATAGCACCAACATGATGATGTGAAGAAAAAACTAATATAAAACAAGACAACTTATCTAAATGATCTCCATGGAGGGAATTCTATCCTATCCATGCTATCCTAATAGGTGTAATGGGAGAAACCAACACACATATAAGTCGTTTCAACAAGTTGGCTAGAAAATTCAGTGGTTTTTAGGAGACAGCAGGAAAGCAGATGAAAATGCATCTTCTTAATATCATTTACATTGACAAAGCTTGATACATTTCTGATGTTAAACTATTTTAAAATATTGATATTTCAAATTTTGAAGTAGTTTGTTAATTACAAAATATTTTACTTTTTTTATTTGCTCCTTGTTACAGTTCTGGTAGACTAAATATGATATTCATTTTACAAGCCAACAAACAAATTAACAAAAGATTAAGGCAGGCAATATTTATAAGTTTGCATGGCAAGAAAATGGCAAAAATATGACTTCAAAATAACATTCTATGATTCTACAAAATGCTTTTCCCATCCAAAGAGAAAAGTGGGGGCTACAAAGCAGCCACCATCTCTTCCATTTACTGGCCATCTACTTCATAACTTTGTATTCATGGCTGAAGCTTTCCCTCATGCATATGACTATGATGTTGAAATAGAATAAATTCTTGGTTATTTCAGAGGTATGTAGTCTTCAAAGACTCACAGAAAGCACATAATTTCAAGCTTAAGAGTTTTTTTGTTCACTTTTAAAAATCTTTAATATCAGAGTGGCATTTTTTTTTCTGAGGTAACTTTGTGAGTTACTATATGCAAACACCCAAACCCAGAACAAATGAAGCAAGCTTACTAATGCTGAAAATTGGAATGGATTCATAGGAATGAGGCAGACATTTGAGTGTGCCCTTCTCTCGTTCATTTCAGATGGAAGCTGAGGAGCCAAGCTAATGCCGGTCAAACTCAGAACTGTTTTAGTAGTGATGGCAACTACAATTATTTCTAAGCTTCCAAATTAGTTATAAAACATTCCTTATTCTGCCTCATTGAATCATTATGACATAGGCCACAGTGGCTACTCCCAATTTATCCTGCAAATATCTTGTCTGCACAGTTATTTGCATATTGTTCCCACCATTAAATTGAGTTCTTTAAGAGTAAGGACTGTCTTTTGTTTTTCTTTTTGTCTCCAGTGTTTAGCAGAGTGCTGGGTACATAGGAGGCATTTAATAAATTCTGGCTAATTAATTAGCAATACAAAATACTGTTTATGTGTATGTAGTACTTTATATACATTAGGATGCCTTATTCTAACATATATTTTACATTATTGATGCTAAACCAGCAACAATTTAATCCTGTTTTAATTATAACTATTGGAACTTAACATGTGGGATGAAATCTCAGATTGTAAATTTGGCTTACTATTTGTGATGTCACTTTGATCCTTGTAAAAGTGTCTGTGTTGACATACCAGTAGCTCTCCATGAAAAGGAGAATGCCAACAGCTACGGAAAAAGAATGCTTTCTAGTCCCTACTTATGTGAAATCATCTTCAGGCAGATGCAGATTTTCTGGAAAGGCGAGGGTTGCCCATCCTATGGAAGGAGTATTAGAACTCCCTCAACTCATTTCTTCTTTTTCCGCTTCTCCTTTTTGAGAAGGAAGGCCTCCCATTTGTAATACTGCGGATCTGGTTGTTAAATCCATTGAATATGGCAAAGTTATGACAAATAAATTGAATATTCCAAAAAGATTTTGCCATTTTACTCTAAATCGAACTGAATTACAGGAGATTTATATCTGTATTTTTATGAAACCTATGACTTTAGGACCCAGAACTGAGAGAAGTTTAATGTTATTATAACAATAACTCATCTTTCCTCTTAATAGGAATCTCTCTGATAAGTAGCATTAGGGTTAACCTTCAAATATGTTGTGAAGGTAGAGAGACCCTTTTATATTTTATCTCTTGACAACAGTAACTCCATCTTTAAGCTATCCTCCATTTGAACATAAATGAGCAGTCAAATGTACTGCCTAGTACTTAAGCTTCGTCTCTATCCTACTTTTTGTGTTTGGTCAGTCACAGGAGAAAATAGATCTATCTCTGTTCTGAGTCCCCAAAGTCAATGGCAGATTAGAAGACTAGCTGGTCTTTGTCACTGGTCACAATAAATTTCTTTGTTTCAAGTCCAGTTAAAATCCAAACTAACTGACCCTAAAAATTATTATTTAAAAATTTTTTTAAATATTCTAAATATCTTTACTTTCTCAACTTACCCTCAGTTACCTCTCCCCTCTTTTTGGAGGACTAAGCACCAAACTTCTCTCAAAGACTAAGTACCAAATTTCTCTCAAAGAAGGTTCATAACCTACCTGGTAACTCCATTTTCTAACTGCTTCTCTGCTTGGCTTCCAGTTCATGGTGGGACTGGTGGTCTCTCTCTACTCCCCTTTTCAGGATTCTTTTATGTGTTGTCTTCCCCAATTAGATTGTAATCTCTTTGAGGGCAGGGACCATCTCTTTTTCTTATTTGTATTCCCAACACTTAGCTAGTATCTAGCATATAGCAAATGCTTAATAAATGTTTATTGAATGAAATTAAGTATTTTGTAAGAAATCATTTGTAGGCAAGATTCACCTTGTTTTAAAGAGATTGTTTCTGAGATAGCCATGTCTTAAAACACCAAAGAAATTTTTAATGACTTGCACTCTAAACTTTAAGCTATGGGCCTTTTCTACTAAGAGTGAACATTTATATTATACAGTAGGAGCTAAGTTGGAGACTGAGAACAAAGGCAAAACAGGAAATAGTCTCTGTATTCAAGGAGTTTACATTCTATTCTATTCAAGGAGTTTACATAGACAAGTAAATAGAAAAAAATAATTTGGAAAGGGAGTACTAATAGAGGAATCAGAATAAGCCTCTTTTAGAAAGTGGTGCTTGAGCTGAACTTGAAGGGAGGAAAAGGCAGAAAAAGAAGGAAATGGAGAGAGAAAAGGAAGAGAAGGAAAGAAGAGAAGAAGAGAAAAAGAAAAGGGGGAGAAAGGAATGAAGAGGAGGAAAGTGAAGAAAGAAGGAGCAAGTGGAGGAAGAGAAGGGAAAGCATTCTGGATGCTGAGAACAGTCTATACAAGGGCATAAAGATGGAAGATGGAATCAGAGGAAGGAAATATTATATTGATGAGCATGGATGAAATAAGAGTATGATGGAGAATGAGTACACACCCTGGAAATTTAGGTTAGTTTAGATAGGCAATGAAAGGCTTTAAAATTTTAACATAGAAGTTTGGGGACCAGTGAGGTTTAAGCAGAGAAATGAGTTGGCCAGACATAGTTTTGAGGAATATTAACTTGACATCCTTGGAGGATGGACTAGAGAGGAGAAGATACAGAAAAAAATAAAACTAAACATCTTTTAAAGTAAAGGAGTTCATGTACACAATAGCTCACATTTTAATGTCACTTTAATGTTTATAACATCTTCTTCACACAGACTTGGCAAGGTAGGTAGTGTAAATGTTATCAGAAACTTCATTTTACACACTTACATAACAGAGAACATTTCATTATACATAAAGTTTATAATAATGTTATTTTTCAAGGACAAAACTATGTCATTCAAGGGAAATTTTGGTAGATATTTACATACCAGGGCAAAATGACATAGGAATTTAGAAAAGAGTTAATAGTTCAAATTTAGCAAAATGTTGGCAATTTAAAAAGTATGTTCACATGGTAATATAAATATCTTGAAGTAGATGGGACAAGATCTTTTCTCTTTAATTTTCCTAAAAATATTTTAAAGACAAGTAAATGCATATTTTTATCATTCATTTACACTTAACTTATCCACAAGCTATTTTCTAAAAGGTATTTGACACCCTAAAAGCCTCGGGAATTTCTTTTAGAAGTCCTTTCAAGCCTGCATCCTTTGAACAGAAGTCATCTTTTCAAAGTACTTGAAATAATGGAATAAAACTTCAAAACTCAGTAAAAAAAAAAAAGACTCCAAGTCTGGTAACATTCACCCGTAATTGATCCTAATCATTTCCCGAGGATTATGGGCCTGGACACTGGACTCACCTTTACTGTCTCCTTCATACAAATTTCACAAAAATCCTCAACAGATATATTCTTCGTAAATGTCAGTTTTGCCATATTTTGAACAGTTGCTTGAAAAAAATCCCTTCCTTCTAGAAAAGGGATTCTTAAACTGTGTTCCATGAAATACATATATATATGCACACATAAAAATACATACACACAGGTATCCCTTCCACATTGCAACTTTGCTCATCATGGTTTGGGGTCAGCATAAGAAATTAAATGGTAATTTGGGAGGAGTTTAGCAGAAGCTGCAGATGACATAGAAAGGCAGAAAAAGTTTAGAAACTCAGAAATTCATAAAACATATTAATAGCATTGCATAATATTAATATATTTTATTTTTTAAATCATAAAAGAAAAAAATCAGACTTCTCTGGTATGAAGGGAGGGCCAATTTTCCCCCAGAATATAGACCCTTTAGATGTAGAAAGGATATATAAATAAATGTAATACATACATTCACACATACACATATACAATAAGAAGCTATGTTCAAATTCAATCTCTCACATATTCTGATTGTGTTACCCTGCTGGGTTGGCCTCTCAATTCCCCAGGCATTCTAAAACTATTACTGGCAGGGAAGATGCTCATTTGTTTTGCTAGATTGGAGTTCCCTCACCGGAGAGCTCCCAATACCAACAAAATCAAAGGTTTAGTTCTCATTCCTATGTAAACAATCAATTGGAACTCCAAAATGTTTGATTTGCACAAGGTTTTTTATGATAATGGAACCTGACCAGAATCAAACAACCTGCTAACACAGGGCTAAATGAAAACTAATGAATTGTGCTACACTCATTTGCACTACCTAACTTGCTAAATGGTCCTGATGATAAAATTTAGTACTGTAGCTCATAAAATACAATATTGTTGTGTTGTTATGAATGTGGTACTTTTCAAAATAAAACATCATCTCTCTGCATTGCAGTTTTCCTCATTGACAAAATGAGATCCCTAAGATCCCTTCTTGCCCTGGATCTAGAATCCTCTGTCAAGCCATCAGCATTTTGGGACATATTGTGTTCTTTGTTTGTTTTGAAAGATAGAAGCAGAGTCAGTGCCAGAGCTCAGAGGGATAACCTGTGTGGGAGCTGAAATCTTCAATACAAAGCAAACCAGGCAAAGATAAGAGAAAAGCTACCAGTATCAGCTCTTCTGACCTTCCAGTTTACAAG
This sequence comes from Gracilinanus agilis, assembly GCF_016433145.1. Classification (NCBI taxonomy): domain Eukaryota; kingdom Metazoa; phylum Chordata; class Mammalia; order Didelphimorphia; family Didelphidae; genus Gracilinanus; species Gracilinanus agilis. The sequence continues at coordinate 638,421,719 of NC_058131.1, forward strand.
GAAGCATAATCCTAGGGATCAAAGAGATCAGCAGTGCTGATTAATTAGCTAGAAATTGCATTTCCGGCAATCACAGAATCTCAGGGGCTACCTGGTACAAATCATACCTGAACCAGAATTCCCTTGATAATCAGTGCTCCAGATTTTATTTGAAGGTCTCCACTGGGAAGGAATGTACATCTCTTCTTAGAGACATCCCATTCCATTTCTGCATAGCCCTAATTGTTACAAAGTGTTTGCTTATATGTAGTCTAATTTTGCCTCTTTGTAACTTCTAGCCATTTCTTAGTTTTATCCCTGGAGGCTAAACAGAACTATTTACATTCTTCTTCCAAATAACAATCTTGCAAATTCCCAATGGAAGCTATCCTAGCTCTTGTTAAATTATATCTGTAGGCTATACTGCCTTTGTTGCTTTAACTTATCTTTATAGGTCATTATCCCAAGACTTTTAAGCATCCCCTTAGCTCATCTAGTGGATGCCTCCAAATTATCAAGCTATTTACTACAATAAATAAAAATTAATAAAGATATTTTGATCTCAAGAAACAAATGTACCTGTACCTGACTGGGGCCAAGACAAAAAGGAGAACAGGGTTGGTAGAAAAGACATTAGAAACATTTTCATGAACTAGAAACTAGTGGTCAAATTTGTGTGAGTCTTGGACAATGTTAGGGTATTGGATCCAATGGTTTCTAAGGTCCCTTCTTATTTTAAATCTATATCTTGTCCTACTGGAATGGGACATTGTACCCCAAATTATAGAAGTGTTTCAGGCCAAACTGTAAGCAGGAAAATTCCTTTGCTTCCTTGCATCCTTTTGACTACTAACTCTAAAACTCTGATAACTCCTGATAAGACTCTGCTCCATCAAAGGGAAAGTCCCCTGAGAGGATTATAAGAATTGGATGTCCTGTAGGTTTTGAGATTCAGGTTATGCCTTGATACCATTGGGATGTATCTAAAATATCTATCTGTCCCCTAACTATAAGGGGCACCTCCTATGTCTTCAGGCTGACCAACCCTTCCCTTGTGCCAGAGAGCATACCCATCTCAAGTCACGTATGGCCTGTTGTAAAAAGTATAAAGACCTCAGAAATTATGTCTTCTGGGAGGCAGCTTTCCATCTATGCTGTCCTCTTGGCCAGATTCAACATTACCTTCTAAATTAATAAATTTCTCTTTTTATTTTTAAGCTAAGTTTTGGAGTCTTGCATCCTAGCAAAAGGCACCCTTCCCAAACACTGGGGGTTCACCTCAAGCCCCCAACAACAATACCAATAGCCTATTGGACATATTGTGTTTTTTGTTTGTTTTCTTAAAAACTACGTTACATTATATATGTTATGTTGTTTTGGGAGCATGCGCTAACCCTCTGTCTTTCTGTATGTCACACACTGAATGGTGAAATAAAGCTGTATCAAATTCTGATATAATCAAGTGCTCAAGTTGCAGGAGAACCTACTTTATAGGACTGATGGCCAATAGGAACTAAGAGAAAACAAAGGGTAAATATAGATCTGTCTATAAAGAACTCCATCTATTAAAAGAATATTCCAGGTAACCCTGTTGAAAGTAATAAACATTATCCCAAGCCAATATCTGATTATTCTTGTGGCAAACCTGTCCCTACTGAGGAAAAGAAAACAAAAACAAGGAAATTACAGACCAAGATGTGGCAAAGAGGTCAATCAAGGCCACATCCATCTTCATAGTGGCTTAATTACTGTCAAAGAAATCAAGCACAGAACTATAAAGATAGGAGTCTATCAATCTGAGTTTATTTATTAGTGACACCGTTTCAAATAATTCTTATTTCCTGAACTCCCCAGAGGGCTATGTTGCTCATATGAATTCAGGAATACTATTTGATTCCCTTTGTTGATATATATTCTTTAGGCAGCAACATGGCCAATTTGCAGTGAGATTGACAAGAGAAGCTGTCAGAAAAAAAAGCTTCTCTGTTATGTTGCTGTTTTTATAGTTCCCAAAGAGAATCTAGCCTGGGCACTGTGGCCCACAAGGGAAATCTCACATTCATTGTAAAGACTTACGTTGTGTTTTTTGTTTTTTTTTCCCAGCCAAAGCAACTTGAGCTGAGAAAACAGATCTTGCTGCCATTGACCAGGCATTTTCTCCACCACTGAAATTTAGTTCTACCTGGATAAGTGGAGAATGGGAAAAACTCAAGTGAAGATGAGATAACAAATTGCTCTCTTTTAGCAATAGGACATTTTGTAGAGCCCAAAGATTTAGGACAATATAATTCTGAAGTGTGATCCAGTTTCATCTCATTCTACCTAATTCAGGGATAAGCTTGTTATCCATTGGGAATAGTTATCTGATATATTTATGAACTAATTTGATAGGTATGTAATAATCTAGATGAGAGTTGTTTTTCATCTAGTTTTTTTTGTTATGATGGTCAGTCCAAATCTCTTTTGTATTACTTTGGATTTTACTGAGAATTCTTTGTGGTATTCTAGAAATCATTACAACTATTTAAATGGGATTTTCCAACAAAAGCATTTTGAACTTGTTATTAGTAAGATATACTTTCTTCATTTGGATTTTTAAGACCTTGAGAAAAGGGAAGGAATCAGACCAATGATTTTTTTGGCATGGAGAAGTTTTAATGAGGGAAAGGTTTCCTATTAACACAGATTAGCACCTATTCTACTTATAGGCTTTGAAAGTTGCCCCAGGACTTGAGTGGTTAAGTGACTTGTCCTTGATCACACTGCTGGTATGTGTCAAAGATGAGGTTTGAGTCGAGGTCTTCCTAACTCTCCATTATTCCATGCTGCTTTTCATTTAGAGCTAATACAGAATACATTCTATTATGAAGGCCAATAGGCACCTTTAATGAAAATATATTTATCTGAATAACTCCTTAATTAATGCCTAGATTCAATATATTATTAAAATAATATTTGTGATTCTGATGTAGATGCAAAAGATAGCTTAGGAGAGAAGGGTCTTCACGACAATGCCAGAGGAGGAAGGCCTTTGAACTTTAATTTGATTTCTGAATCAGAACTATTCTGTTAAACAATACATAATAATTAATATAGTGGGAGTTTACATTTTTAATACTGTATTCAGTTTTATAACTATAAAGAGATTGACTGCAAACCAAAAAACTGCAAAACTAAAAGAGGTGACTGTGGAACTGCAAAACAAAACTCAAGGGCATGATTGATGAAGAATTTTTGGAAAGTTTTAGATCACTTTCATAAAAATTTTATAAGCAAAGAATAGGAAGACTGTATCAACGTAACCTCCTTTCATTTGATTCACCAGTAAAAGTACCAGTCATGATCCTTTTTGTTCTTAGAGATCTCTTGAGTTTTTTTATTTCTGGATGCTTTGAAGATTGAATTGTCTTTAGTACAGATTCCTTCTATGTGTGCTTGGTCTGGTCCAATATCTCTCCTCAAGTTCATCTCCTTCAATGTCATTTCCACTTTTCCATATAGTGTATCAAGCAGATATATGGCAAAGTGAAATGTGGTGGGTTCCTTGATTGTTTCTGATGAGATCAGATCACTGTTAAGAACACTGGGTGTTTCGCTGATACTCTTAACTAGTGATTTCTGTCCAGTGACAACCAACTTAAGGACCAGAATCATAAGTTCATATCCTTACTGATATTAGTTATAAATGAAACAGAAGATATGTAAAAGTAAGGCCTAAATGGAAAGACAGAATCCCAGAAGTGGAAGAGGTCAGCTAATCCAACTTATATCTAAACAGGTATTCCCTTCACAAAGGGAAGAGTTCTAAGTGTGAAAAACCCATTGTATCCTGAGGCACTACATTTTGTGATAATTCTAATGGTTTGGAAGATTTTTTTGCCCTTACAATGATCCAAAATTTCTCTGAATCTGCTATTCACTGTTCTGTGTTCAGTCCTTTGGGGCCAAGTAGAACAAGTGACGGTAAGGACTCTCATCTTTTTTTTTTTTTTTTTTTTTTTTTTTTTTTACCTTAGTGTCTCTAGAATTCTAGTACAGTCCTTTGGACATAGTAGGTGCTTGATAAAAGTGTTTGGTGATGAAGTCCCATTCTTTCTTCTCTTTTTATTCCTCCAAAACCTTGAGCCATATTGGCTCTAAGTGAGAACTTTCATTATGATGGCCCATCTAGCTGATAAAGGGAAAACTATTATATTCTCTAAACTGGAAATTTCCCCAACTTCTCTCAGAGCACCTTCATTAAAAAAAAATCTCCCTCAGATGCCTCCTGGTCCATTCCACAGACAAAGTTGCTAGCACACCGATATTTCAAGATTCCTATATACTTCATCTCTATCTTGTCTGCTCTTGTTGTTTCTACTACTAACTATATTCATTGTAGGTATACATATCATTTACCCTGGGCAGCACTTCCTAATCCCAAGAATTCCCTGAGATGAGTAAATTCCTGGGAAGAAGTCCCAAATGTTGTTTTTGCTTTCTGGTTCTTATTCATCTGATGCCCTTTTTCTTTTCCTCTTTCTGATTTTCCCTTCTCTCCTTTCATGCTCACCACAAGAGCCAACTGCCTGGGTGAGAAAAGGGAGGATTCCAAAAGTCATAATATATTTTCTGATTTGAGCAAATAGAATTTGTCACTAGAAATCATGAAAGGGTACTGGTCAAAATGAAGGATGGAATAAATAACAAGAAACCATAGGAAGGTAGAACAAAAGGATTACTAGTTCAGGCTTTAGAAAAATAGTAAAAATATTTTCTTATGCTCCCAACCACTCCTCTTCTCTACAAAAACAATTAATTCGGCTACAAATCAATATACATATCCCTTTCATCTCAATAATCTGTGTTTCCAGTCACTGCTAAATTAACTACCAAGGGTTAACTTTTGTATATGTAGTTTATATAATTATTTGTCTAAAAATATCACTCCTATTTTATTATAAACTCCTGGAGGACAGATAGATATTATTTTGCCTTGACTTTGTAGCTCCAAAACTTAAGGCAAAGTCTACCATGTAGAAAGCATTTATTTTATTATTATATTTTATATTATATATATATTTATATTTTATTACTAAGATAAAGAAAAACTGATGACCTTGTGGGCCTATTATTTATATTCCATAATCTCATTCTCCATGTCTCTGCAAAAAGAGAAGTAGGCACATTTTCGTTCTTTCCTAAAAATTAATTAAGAATGTTTTTCCATGGTTACATGATTCATGTTCTTTCTCTTCCCTCTTCCCTCTCCCCTCCTTGAGTTGATGAGCAATTTCACTGGGTTATACATGTATCATTGTTCAAAACCTATTTCCATATTATTAATATTTGCAATAGAGTGATCATTTAAAGTCAGAATCCCCAATCATATACCCATTGAACTATGTGATCAATCGTATATTTTTCTTCTGCATTTCTACTCTCACAGTTCTTTCTCTGGATGTGAGAAGCAAACAGAAAGCATTTAAATGCTTGTTGATTGGCAGAATTCACTTGATTCTCAAACTTTAGTAACAATAATTTCATTCACTAGGTAAGTGGTTAAGGATAAATACAATATTTTTATAATGATTTGCCCCTTTGAATTTGACAGAATTTGGCTGTTGTTGAAAATGGATGGAGAGGTTCAATCCTACTCTAACTTTCTATGGAAGTCTGAAATTCAACTCAGAATAATTTGTTATATAAATGACATACTGAAATAATATACATGATACATTTCTATAACAGCTTCTCTTCTCTTCCTTCATTGGTTCTCTTCAGAGAAAAGAATAAAGAATTTGGGGAGACAGATTTTATCATTTGCTCAGTAGTAAAGAGAAACATTTCATGAAGCATCTGGTTATCTTACATTATTGTGCTCACAGAAAGCTTAAGTAAAATAATCACATTAAAGTTAATTGAAGTTTAGATGCCCACATCTCTCATGGAAGCCAAAGAAGAAGAGAAATTCTAAAAAGAATTTGATAAATTTCTCCAAATTACGACTACACATCCTTTGATGCCCAGTTTCTTCAAATGGGTAGTGAAGAAGAATGATGAAAACTGTACAGGAAAATGAAGGTCCAGGATTAAGGAATTAACAATTGAAGACTTTTTAGAATCCTCAGGAATTTCACTCTCTTTATGGTGTGATGTCAGTTTATTCAAAGAAAGATCTTAGGATGTTAGTGAACTGGAAGCTTAATGGGAATCAGCAGTGAGATATGAAAACTAGAAAAAAACTAGTTTAATCTCAAAATATGACGATAGAGGAATAGTGCTAGATGTGGTAAATATCAAAGGGAAACATTTGAAAAATGAAACTGATAAGCTTCTAAACACATCAGAAGTGATTGGTTAATAAATCCAAAAGATCATTTCAGTATCATCTAATTGTTCACAGTTAGGTCATCAGTTTATCAAGAGTAAAGATCAAAGGAAACATTAGATAAGAACAAAGGATTCAAATAACAACTTGTTGTGTAAAATTATAGCAGTTTCCATTTGTTTAGTTTTAAAGAAACTAGAGCCTTAAAAAGCTAGAAAATATTGCTTTTTTACTCAAAGATATTTTATTTTTCCATTTACATGTGATAATCTTTAACATACATTTTCCAACATTATAATATCTAATTTATCTCCCTCTCTCCCTTACTTACCCCCTTCTTGAAAATGGTAAGCAATTTGATCTGGGTTATACATGTATTATTATATAAAATATATTTCCATATTGTCATTGTTGTAAGAAAATACTCATGTAAAACAGAAATCCCAAAATAAAATTGTAAATAAATTAATGTGAAGGATAGTATGCTTTGATTTCTAACCGACTCCAACAGTTCTTTCTCTCAAGGTGAATAGCATTCTTTGTCATGTCTTCAGAATTGTCCCAGTTCATTGTATTGCTGAAATTAGCTAAGTCGTTTACAGTTATTCATCCTACAATAAAGCTGTCATTGTGTACAATGGTCTAGTTCTGCTTATTTCTCTCTACATCAGTTTGCGTATATATTTCCAGATTTTTCTGAAATTATCCTGCTTATAAATAAAACTAGAAATGTTGAGGATGATTTTTCTGAACTGTGGAGCAGAAAACAGAACTTAGTATTCTAGATATTATCTTCTCAACATACAGTAGTATTACAATTTTCCTAAATCCAGAAAGTTTTACCATCAATTTTTGGCTTAGTGGAGAGAACACTGGACTTTTTGTCAGGAAGACCTAAGTCTAAGTCTTATCACAGAGAATTACTAGCTTTGTAACTCTGAAAAGTCAATTAACCTCTCGGTTTCCCATTTTGTAAAATGGGGACGATAGTAGCTCCTACTGTATAGGGAAGTAGAGAGAATTTAATGAGATAATACATGTAAAGTACACTATAAACTTTAAGGTACAATATGAATGTTAGCTATTATTAATATCAATATAGACTGATATTATTAGATTAATTTTTCTTCTGGCCATATCATACAGTTGACTCATAAGTTTGCAGCCCACTACAATTCCCAGATTTTCCTCAGATGGACTTTTATCTTGACATGCTTCTCTCATTTTGAAAAAGTGTAAGACGTCACATTTATCCCTGTTAAATTTACTTTCCTTAGACTTGGCTCAACATTCCAACATGTCAAAATATTTTCAGATCTTATTCTTCCATCAAATACACTAGCAATTACTCCCACCTTTGTGTAGGAGAAATCTACAAATTTTATAAGCATAGTATGTGTTTATCCATATAATAAATTAAAATTGTTAATTTTCAAAGACATAATTTTTCATTATATTATTAATGAACACTCTGGATATTCAACTAGTTCTAAATCAACCAAGTGTACTACCACCTTGCCTATTTCTCTCCATTATATCCACAAGAAGAACATAAGCATCTGCCAAAGACTTGGGTACAACCTAGCTGAATTCTAGGTATTCTAATGTCTCTCGTTTACTAGTCCAGTACTCTGTCAAAAATGAAATATGGTTGGTTCTTGAAGAAGTCATATTAGCTTTTTATGATTCCCAATTCCTTTTTTTAGCTGTTCAGTTGCTCTAACTATATGGTCTAAAATTTTGCTAGTTAACTTCTAGGCCTGTAGTTTACAGATTTGTCTCTTTTCTTTTCTGGATTAATTTAAAAACATTTGTACATGAAACCTTTAGTAGGATGACAAAGAGGTATTCAGAATGGATGTCACTTATGACACCTAGCCAAAATCTAAATTTTAACTATTTAAAATAAAATGACTGATTTAACTAAATCCCAGGATGACTATACTCTTCCTCTTGGATTCTGACCCCTTCCCTTTTTTTCCCCTGGATTTTTTCCTTTTCCCTCCCCTTTCTGAGATACCCCTCTGAAGAGTAGATAATGGGACCTACCATGGGCTATAGGTAAGAGTCATTCATGACCCAAGTTAATGCTTCCCAGTCCATGGAGCAAAGAAAGTTATCAACAAGAAAATTTCTACTTGGAAAAGAATTAGAAATTGAGAGGATACCCACCATTTAGGGAATGGCTAAACAAGTTGTGGTATATGATTTTGGTGGAATACTATTGTGTTGTAAGATATGAAGAGCATATTATTTGTCTTCTCAAGTGGGCAGGGGAGAGTGAGAGGGAGGGCAAGAATCTGGAACTCAATATTTAAAAAGAAAATGTTAAAAATAAATACACTTTTGAAAAGTTAAAAAATGAGGTAAGGAATGATTTCAGAAAAAACTAGGGAAGACATATGAATTTATACAAAATGAAATGAGTAGAACCAGAAAAACATTGTATATAGTAATAGTGATATTATAACAATAATCAACTATGAAAGATTTAACTATTCTTCTCAATACATTGATCCAAGACAATTTGAAGGATCGGTGATGAAAAATACTATCCACCTCTAGAGCGAACTGATGAACTCAGTACAAATTGAGGCTTAATTTTTACACTTTATTTTTCTTGATTTTTTGCAACATAGATAATATTTAAATATATTTTGCATGATTTCATGTGCATAATTGATATCTTACTGCTTGCCTTCTCATGGATGAGGAAGGGGCTTGAGGTAAGGAGAAAACTGAAAACTAAAAATTAAAAAAAGAATGTTAAAAATTAATAAAGAGTGTTATATTTGGGAAGCTGTAAGATGCCAGTGGTCTATAGCAATCAGGTCTCACCCACTAACAGGCTTGACTGAAGGGAGGGGTAGGATCTTGCTGAGTGTTCCTTCACTTTCCCCCCCTCCCACTAGACAGTTGGAAATCAGTTACTGAAAGATAATGGTGGACAGATTTGTTAAACACAGGGCCAGGTCAGTAACTTAGGAAAGGCTGAACTCCTAATTATGATAACTTTCTCTAAACTATTTCCCCACAGGATTGAATAGGAGAAAATAGGAGAAGCTTGATGTCTTTGAAGCTTGAAGGCACAGAGGAAAGGTCTTGCTTTTGGGCTACAAGGCAGGAGGAACTCAGCTTGAGGAAGTTGCGAGTATTTCCCTAAATATAACCAAGCACTGTTCCCAAATGATTAAAGGTTTAATGATATGTGGGGAAGGGAAAGAAGGGAGGTCAAATAAGGATAGATAAGATCTGGAAAGCCCTAAACTGTTATGTCCAAGCAACCCCTCCCCCCAAAGAGGAAAAGGTAACTTGATTTGCTAGTTAGCTCTCTAAACCTCAAAATAATCTTCTCTTATGTCTAAATAACTAAATAAAGCTAACTGTGGTGTTGATTGATGGTCAAATCAAGGTAAAGCAGGTTGGCAGCAAGGAACTAAAATGGCTTTGTTCAGATTCAAGCCTCTAGCCCCTCAAGAGTCACCAGGACCAGGACACAGCAAACAGAGTGACCTGCTTACTTTGAACCCAGGACTCAACTGTCCTTAACTGCCTTAAACTGCCCCCTCTTCCAGAGTTCTACAAGGGCCCTCTGAAATTTTGAGCTGTGGCTTGACCCCCTCTCTTGCAACTGGAATTCCACTCTGCAATTTCAATCTCACAATAGGGGCAGTTATGTAGTACAGTGGCTAGAAGGTCACCACCTAGAGATGGGAAGTCCTGGGTTCAAATAAGATTTTAGGTACTTCCTAGCTCTGTGATCCTGGACAAATTTACTTAACATCAATAGGCTAGCCCTTATTACTCCTTTGACTTGGAATTGATACTTAGCATTAATTCTAAGAGAGAAGGTAAAGGTTTTTAAAAAATGAATCAATAAATAATGAATTTTTAAAAATAGCATTTAAAAACAAAAGAAGAAGATTCCTACTGAGGGAGGCCCAGAAATATCAGAGTTTTGTGCAATGCCAGAATTGGTTGCTAGGGATACAAAGAGCTAGATCAAAGGCCAGAGGGAAAACTCAGCATCTGGATCTGGAGGAGGAAGTTGGTATACCAGGATCAAATGAGTTAAAAAATTATTATCTAGAGGTTAGGCTGAAGGATTTAATATAATAGTATTGAAGAAAAGGTCTGGGTCTCACAAAACTCATGAAATTTACAGCACTCAGTTTCTGGACATATATGTATATGTTTTGTATTCAGTCTAATGAGATCAGCATTAGACTTCTAGTTTCTCCTATGATGTTGCTGTGGGATGGCAAATGCTTCCATCAAAAAAAGCATGAACCTCTATGGTAAAGGTCATCTTTAAGCAAAGTGGGCTATTTCTCCTCAAATACCTCTAGAAAAAGTATAACTTCCCAATGAAGCATTCATTATTCAAGCCTCATGGGTACCAACCTTCACCTTCCACCTTAAAAAGGCACAAACTTGGAAAGACACCCACCTGATCTCTGCCCTTTAAAACTGACAAAGAGAATCTTTGTTGAACTAAATGGCGCAATTCATTTTCTACTCTGACATATGTACAGCTGCAGGTAATTCATGACTTTTGTTTAAGCAGCAGGCTGTGTCTTGGTTTTTCCTAAATACTGTATATTATACTTTGACAATGCCTTTGTTGGCAGAGAACAACACACAGGCAATTGCTACTGTTTTTTGCTGATGCTTAACAGATGATACAAGAAAGGCAATTCCCCAAATCAAATGTGGATTTGCATTTTTCTTTATGCATTGGCCAGCTATGACCCGGTGGGAAGAGCAGTGGAAGTGGAGTAAGACTATGTGGGCTTGACTGGATTCTTGCCACACTAGATAGATGAGCAAGTCAAGATGATTACTTGAGTAAGATTTCATTTTCTTGAGTGTCAGTCTGTTCATCTGTTAAATGGTTGAACTCAGTGGTCTCTGAAGTGCCTTTTAGATCTAGATCTATGTCCTTCTAATACTTCTGGCTCTGGACAAACTACCCTCACCTACAGCGATCATAATACTTGTTCTACGTTCCTTACTGATTTGATATGAAAATTGAATGAAATAATCATATAAAATGTTTTGTAAATTGTTATACAAATATAAATTATCATCATCTCTAGCTTAGCAACTTAGCAGTTGTTTGCACGGTGTCTTTCTCATTAGACTGTAAGCCCTTAGAGAGCAGCAATTGGTTTTGGTTTTGCCTTTCTTTGTGCAAAGTGTCTGACACAAAGAAGACACTTAAATGCTTATTGATTTAGTGACAATGTTAGGCTTTAAACAAAGATATCACTTACCAGGTAATGGACAGCCTAGAATTTCTAGCCTTAAGCAGATGCTCCCATTATCAAACCATGACCGAGGGTTTATGCGGATATAACGGGCCACCACTGGAACTGGAAGTTCGTTGAGGACTGGGATTTCTTTTTCACTGTTTCCTTCAAATATCTATTTCAGAACAAAGAAAAAATTATGGTTTTGATGAATAATAGTTGTATCATCAGTTAAAGTAAAAGATTAGCTTTTCCCCACAATTTTCTACTGGGTATCATATGAGATAGTTAAGTCATGATAATTAATTCTTTTTCCTCATTAAATCAAATACATAATCTATGTAATGAAGCACATAGGCATTGGGGATACAAAGGCTAGAAGTCAGTATTTCCTGCCCTCAATGGGGCTTATATTATTCTAGGGCGATACAGCATGTACACAAATGAGCATAATATAGAATATTAAGGAAGGAGACTACTTGGTAAGAGTAGTTAGGGAAGGTTTCACAGAGAGCTGGCAACTAAGCTGACTTTTGAAGGAAGAGTTAGATTCTGAAATGAAGAATGACTGTGTTCTGGGCTTGTACAATAGCCTGTGCTAAGAACAGAAGCAGAATATGGATGGCCAGTTATTAATGGTTCAAGATCAAAATGATAGAATGTTCTCAGAAAATACTTTAAGAATCTACATTTGGTCCTGTGTTGTTTAACATTTTCATCAATAACTTGTACAGAGGCATAGATGGTATGCTTTTTCTTTTTTTTTAAACTTTTACCTTCTTCCTTAGGCATCAATACTCTGTATTGATTCTAAGGCAGAAGAGTGATAAGGGGTAGGTAATGGGGGTCAAGTGACTTGCCCAGGGTCACACAGCTGAGAGTATCTGAGGTCAGATTTGAACCTAGGACCTCCTGTCTCTAGGCCTGATTCTCAATCCACTGAGCTACCCAGCTACCCCAATGGTATGCTTCTTAAACCTGCAAATGACAGAAAGAGGAAGGGGATAGCTAACACAGTAGATAATAAGAGTTAGTCTCCAAAATAAACTAAAGCAATGAATTAAATGGGGGATAAATGTAAAGTCTTGGACTTTGTTACAAAAATCAAATTCATAGGTATAACATCGAGAAGGCATGCATGGATATACCGCCAAGTGTTTGGAAAACATCTGAAGTTCAGAGTGGCCTAAAAGTTCAATATGATTCAACAGCATAATTAAGAAACTAAAAATGCTCTTGTGATATTGGGCTGTGTTAAGTGGAATATAACTTCAAGGAATAGGGAGGTAATAGTTCCATTGTATTCTACCCTAACTATACAGATTGCCTTCAGAGTGCTCTATTCAGTTACCAGAACCACTGGATTTTGAAAGGAGGGTTAAGAAGGATTTTGAAAACATGGAAAAAATGCTACAACAACCTTCTCAGTAGTGCCTCTCTCACTTAATGTCATCATGAGCCCTATTAGTTTTTAGGTTTCCTGGTTCTCTAATACCATGATAAAAACTTAGAGTTAGAACTTTGTATAGGGAAGTAAGAAATGTTCTTTTGAGGACCAGACATGTAACTTCTTTGATATGGGCAACTCTAGATACATCAGTTCAGAATGGCATTCTCTCTTTAATTTGTCACCTCAAGAGAAGTACTTGGGATACTGAAGGGTTAAGTTACCTTCCCAGGGTCACAAATCTATCATGTATCAAACATAAGACTTAAGTCTCCCTAACTCTAACGCCAGTACTCTGTCCACCATGCCAAATTGATTCTTCAATTAAAAAGGTGAGAGTTTCAGGATTCAATGACAATTTCAGAGCAATGGAATGGTATGATTAGAGCGAGGCTTTCAGGTAAGCCTCAAATCACTCAAGCTTTCAGTCAAAAAGTATTTATTGAACACTCATAATATAAGCAAAGCAAAAATAAATTATCTTGGATAACCAGAAAGGCAATTAGAGTCATTGATTTGTCCTAATGGTGCACACAGTCAACCATGGCTCTCTAGATATAGGCATAAATAAGCTACTGCTGGTAGAGAGAAATAAAGATTGCAGTAAAGTGGAAGGTTACCAGAATGGACAAACCATCACAACTCTGGAATAAGGGAAGAATACCTGTATGCATGTACATGTGTATGTACACACACACACACACACACACACACACACACACAGTCTGATTTACAAGGTCAGTTTAATGTACTTTTAAACTACTAGAGAAACAAAAAACTATGAAAACTCAATTTTAATAGCATTTTTCACTGTGTTGTATAATGAAGTTCTACAGTAGTGGTTGATTCAGAGTGGATTTCATTCTTTAAGAAATGCACATGAAGGGGCAGCTGGGTAGCTCAGTGGATTGAGAGCCAGGCCTAAAGACAGGAGGTCCTAGGTTCAAATCTGGCCTCAGACACTTCACAGCTGTGTGACCCTGGACAAGTCACTTGACTCCCATTGGCTGCCCTTACCATTCTTCTGCCTTGGAGCTAATACACAGTATTGACTCCAAGATGGAAGGTATGGTTTCTAAAAAAAATGCACATGATAATTTCAAAGATTAATTATAATTACTAAGAATGGTAAACTAGAAACCAATTGTACATAATAATTCCATCTCACCTTCACTTTTGAGTGAAATATAAGAGTTATTATGCTAGAAAATATAGTGTAAAATAGGCACAGTTTTTATCTGATGTATCTACTATGAGGCTATACATATCAACAAATAAATTCACTAATAGTTACCTTTTTATTTTGCATTTAAAGCCTTTCTTGAGTGAGTTCTATGAGGCAATGGAAAGAATGCTTAACTGGAAATTAGGACACCTAAGTTCTAAGTTTTTATTCCTCCATTAACTCGGGGTATGTCCTTGGGCAAATTGCCTCACCTCACCAAGCCTCATTTCAATTTCCTCATCTATAAAATGAGAGAGTAAGGAGGAACTATAGGAGATTATCTCTAACATTCTTTGTAGTTCTAAATTTCTATGGTTCTAGTAATGTAAAATATAATTGGTACTCACCACATCTCCTGATCCATTCTTAACAGTGATCCAGGTATGACTGTCATTGCTTACCATCACCTTGTAAGATGTCACCCAGTCACTCCTGAGTAGAAAGTAAAAGCAAACTGATATTGGTATATGTACTTTAAAAATAATAGCAATATATATAAAAACATGAGATATTTTTATGATAATTGCCACACCCTGATTTACAAATTTATATGATGAAATTATATGGATAACTCCTTTAGAGTATAATGGAACAGAGATGACAATATAATAAAGAGAATTGGTTAAGTTAAAGAAATGAGAATGATTTTCTCCCTTATAGTCACAATCACCCAGCCTTTCTATCCCATCTCCATGACGCTGGATATAAACAACAATCACATGGAGCAGAGACATCATTTATTCAGTCTTATTGAACCTTTACTGAAGGAAAAATACAGGCTGACAATTGTCTTGCCATGGTAAGTGGAATAGGATAATTTTCATAATCCTTATGTTTAGGAAGAGAAAATGCCCTTTTTCTACCTCATCCTATTATTTACATTTATAATGAGTCAAAAGAATATTGTTTTCTACAGTTATATTTTTATGCATTAGAGATAATTATTAATCCAATTTTTAACTTCTTAAAAGGCAAGATTAGCAATATGGAAAAAGAGGTACAAAAATCACCAAGGAAAAGAACTTTTTTAAAAAAGTAAATTAGCTAAATAGAAAAGGAGTTACAAAAGCTCACTCAAGACAACTGTTCCTTAAAAATTAGTATTGGGCAAATGGAAGCTAAAGATTCCATAAGACATCAAGGAACAATCAAACAAATTCAAACATGAAAAAAAATACAAGAAAATGTGAAACAATTTATTGGAAAAATAGTTGACCTGGAAAATAAATCTAGTAGAAATAATCTAAGAATTCTTAAACTACTTGAAAACTATGTTCAAAAAAGAGCTTAGACATAATTTTTCAAGAAATTGTCAAGGAAAACTGTCCTGATATTCTAGAAGCAGAGAGCAAAACAGAAATTGAAAAATGCACTGAATACCTCTTGAAAGAGATACCAAAAGGATAAATCCCAAAAATATTACCACTAAATTTGAGAACTCCTAGGTCAAGTAGAAAATATTGCACACAGCCCCCCAAAACAATTTAAATATCATAATTAGAATAGCACAAGATTTAGGAGCTTCTACATTAAAGGATCAGAGAGCCTGGAATAAACAGGACCAAAGAGCTAGGACTTCAATCAAAAAGCATCTTTCCAACAAAACTGACCATAACTCTTTAATAGAAATAATAAGCATTTAATGAAGTAGATAATTTTCAAATATTCCTCATAAAAAGGCCAGAACTGAATGGAAAATTTCACTCTCAAATACAAGACTCAAAAGAAGTATAAAAAGGTAAAGAGAAAAGAGAAATCAAATGACATTCAATAATGTTAAACTGTTTACATACCTACCTGGGAAGACGATTCTTGTAACTCCTAAGAATTTTTTCATTTGTAGAGTAGTTAGAAGGAATATACATAGACAGAAGGCAAAGATGTGAGTTGAAAATGATAGGATGATATTTTAAAAAATAAAAGAGAGGTAAGAAAGAGGAAAATTTTGGAAGAAAGAAGAGAGAAATAGAATGGGGAGAATTATTGCATATAAAAGAACTATGAAAGCTTTTACAGGGGATGGAAAAATGGAGGAGATAAGGAGGGAAGCATGTGAATCTTACTTTCATTGAAATTGGCTCAGTGAGGGAAGGACATATACAATTAATTGGGTATTGAAATCTATCTACTGTACAGGAAAGTAGGAGGGGAAAGGGATAAGAGAATGGGGTGTGGGGCTAATAGAAAAGAGGGAAAATTGGGGAGGTGGTAGTTAGAAACAAGATGGTAGGAATAGAGAGAATAATACACAGGAATAATAAAGATTATATGATTTTCATGTCTCTCTAAAAAAGGCCTCATTTCTTAAATACAAAGGGGAATAGGCTGAATATTAAAGGATACAAGTCATCCCCAATTGATAGATGGTCAAAGAACATGAATAGGCAGTTCTCAGACAAAGTAATTAAAACTATCTATAATCAGGTAAAAATTGTTCTAAATCACTGTTATTAGAGAAATGCAAATTAAAAGAACTCTGAGATACAACACTACACATTTCAGATTGAATATTATGATAGAAAAGGAAAAGAACAAAACTTGGAGGGGATGTAGGAAAACCGAGACATTAATGTATTGTTGGGAGAGTTATAACTAATTCAGTTGTTCTGGACAGCAATTCAGACCTAGGCTCAAAGGTCTATAAAATAGTACATAAACTTTGACTTCGCAATCCCAACACTAGAATTGTATGCCAAAGAGATTTTTAAAAAATTGGAAGGACCTATATGTACAAAAATATTTAAAGCCATCTTTTTTGTGGGGGCCAAAAATTGGAAAGTTATGTAAATTGGTAATAGTTGTTAAAAGTATCGGTAATTGTAATTATAACTGTAATTACAAAAATTTGTAAAATAAATTGGTAAATGGTTAAGTTATAGTATATTATTACAATAGGATACTATTGTGTTGTAAGAAATGACAAGAAAAAGACTTACACAAACTGAAGCAGAGTAAAATGAGCAGAACCAGGAGAACATTGTTTACAGTGACAGGAATACTGTATAATGAACAACTGTGAATGATAGCTATTTTTAGCAATAAAATAATCTAATACAATCCCAAAGGAACATGATAAAAATACTACCTGCTTCTAGAGAAAGAACTCATAGAATCTGCATCCAGATCAAAATTTTAATTTTCTTTATTTTTTCTTTTTTGAGTTTTCTTCCACAAAAAGATCAATATTGAAAAAAATGTTTTACATGATTGCACATGTAAATTTGATATAAGATTGCTTACTATCTCAATGGGGAAATAGGAGAGGCGATGGGAAGAGTAGAAAAGACTCAATATTCTTTGAAAAATTTTGGACACTGTTTTTACATGTAATTGGAGAAAAATGATTTAATAAAAAAAGAAAATCCACCTTTTTTTTTTGTTCAGTAATTTTAGTAGTGTTCAACTCTTCATGATCCTATTTGGAGATTTCTTTGCAAAATTACTATAGTGGTTTGTCATTTCCTTCTCCAAATGATTTTACAGATGAGGAAACTTGGGGCAAAAAGGGTAAAGTGATTGCCAAGATTCACACAGCAAGAAAGTATCTGAGTCCATATTTGAACTCAGACCTTCCTGACTTCAGTGCTCTATAATGCCCTTCACAAACAGACATGTTAACATTCTGGTTTTTTTTTTTTTTTTGGTCCAGATTCGATGACTTCATCATCACACCAGACTTCTCAATGTGGAGCCTCTCTCCACTAAGACAGTTTAGCAACTTAAACTCTTAGAGATCTGTCTGATGACAATGCAGAAATGTGTCCAAGGCA
The DNA here is from genome assembly GCF_016433145.1 of Gracilinanus agilis. NCBI lineage: Eukaryota > Metazoa > Chordata > Mammalia > Didelphimorphia > Didelphidae > Gracilinanus > Gracilinanus agilis. The sequence continues at coordinate 638,439,702 of NC_058131.1, forward strand.
GGACTTGAACATAGTTCTTCCTTACCCCAACTCTCGCCGCCTAGCCCTTACTCAAAACTGACTTTCATACATGTGTTAAATTTTTTGAAATTTGTTTTCATGCAGAGCAATTATAATTACCTCTCCATAATCCAGAAATGATGCAAATAAGAATTTTTTGTAGTATGAATTCATATTGCTTCATCAAATTTGTTTAGAAAGATTAAGTAATTATTTCAAACAATTCATTCAACAACACAGTTATCAAAAACATGCAGTTGTCAAGAAACTTTAATTTGGGGGATTATGAATTTTTCATCTGGGTGTATTAGGTATAGGGTAGGTGGAGAATATAAAAGCTGGGATCTGCAAATATGACAGACTCTTCATTTTAGGATTAAAATAAAATTGTTTGGTGGTAATACATAGCCCTTCTAAGAGACACCATGCCTTCATTTCATAATTTGGGACAGATTCCTCAGGTTGTGGATTACTTTGAATAAGCCAGAATTGTCCAAAGATGAATGAATATTCTTGAAAAATATGGGTTGCACATCACTGGAGGTGTTGAGCAAAGGATGGATAATCACTTGCTAAAGGTGTTAGAAATTGGTTTCACTCTTTAGAGCAGGTTGGACCAGATGACCTGTGAGGGGATGAGCAGTCCTATTATTTATTATTGTCAGTAATAATTACCTTTCTGGACCTTGGTTTCCTTTTCTATGAAATGAGAAACTTGAATTAGATGATCATTAATGTTCTTTCCATTTTTATTTTTCAGCATTCTGTTTCACAGAACTAATGTCAATGGTTCTAGTTATATTATGTTCTATAAAACCTATATCTTGGCATTAAAAATTACATCAAATCCAAAAAACACTATGACCAGTATTCTGAGGACTACCAAGTGACATGAAAGCAAGTTCTTTTAACTATGTTAATCTTATGTGGCAATTATTTGTTATTAACAGTTGGCCATCTCTTCCACTGGTAATTTCAAATCCTATGGGCATATAATTCAATATTAAGTAAAGTTAGGAGTAATCATATTAAAGACCATTCTCATTCCTCAAAAATATGAGGATAAGGAACAAAAAGAAAAATTTTCTAGAGAAAAGACAGAACAACAAAACAAAACTTTGGAACCAAATTATTTTTCTGCAAATATTTAAGTGATCCTTTTAAAATGGAGACTTAAAAAGAGCAGGCTTACCTTTCCTTAAAATGCTTCAGAAATAGAGGTTATTTTGCTTTCTTGTTTTTTTTAGTCATTTTCAACTGCATTCCATTTTAAGTTTTTCTTGATTAATTAAGGTTTTATTAATTATTATTTTATTTTATTATTTAGTATTAATTTAATTAATATATATTTATATATTATGTTTATATATCTATACACATTTATATATTCATTTAACATTTATATATTATTTAATATTAATTTATTGTTTAATATTAATTTATTAATTAAGGTTTTCTTGGCAAAGATACTGGACCGAAGAGTTGGACACAACTGAAAACAACTGAATAAACAAAAAAAAAAGCAGGACCAGAATAAAAAAGGCCTTCTGGGAAAAGAAGGCATATACTTAATGGATGTCAATAACCAGGAGGCCATACTAAGCCATGCAGGAGCTCACCAGATAACCAATTCCAAAGGGAAAAGACAAGGGGGATAGAGTAGAAATTCTAAGACTGAGGCATTCAACATAGATTCAAGAGCATACTTTACAAAGAAGCAGTAATTTTTGAGGGGAAGACTGATTTCATAAAACTTCTTGTACAATGTTCTTAAAAGGCAGTGATATGCTACTAAGATCCTACTTGGATCTACTGCATTGGTATTGCCACGGACCTTAGCACTTATTTAGGAAACTTCAGTGTCTGGATTCAACACTAGGGCATGTCTTCTGGGTGGATACAGTGTTTAGCAAGGAATTTTCAGTCTTCTATTAGCTTCACAGGGCCTGATCCCCCAAGGGTTCTGGTTTATTATCAAATCAATCTGAAAATTTGAGTCACCCATTTTCTTCCTTTTATACTGTAGAGTTATTCTGGCCTTAAATTAAGTTTTTAAAGTATATGATTATTGTCACTGGTAGGAACATGGAGGGTAAGCATATGCCAAAATGGGCAAAGGCTAATGATTATTGTCACTGGTAGGAACATTTGGTAAGCTATATGCCAAAATGGGCAAAGGCTAATAGGAAGTTGTTCAATAATGTTCTCAAGTTTTAGACTTGAGACTGCCATATAAACATGAAAAAAGACTAAGAAGAAGTTATCTTGGACTATCAAAGCTCAATCTTGTCTCTACTGAGCAGAATCCAATTATCTAACATTTTATATATATAATACATATATATATAATACATTATATATATAATACAATATATATATAATGTGTGTGTGTTTGTGTGTGTGCAGAATTTATATACATATAAATTCTGCTTTTAGATCAAATGTCCCCGTATTTTGTATTAGATTTTCCCTGATTAGATTGCCTTATTTGTCAAGATCCATAACTGCTGATGCATAATTATAATTTTACTGATATTCAATAAATCTACCCATTCAAACTCATCATCAGTTGATGTAGTGAAATAATAGCTCTATTAAACACCAGAACAAATAAGTCTTTATTCTCATCTCTTTTTGAATAACCAGAATATAGGGCCATTCTATTGAGTTCTTTATCTTTTCAATGGTCTTTTGTATTTTTGTAGGATCCAGTTAATAAGTTGTACTCCTTGTTCTATGACAAGATAAATAATTCTTAGTATAGGTGTGCTCTAAACCAAGCCATACTCCCAGGTTTCAGTTTCCTTATCTGTAAAATAGGGATGTTGAACCATTTGCATGGAGATACTATACATCACTCATCCCATTGTGCCCATTAGTTTCTGTTCTATCCTATTCATGACAATACATCCATTACAACTTCTTTCTGCTAGGTCCACTGCTAAGAATGATTTAGCGATGTTGATTATCCCCAAGTGGGTTACTGAGGCTAGAAGTACTGGCAAATGAAGGAGAATCTGTAGTTTCTTTGGACCAGGCATTAAGATTGTTCAGCCACAGATAATAATAAAAGCAGTCATTATCTAAGAGGTCAACAAAGTCTTCTGCACATTCAGAATATCCCACATATAAAAATAATGCTGAAAATTATCCTCATTTCTAACTCTCATGTTAGGCATACCTACTGGTATTAGTATGTGCCCTGCTCAGAATGACTCATCCAGTAATGTGACTATTTCCTTATCTCCTAATATTTGAATGTTTGAAATCCACAGCGGAGTTGAATGGCTTCTTCAGTTTACTAATGGATATTGTTATATATCCACAGACACAGATATAGATAGACAACACACACACACATACCTTCATTCAAGTTTAATTTGGTAAGATTGACAATTTCTCTTGAAAAAAGATGCTATTGAGGTAAAAGAGCATTTGTACCCAAGTCTAAATGGAAATACATTAATGATAATTGTGAAATGCTGTGCTACGGTTATAGTTCTGAGCACCTCATAGTTCTTGTTCTCTATGAGAAATATTTTTCTTGTAACAGAAAGAACATTGAATTTGTTATCAGAAGACCCAGGTTTCGGTCCAACTCAGCCACTTCTCAGCAGTGCAGTCATAAAAATCACATAATACCCTAGAGCCTCAGTTTATTCATCTGTCAAATGGAAATGATATTTTAAAATGCCTATTTACTTAAGCACTTTCTTTGTGCCTAAAACTGTGCTAAGTTCTGGGGATTCAATTAGAAAAGCTCCCGAGGAGCTTACACTTTGATTAATGGAGATAACACATCATAAAAGCCATATGAAGGATAATAATAGCATCCTTGTCTAAATTATTGCATGTTATGGGGCTTAAATGAAATGCTGGGTATAAAGCACTGACATTATTACAGTTATTATTATTTCGAACATAAGCTACTTCACTTTAGTGTCCTATAATATGGCTACTCAAAGAGTTAGAGATAAAAGTATATTACAAAGATTTCAATGAAGACCCTTGACATCTACAAACCTTTCCTATAGTACTGGTTTTTTCAGAAGACTCAAAGGAAAGAAATCTATTAAGGGGTGATATTATAAATAAATAAATAAAAATACATACACACACATACCCATTCTGAAAGACTTTGTTGAGAGATTTGCATACCCCTATACAAACTTCCCCCATTTTTAACTCCTTTTAAACAACAACTTTTTGAAGGCTTCTCTAAAGAAAATTTTGGAATCAGAGACCATTTGGGGGTAAAGGAGCCTTAGTACAAAATTTAAAAAAAAACACATACAAACTTCACAACCAAATAAAGAAAATCAGAATTAGCAAATACAAGCTTTTATGCTCATGATGTAATAAAAATTATAATCAAGAAGGGCCCATGGACACAATCGATTGTAATGGACTTCTCCACTGGCAGCAATGCAAAGATCCAGAACATTTCTGCGGGACTTATGAGAAAGAATGCTATCCACATCCAGAGAAAGAACTGTGAGAGTAGAAACACAGAAGAAAAACAACTGCTTGACCACATGAACCGATGGGGATATGATTGGGGTTGCAGACTCTAAACGATCACCCTAGTGCAAATATCAATAATATGAAAATAGGTCTTGATCAATGACACATGTAAAACCCAGTGGAATCATATGTTGGATATGGGAGGGGGTGAGAGGAGAGGAAGGGAAGAATATGAATTATGTAACCAAGAAAAATTTTCATAATTAATCAATGAAATAAAAATAAATTTTAAAAGGACTCATGAAATAACAAATTAAAAATTAATTGGAAACTAAATAACCTAATTCTATTAAGGAGTGGGTCAAATTAAAAATTAAAGAAACAATCAATTTTATTATGGAGAATGACAAGGAAGAAACAACATCAAAATATATAAGATGCAGCCAAAGCAGTACTTAGAGGAAAATTTATTTCTCTAAACCTTTATATTGATAAAATAGGGGAAAAGGAAATCAATGAATTGGTATGCACCTAAGAAAAACTAGAAAAAGAACAAATTTCAAATGATCAATTAAATACAAATTGGAAACCCTCTAAATTAAAGGAAAAATGAATAAATGTGAAAGTAAAAAAATAATTGAACTAATAATAAGACTAGGAGGTGGATGTATTTTAAAAACCTAATAAAATGGAGCAATGGATCGATTTGATTAAATAGAGGAAAGAAGAAAATAAAATTACAATATCAAAAGTGAAAAAGGTGAATTCATCACCAATGAAGAGGAATTTAAATCATTCATTAGGAGTTATTTTGTCCAATTATATGCCAAAAATAATCTGAAAATCTAAGTGAAATAGATGAATATTTACAAAAATACAAATTGCCCAGATTAACAAAAGAGGAAATAGCATACTTGAACAACACCATCTTAGAAAAATAATTTGAGTAAGTAATCAATGAACTTCCTAAGAAAAAATCCCCAGGGCCAGGTGGATTCACAAGTTAATCTATCAAACATTTAAAATACAATGAATCCCAATGCTATATAAATTATTTGGGAAAATAGGTAAAGAAGGAGACATATCAAATTCTTTCTATAACTATAGTGCTGATGCCTAAGCCAGGAAGAACAAAAACAGAGAAAACAAATTATAGGCCAATTCCCTTATTGAAGATAGATGTAAAAATTTTAAATAAAACACTAGGAAGACTAAAGCAGTATATCATGAGAATCATTTATTATGATCAGATGGGATTTGTACCAGGAATGCAGAGCTGGTTTAATATTAGTGCAACTATCAGCATAATTGCACATATCAATGACAAAATAAACAAAAATCATATGGTATTTCCATAGATGCAGAGAAAATCTATGAGAAAATAAAATGCCAATTGTTATTAAAAACATTAGAAATCATAGGTGTTAATATGTCAGTCATTAAAATGATAAGCAGCATCTATATAAAACCATAAGCAAGTATTGTCTGTAATTAAAATAAGCCACAAGTCTTCCCAATAAGACTGGAGTGAAGCAAGGATGTATTATTACCACTTTTATTTAATATTGTACTAGAAATACTAGCCTTAGCAATAAAAGAAGAAAAAGAAATTGAAGGAATCAGAGCAGGCAATGAGAAAACTAATCTATTGTTCTTTGCTGATGATAATATGGTATTCTTAGAGAACCTAGAGAATTAACTAAAAACTAATTGAAACAATTAATAACCTTAGCAAAGTTGCAGGATATAAGATAAATACACACAAATCATTAGCATTTATATATATATATGTATATATATATATATATATATATATATATATATATTACCAACCATGTCCTATAGCAAGAAAGAGAAATTCAATTTAAATAACTCAGACAATATAAAATGCCTGGCATTCTACTTGCCAGACAAATATAGGAATTATATGAACATGAATACTAAACACTTTGTATGTAAATAAAGTAAAATCTAAACAATTGGAAAATATTAATTGTTCATGGGTAAGCTGTCATAAAAATGACAATACTACTCAAATTAATTTACTTATTCAGTGCCATACCAAACTGCCAAAATTATTTTATAAAATTGGGAAAAATAAAAATAATTGATTTGAAAGAATAAAGGGTAAACGAAATCAAGAGAAATAATTTAAAAATTTAAAAATGTGAAGGGTACCTAGCAGTAGATCTCAAAAGATACTGTAAAGTAGTAATTATCAAAAGAATTTTGTACTGGCTAAGAATAGAAAGGTGAATCAATGGAATAGATTAGATATGTAATATATTAAAGTAAATGACCTTGGCAATATAGTGTCTGATAAACCGAAAGATCCTAGCTTTTGGGATAAGTATTCACTATTTGGCAAAAATTATTTGGAAAACTGGAAAACAGAAAGGCAGAAACTAGATATAGATGAATATCTCATACCCTGTACCAAGATAATGCCACAGTTGGCATATGGTTTAGATATAAAGGAGGATACCATAAGCCAATTATGAGAACATATTATAGTCTGCCTGTAAGACTTATGGAAAAGGAAAGAATTTATGGCCAAACAAGAGATAGAAAAATTATGAGATATAAAGTGAATAATTTTGTTTATAATAATTAAAAAAGTTTTGTACAAACAAAACCAATGTAACCAAGATTAGAAGGAAAACAACAAACTGGTAAAAATTTTGCATCAGATTTCTGATAAAAGGTCTTATTTCTCAATTATATAGAGAACTACATCAAATGTTTAAGAATACAAGTCATCCCCCAATTGACAAATGATCAAAGGATATGAACAAGCAGGTTTAAAATGAAGAACTCAAAGCTATCAATAATCATATGAAAAAAATGTTCTAAATCCCTTTTGATGAGAGAAACACAAATTAAAACAATGCTGAGTTACCATCTCATACCTATCAGATTGGCCAATATGGCAATAAAGGAAAATAATAAATGTTGGAGGGGACATGGCAAAACTGGAATACTAATGCATTGTTACTGGACTTGTGAACTGATCCAACTATGCAGCAATTTGGAACTATGCCCAAAGGGTTATAATCCATATCCTTTGATACTGTAATATCCCTACCATGTCTGTGTCCAAAAGAAATGAAAAAAGGGGAAAGGGATTACTTGTTTTTAGCAGTCCTTTTTGTGGTGGTGGAAGAGAGTTGGAAATTGAGGGATGTCCATCAATTGGGGAATGACTGAACAAATTGTGTTATATGTTAGTAATGGAATACTATTGTGCTATAGGGAATGATGAGCAGTATAACTTCAGAAAAAGCTGGGGAGAGATACAGCTTATGTAGAGTGAAATAAGCAGAACCAAGAGAAGATTGTACATGGTAACAACAATATTATATGAAGATCAATTATAAGAAACTTACATACTTTAAGCAATGCAATGATCTAGGAGTATTCTGAAGGATTTATGACAAAAAATACTATCTACTTCCTGAGAAAGAACTGTTGGAATAGGAATTGTGGATCAAAGAATACTATTTCTCACTTTAGTTTGTGTTTTTATTTTAGGCTTTGGTTTTATATGAGTATTTCCCTTTCAACAATGATAATATGGAAGTAAGTTTTGCATGATAATACATCTATAACCCAGATCAAATTGCTTATCAGCTCTGGGAAGGGGAAAGGGAGATAATCTGTAACTTACAGTTTCAGAAAATGCATGTTGAAAATTGTAGTTGCATGTAATTAGGAAAATTATATATATATATGTATATATATAATTCTCAAAAAAGAATTTAAGCATCAAAAAACAAACAACTGCATACAATATAAAATATTGGGACCTTACTTGCCAAGACAAACCCAGGTATTATATTAACATAATTATAAACACTTTTCACAAAATAAAGGCAGAGGAAAAGAATTGAAGGAATATTAATTTCCCATGGATAGGTCATTAATATAATAAAAATGAAAAGCTTGTCTAAGTTAATTTGCTTATTCAATATCATATCAATCAAATTGCCATAAATATACTATAGATCTAGAAAAAATAGCAACACAATTTATCTGGAAGAACAAAAGGTCAAAAATGTCAAGGAAATCATTGGAATAAATATGAAGGAATATGGCCTGACAGTTTCAAATTTCAATCCATATTAGAAAGTATTGATAATCAAAACAATCTGGTACTGGCTAAGAAATAAGATGACATTTCAATGGAACAGATTAGGTACACAGATTATTGTAGTAAATGATCAGAGTAATCTAGTATTTGATACATCCAAAGATACACATTTTAAAAAAGGTAAAAATTCAACATGATTAAAATTTCTGGGAAACTGGAAAACAGTTCATCATAAGCTAGGATTAGCTCAACATCTCACATCTTATACTAAAACAAGGTCAAATTGAATAAAAGAGTTACACATAAAGGATGTTATCTCAAATAAATTTGGGAAACAAGGAAAAATGTACTTGTCATTTCTATGGAAAAGCGAAGTGTTTATGACCAAACAAGTGTTTGAAGAGATTATGGGAAGTAAAATAGATAATTTTGATTATGTGAAATTAAAAGGCTTTTGCACAAACAAAACTAATGCAGCAAAAATTAGAAGGAAAATAGTAAACTAGGGGGAAATTTGCAACAAGCTTTTGTGCTGAAAGCCTCAACTTTCAAATATATACCAAATGGAGCCAAATTTATAAAATTAAAAGCCATTACCCAGTTAATAAGTGACCAAAATATATAAACAGGAAGTTTTCAGGAGAAGAAATTGAAACAATAGTCACATGAAAATGTTCTAAGTCACTATGGATTAGAAAAATGCAAATTAAAACAACGCTGAGATAGCACCTCACATCTATCAGATTAGGAAACATGACAGAAAAGTGACAAATAATATTGGGGATTTGGGAAAATAGGGACACTAATGCACTGTTGGTGGAGTTATAAACTGGTTTAATCATTCTAGAGAACAATTTGGAATTGTGCCTAAAGAGCTATTAAAATGTGTGCTCTCTTTTAATCCAGGAATAACACTACAAGTTCTGCATTCCAAAGGGATCAACGAAGAGGTAAAATGACCTATTTGTATGAACATATTTATAGTATTTCTTCTTGTGGTAGTAAAGAATCAGAAACTGAATGGATTTCCATCAATTTGGGAATGATATATGATTGTGATTGAATAACAATCAAGCAGGACAGTTTCAGAAAACTTTATATAATTAATGCAAAGTGAAGTGAGTAGGTTCAAGAGAATGCTGTCCAGGAGCAATATTGTAAGGATTATCAAATGTGGAAAATGTAACTCTTTTGATCAAGATGATAATCCAAGACTAGTCCAAAAGACCAGTGATGAAAAATGTTATTGTCCTCCAGAAAGAGAAATGATGAATTCAGATTAAAGCATCATTTTAACTTTATTTTTATTATTTTATTTGTGTTTTCTTTTGTAATGTGACCAAAATAAAATAGGTTTGGCATGACGTCATATGTATAATCAAAATTCAAGTGTTTGACTTTTCAAGGAAGAGAAAAGTATGGAAGGGTGGGAGAGAATTTCAAACTCAAAATTTAAAAAAATATAGTCAAAACTTCTACATAGAATTGGGAAATATTTAACAAAATGAAGAAATATTGCTTAGATAGATGTCCACCAATCAATTCAAGAGACTCAACTTCTGTCCCATGTTGATGGCCCACCAATGTCTCTATAAAATAAAGCTAGTAGTATTGCTCGAAAATCATATACATGCACAATGGATAGTATTTTAAGGATGATTCTAACTTAATATTGCTGTCTCATGGATTAATAGTTATAAAACATCATATATGAAATAATGTGAAGAAATAGGTACCATTTTAAGCAGAAATTATATATTCTACTTTAAACAATGTGATGAATTCATAGACTATACAATTAATTTACTAACATGGAACCACCCACTGCCACCTGCTTCTATCACTAGATAATCCTAACAGTAGCCACAAATGAACCAGTCAATTTTCTAAAATTAAAAATAAACACTAGGTAGCTTATAAAATCATCTCAACATTTAAACTGTGAAAAAAAATCTGGAATTGAATTCAAGTTATTTCTGTGTGGTAGGTCTCTGAGCCTTAAAGGGCCCACACTTTTAGGACATTTTTGCTTGCATATGAGTAGTAATTAACAGTTCCTTGTCAACCTGGAAGGCAAAACAATGGTCTTAGATATGACCCTTGTGGACTGGACCCTTGGTCTGCCTGATTTAAATTTATTTTTCTATCAATGACATGGAGAAAAGCATAGTTGGCAAGTTTATCAAATTTGCTAATGACACAATGCTTGGAGGGATAGCTAACATTATCAAAGACAGATTCTTGATTAAAAACTCTATTGACAGGCTGTTCCAAGTTGAATGAGATAAACTTATTAATAAGAATCAATGCCAAGTCTTATACTTGAGTTAAAAATCCAGTTCAAAAACACAAGTTGGGTGAGGCAGTAATACATCAGAAAACAATCTGAAATTTAAATGGAATACAAGTTTTGCCATACAGCATAGCAAACAAGAAAGCTAATGCAATGTTAGCCCACATTAAAAGAGTTATAGATCATAAGATTAGAGTTGTGATTTTGCCACTTTCCTCTATGCTGGGCAGAACACCTCAGTAATATTGTGCTCAGTTCTGTTTACCATATTTTAGAAAGGATATTTATAAACTGAAAAGTTTCCAGAATAATACAATTAAAATGCCCTGATGTCGACACATGAAAAATCAGTTGGAGGAACTAGAGATAGGTAGCCTGGAGAACTGAAAACTGGAAGGATATGAAGCAGGTTTTAGAGTATGGAGGAAAATCTGCAGAATTGCAGAGACAGAACTTGAAATGCCTGGTTCAATTTCAGAGTGTGGTAAGTGGGCCAGTTTGGGTGGAACGGTGAATACAGCTTGTGTAAAGGACAGCAATATGAAAAAGAACTAAAAAGGCAGTCTAGTGCTAGATTGTGAAAGACTTGAAATGCCAGCTCCCTCCCCTATTAATGGCCAAGTCCCAGCATACCACCAAAGAAGGTTCCCTAATTCCAATTATTAAATAAGTAGCCTCAGGATTGGTTGGCTACCTTCATCTCTAAAAATACACACATACACATACACACTCACATACACATATATAAAATTTACCCAACTACCACCACAGAGTATTTATCCAAAGACTAACACTTTCCTGCCCTGCAAAAATGAAGGAAATTAATTTTTTTTAATTTTAAACCCTTAACTTCTGTGTATTGACTTATAGGTGGAAGATTGGTAAGGGTGAAATTAATTTTTATCAAACAAATCAAAGTCTAATATGGTATTTTACCATAGTAGGAATTGCCTGGCCTTTCTTAGTATATCGATCAAGGATTTCCCAAAGGAGGGAAAGAGTTCTAGGAAATGATTGATAAGGATGGCTATTACTGGTTCTCTGATCCTCATCCCCTGGGAGAATTTAACATCTTTTGTTTGGACCAAATTGATAAGGAATGGTTTTGTCCCCGGATAACTTCCAAGAATCCTCCCCTCTAATAGGTCTAAAGTTCAGTATCACTCTTCCCACTGCTGTGTGCTTTCTCTGCATGAACATTCAAAGCAAATGATCTCACACTGCTGAGCATCTATTCAATTCATATGTCAAAACAAGACTCTCAGCAGGCGTTGTTAATTATATTTGACCTAGAAAAGGATAATGCTAGTATATTTATTTATACAGCATTGATCTTCAGGAAACCAAAGAACTTGCCGCAGATAAATTATGGTTGCCATTAAAAACTTTCTCAGTATTATTAACATATGACTGAGGATACTGAGGTATGATGCACTGAGGTATTTGGGGTGCCTCTCACGAACAGAATCAGAAGACACTTACTGAATTCTCACTCAACATCTTTTCCATTTAATCAATCAATCAACAAGAATCTATGAAGCCCCTAGTATGTATCAGATACAGTGCTAAGCACTGTGGATACAAGCACAAAGAATGAATCAGTTCCTACTGAAAAGTAACTAATATTCTAAAGTGGGGAGGTTTATATAAATTTGCATAAATGTAGGTAAATAAATATATATATGTGTGTATATGTATATATGTGTGTGTTTATATATATATATATATATGTATGTATGTGTGTGTTGTGTGGATATATATGTAGTCTTATAAGACTTTTGAAACACCAGGCATATAGCATAAACAAATGTATACAAAATAATTAAAAATGAGAGATATTTTTCCTGATATCAATCTGCAACATTTTTTCCCCTGGAGCTCATTGTTCATATTTCTGGTCTCTGGTGACAAAGAGAACACAATGCTTCCTCCACTCAAATATCTGGAGACAGTAATTATGTGCCTATATGTCAGTAATTCCCAAAGTGGGAGCCACCACCCCTTGGTGGGTGCTGCAGCAATTCAGGAAGGCGGTGATGGCCACAGATGCATTTGGGGGTGGTGAATAACTGTAAGGGGACAGTGATAGTATGTGACATGGGGTGCTAAGTAATATTTTTTTCTGGAAAGGGGTTGGTAGGCCAAAAAAGTTTGGGAACCACTGCTATATGTCTTCTCTTCTCTAGGATAAATATCCCTTGTTCCTTTATTTATCCTCATGGATTCCTCAAAAATTATTACCATTCTATGGACCCTCCTCTGTATGTTCTCTAGCTTGGTCACTAAGGAAATTCATGATCAATGGAATATTTAAAATATCCAAAATAACCTTCCTTACTATTCCTATATTCTGATCAATTAGCTGGAAACATATCTTAGTGTGAGGGTTATTAAAAAATGAAAAAATGGCTCCGAAAGGTAATTGCTGTCTACATTTTATATCAAAATATGCTAGTTAATTTTACAATAAAACCTTCCAATTTCAAATAATTTCCTGGTCTTTTTTTGGGGTGGGCGGGAAAGAAAGGGGTGGTAAGCATAATAGAGGATAAAGGAACTTTCCCAAGAATAGCAGTTTAAAGAAAAGTTTTAGAAAAGGTTTTTTGTTTTTGTTTTTTTTTTACCTTTAAATCAAACATTAGCAATGCAGGTCCATTCCTGGAAATGGTTACTAGGGCCAACTGCATTCATTAGGTAAGCTTTTCACACTCTCCTTGTGACAGCCCTCAGCCCCACTGCCAGGGAGAAGAGTGGGAAGTGGTAAGGATATCAGCACATGGCCAAACTGCTACCAAGAGAAAGAACAGCACTTTCCATCCCTGAACATCTTCTGCTCCCCCTGCTCATTGCCAGAACAAAACGATGAGAGACAGACCCTTTACATAAGCCAAGTTATTGGTCATCCTACCAAGACTCAATATGACTATAAGTTAACTGACAAACTCCAGGTGTTTGGCTCTAAAATAAGTCAACTTCATGTTACACAGAAGAGTTGTTCTTAACAAGTCACATATCCAGCAAGTTACTGTAACTCAAATGCTACCATATCTACAGTAACAATAATAATAGCTAGGATTTATATAGTACTTTAAGATTTGCCAAATGCTTTACATATATTACTTCATTTTATCCCCATAACAACCCTGTGAGATGGGTGCTATTATTATCCCCATTTTGTTGATGAGGATAGGGAGGTAGAGAGAAGTTAAATGATGTGTCCAAGAAGGACCCTGGACAGCTCATAAGGCAGTCTTGGAACTTGGGTCTTCACTCCAAGTTCAACACTAGCTATTTCACCACTAAGCTCTACCTAAGAAGGACATATTACTTTAAACAAATAATTACTAAGCACACCCAACTGGTTCAATGCTCTGGGTTAGGTATTACATGGAATGCAAAAAAGGATAAGACATGATTCCTGCCCACAAGGAAACTGATTGGGAGAAATAAGATCTACACTATTTAAAAAAAAAAACAAAACTTAACCATAATAATTAAATAACACTGACGTGTTAGAGCTTGAAGGGACCATAGAGATCAGCTAACCCAATATCTCCTTTGTTTATGAGGAGCTATGAAAGTATCTAAAAATCAGCAGCATATTAAATCTTCCTCTCTGTGATGTCGTTATGAGATAATAGAGGAATTTCAAAGGGTACTTTGAGTTTTTTTAATGTACCTAACACATGGATTTCTCTTCTAAATTTTCTAGAACATGTATATTCTGTACTACACAATTTAGCACTTAATTTGGCATGTTTCTTATTACTCACTATCCAACCTGGCCCAAATCTGCCATTCTAGTCTCATTGGGCCTTACTCCCCCTCCCACACTCTGGGATCCAGCCCAACTCATCCTTTCTCTATTCTGTATTTGCAGTACTCCATCTTCTGTTACAGTCCCCAGTTTCTGGAATGTGCTTCTTCATTAACGTTTTCTCACAGAATTCCCCCCTTCCTTTAAGATGCAACTCAAGCACCATTTTCTGCATGAAGTTTTTCCAGATCCCCCAAACTGACAGTGCCCTCGCTACCAAACTACTTTATATGAATATATAGACATATACATATTTGTATTCATTAAACTATATATGTGTATTATATATGTATATAAATATGTTTAATATGTGTTATTTAATATATGTTTAATATATGTTATTGGAACTCAAGGTCATTACAAGTAGGGATTGTTTCATTCTTTCCATTTGTATCCACTGAGCCTAACAGAATGCCTGACACAAAATAGATGCTTAGTAAATACTTGTTCATCAATTGTCTCCCTAAACAAGCTATAAACTCTGTGAGGAGAAATGCCATCCCTCATACTTTTATGTGAAAACATGAAAATAAGATTGAATTGTGATAAAGGAAACCAGGGTCTGCTACCAACTGGCTACATGTCCCAGAGGAAGTCATTTTACTTCTTGGGCTTCTGTTTGTTCCTTTCTAAAGTAAGAGGCTTGGATTCTATGGTCTCTAAGATTCTGTCCAGCTCTCACATTCCATTCCATTACACTATGTTCTTCTTGGACTCCGCTCCCACACTACCAAGCCCAGTGTCAAATATACAGAAACCAATTAACAAATTGTTTGTTGAGAACTTTATAAAAACTGCCATTAAATTAGGGTATTATCTACTTGTGAATCTATAAGAGAAAGCATGAGGCAAGCCATTTCACAGAGCTCTTTATACTGCATAGGATGAAGAAATTCTATAATGAATTGTATACCCAGTTTAAAAAGTTTTATTAAAACTGTTAGTCGAGAAAACCTCTTAGTGAAATATACTAAAATCAAAACTTTCTATGACAATCTGTTACTGCAAAGTTTCCTTGCTATTTTAACCTAAAGAGACAGAGAGAGACATTGACAGGGGAAGGAGTGGGAGGAGGAGAGGAGATAGAGAGACACAGAGAGACACAGAGACAGAGAGAGAGAGAAAGTGAGAGAGAGAGGAGATAGAGAATGGGGAGAAGAGAAAGAGGAGAGAAGAGAGAGAGGTGGGAGAGGAGAATTTAAAGCCTTTTGAGCTTTAGAGCTCGAAAGCATTCACACTTCATCACAAAGTCCAATGAAGCATCACAGAATGGACTGGGGATATCCTTGCTCAGTACTAAATCCTGTGCTTTTGGTGAGTGAGCAAAAACAGGAAGAGTTGTAAAAAGCAACTTGAGCTTGTGTGAGGGTGCTGCTGATGGGGTCATTCATATTTTTAGTGGAACTATATTTAAAAGATTTTTTGAGGTTTTTGTTTTGCTTTTAGACAGATTCTGACAGTATATTAGTGTGCAACAAATGGGCTTAGATAAATATTTTCAGGATGCTCCCCATTCTACATTTAACACTGTTATTTAAAAAATAAAAATCATGCATTTGTATTTTTTAAAAAATATCTAATTTCTAAAACTTAAGAGGGAAAATTAGTCATCATATTTAAACATCTTTATGTCAAAAATAGTTAAAAATATAGGGTTATAGAGCATTAGAATTCACAGCTGAAAAAAATCTTAGAGATCATCTAGTCCAAACCCTTTATTTTATAATTGGGGAAATTGGAGCCCATGTGAGTTGGGTGGGGTAGCATCATGCAGTCAAATGAGTACTAGAACAGAGGTCCAGGGTTCAAATCTTGCCACTAGTCCTTACCACTTGTGTGGTCTTTCACAAATCACTTAACCTTCTTGGGACTTCATTTCCTCATCAGTAAAATGAAAAGCTGGAGAAGAAAGAGGAATATAAAATAAGGTTGGAAATACATTAAACCTTCTACTCTCCCAGGAAAATTAGCATTGGATGTATGGCTTCAGTTCATCAAACTTGTTCATTCAAAATCCTAAAAACTTAAAATCTCCCTTGTTATCTTTTTATAAATTCACATAGTGAAAGAAGTCTCTCTTCTCTCTGATCCAAAGTGAGACCTGAAAGTAAACAACTGGGGAAGAGAGAGGATTAAGAAATGACTCATAGAAGGAACAAAACAGTAGCATCTTTAGATAATTTCTGATGGACTCATTCACCTAGAAGAGTTAAGATCCTCCCCAATAGGAGCTGAATGCTTTCTTTGTAACTGCTCTAGCCATGCTGTACTATATAAAATTATAGAAGTGAAAATACAGCTTTGCTCTATTTGGGTGCTGTAAAGGTTTAAAAAGGGTGGGGGGAGAAGAAGGGGCTAATGTGATACAAAGCTGGCCCTTATGTAATGGCCAAATAAGGTTATGAAACAGGACCAGTAATCTTTCTAATATACAGCACACCAGGGTAATAGTGAGGCAAATGGATGCAAAAGGAGAAAGATGAAAATCTCCAAGCACCAGTTTGGAAAACAGAGTCCAATTTCCATTCATTACTATAATTCATTTAAAATAACTAAAAATAAAAATGGAAAGAAATTAGGAAGCAATTAATCAGAGCTCTAAGCACTTCAAGAAATATTCTTTCAGGGTCTGATTTCACCAAGGGTGTACTCACACAAACAAAATGAAATGGGTCTTGGAGCAACTTTATCTGGCAAATGTAAAAAAATGTATACAACTCATAGAATCTCTATTTTTCTGCAGAGCATAACTCAAGGGCCACCTCCTACAGTACACTTTTCCTGATCCCTACCTAGCTTCCAATTATTAACCATCTTCCCCTAGAAATCACTTTGTACATATACTTTGCATTTATCTATATATTTGTTCTAATTCCACTTTCTCCCTCCTATCTCAACCAGTAGAATACCAACTCATGGAAGAATCATTTCATTTTTATTTCTGTATCCCTTGTAATTAGCTCAGGGCTTTGCACAGAGTAGGAACTTAAATGGTTGCTTAATTGAAGCAAATTAGATTCAGTTCAGTGTTTCTTTTTCAGTTTCTTTTGCCTTTTACATCCTCCTCAAAGCCTTGCTTCAACATAGCTTTCTAGCCCTATTGTTAAAAGTATTAATATATTTTATTTTAAAATAATAAAGCCACTTCCCAACAAACTTTATTGCAAAGTTTCTCCCCAAAACAGCTTATTAATTGTTAATAAAAAGGAAGATTGTATCCCAGGTCTGAGAGGACAGAATATCACTTTCATCTTCACCTTCTATAATGTTAACTTCCTTGTAATCCTTCTCCAGGGCAGTCATCTTTCTCTTGCAAATAATTCCTGAAGTTCTCTATTTCGCTTATGTAAGCCTAGGTCAAAATCACAAGTAATAGGAACAATGTTTTGGAACATATATTCTGGCTCTATGGAAGTAAACAGGAGCAATGACTTTTGTCTAAAGGATATTCACATTGTTTTGGGGCTTTTTTTTGAATTTCATGATTGGAAACTACATCAAAAAAGGGATTGGCTGCTGTTGAGCTGGGAAAAACAGCTGATTCATTAGGTCTTAAAAGAGAGGACAAAGAATTTGTTTTTCTTTCTCCTTTCTTTCAAGAGCAGGATACTTGGGACTTTGTTTAGGATTTAAAACCTTTCTCTCTCTCCAGCAGTAGCTATGGTAGGTACATGCACAAGGAATCAACATATACCATTACAAATGTGAATCTAAGACTGGACCTCAAGTCCCTAGAGATTTCCTTTGCTTTCTAATTCTCTAAGCTGGTGATGGACAATCATTCTGAGACATTGATGCTTCCAGCCTTGGTGAGTATTTTGTAAAGCCCATGAAGTCCGGAGCCCTTGAATCAGGTGCTTATTGTCTAGTGGGTGATGTTCCCTGTAAGTATAAATCCATCAAGAAGCATTTATTAAGCACCTACAATGTGCCAGGAACTTTATGACATTCTTGCGGAAGATGACTACCTCCTGACCCTAAAGAATGAACATATACATCTAACTAATCAACAGATATAGATCTTAACTTGTCCTTCTATAATACAGATTTTAAGTGGCAGAAAGGCATTTCTTCAGCAGTCACACAAATCTCCTATAAACCTCTGAACTTCAATTGATTCAACACACACATCTATGTTTTCACATCAGTCAGTATTGCAAAGTTTAGGAACAGTATTTTAACTCTGTTAAAAAAAACAATGATTCTTAAAAAATATTACACACACACACACACACACACACACACACACATGCACATGCACACATAGCATAGAGGCTGCTCTTGATTTTGCACTGCATAGAATATTGGACCTGGAGTCAGAAAGACCAAAGTTAAAATTAAGACAAAGACTGACCTTAGACTAATCGCTTAATTACTGTTTGCTTCAGTTTCCTCAACTGTAAAATGTGAGGATCAAATTAGATCTTTGTAATGTGTTTAGCACAATCTCTGGCACATAGTGTGTATAAATAAATTCTATCTTTATTATGTTATCATCATTATCCTTATTACTACTCTTCTGAAGGCAAGCAGGAATTCCATAATGTGTCCACTTTTGTCTCTTACCATACTCAAGCAGAAAAATAAAGGTTGTGCTATTCTCTTCCCTTCTTCCCCTTCTTTCTACTCCTCTATTAACCCATTCAATGTGCAAAATCCAAGCCAGTTTAATTCAGTTATAAATACAAGGCAGAAATAATAGGCATTTCACTGTGCACATAGGCATGTATGTATTTGAGAGAGTTCACATTCTTCTGTTCTGGAGAGAAAAGCAGTCAATTTCAAAAAAGTAAAATTGGCAGGCATTTTATTTCTTGCTTCCCAGTGGCTTTTGTTCATATATACATGTAAAATTATCTGCTTTGAATGTGTTTCCAATTGACTACTCAATTGGCTGGGTTATTATTATTTTTAAATGGATTTTAAAGAGCCACTTGAGATCTTAAGTCATTAAAAGGAAGAAAATAATGTGTTCTGCAAATTTTGGCAAATATTTACATTTTATTAAAATGCTTAGAGAAAGTTATGTGCTTTCTTTTCTGCCTGGGTAGAGGCTGGTTTCAGAGTATTGAACTTCTGAAAAGGAGGCAAACATCTTTATAGAGAATATCAGGTTTTACTCCTCAGTGTAATGACATAATCAACTAAGTGTTCATGAAACTACAAGAAGTTCATGCTTGGGACTCAGGAAGAAAGTCAAGAAGTAATGGGCTAGGGGGCACCAGGGTAGCTCAGTGGATTGAGAGTCAGGCCTAGAGACGGGAGGTCCTAGGTTCAAATCTGGCCCCAGATACTTCCCAGCTGTGTGATCCTGGGCAAGTCACTTGACCCCATTGCCCACCCTTACCACTCTTCCACCTAGGAGCCAATACACAGAAGTTAAGGGTTTTAAAAAAAAGAATTGGGCTAGGCATTGTTGTTGTTAGTTAATGTATCTTATTGGTCTAGTGCAGTGATGGGCAAACTATAGCCCGTGGGCCAAATGTGGCCCCCTGAAATGTTCTATCTGGCTGTGTGACATTATTCCTAATCTAATAAATACAATGAGTAGAATACAATACAATGAAACTTTGAAAGAGTTGCCTTAGAAACAGAGTAACAGATGAGCATTTCCTTTCCTTTGGCCCCCTCTTTAAAAAGTTTGCCTATCGCTGGTCTAGTAAGTCTCATCAGGCATTCAGAATTTGGTCATTTATTAAGAGGCATGTATTTAGATTATACTTAAACAACTAGGCCAACTAATTATACTATGTCACTATTGGCATCATTTATTTTCCTCTATGGGAAGTTCATTTTTCTCTTAAATTACTGAGTAGAAATGGAGGCATCTTAAAATTATTGCTCCGCTATCCAGAATTCTTAATAGAAATTTAAAGATGCTCAAAGGTTCTGGGAAATGCCTTTTAGTTAAAGAGAAAAGATTATCTATTATATAAAAATATTATTCCTCCATTACCTAGAGAGTTGGTTAGAGAAGTAAGTCCCAAATAGCCATCAAGTTAAATGGAACATTGGCCTCTTTTTTCCCCCTTCTTCTCTGGAGAAAGTAAGTGAAGGTTTTAAGGAAAGAGTCTCCAAAATTTCCATTACATACTTTTTTGAATGCCATATTTCTGGCTGTACTTTTTCAATGTCTTCTTGCATACATATACAGACACCACAGCTTAGTACTATGAACCTTCTTTTCCCCGTGTCATGTTTTATACATTCCCACTGCACTGCCCATCCCCAACCCTCACCCGAGGCTGTAGTTGTGACTTTAGAACTTTATTAAGACCCATTTTATTGCTTTGAATGCTTTATTAGAATTGCTGGTTTTTACCAGTTTCTTTCTCAAACTATTAGTCTGGGCATGCTTCTACTGATCTTGTTTTTAGGCCAGTTGGATTCTGGATACTTAGTGCTCTCAATCAACAAAGAAGAACTAGTTGGTTACTCTAAAATGGATTCCATTTTCTTTGATTTCTCAACTCTTATCCCCAAATAGGAAGGCTGTACTTCCCTCCCTATTGTAATGGGCTACTTGGAAGACCAATTCTTTAATTGGGAATTGGGTATCTGGGCAAGAGATTTTTGAATTATATAATCTAAATCTTAATCTATTTTAATTTTAGTTCCAAATTACATGAATAATAATCAGAAATGGATGAATACATAATCTAGTTCCCAAGAAAATATGCTGTACGTTTATTTGAGGGTAATTGTTGGTTAAACTCAAGAGAATCAAAAAATCTATAATACTTTGGAATCTCTTAGTGAGTAATGTGAAGGGAGATTGCCCTTTACCTTAGAAATGTGTTTTGATGTTATTTTTAACATCTTTTAACTTAGTCAAATATTTCTGGCAAAAATCAGTGTAACAGTTCTAGCTAACCATAGTGGGATTAAAAATGCCTCTGAAATTTTCATAAAGTCAGGATGCAAATGATTTTATTATCTGGACAATCCTTGGAAATCTTTGAGAAGTCATATCAGGAACAGATATTTATTGAGGATTGTTCATATCTGACTAATGACAACATCTCTGTATTTGGAAGCATGAACCTTGGAGTTGGAAGGGACCTCAAGAGACCTGGTCCAGTCATATAGTTTCAAGCAGATTTGGTTTTATTATTTCCATTTCACAACTGAGGAAACTGATACATGTGGATTTAAAGGAATTGCCGGATTTTATACAGCTAGTCAGTGGTGCTGAAGTGGAAACCAACCCCATTTCTCTTGCTCCCTGATCCAATGAATGTTCTCTACACTATTACATCATGGGGCCAAGGAGGAAGAAAAGTATCTTCTTGAATGAAGTCATGCCATCTAATATTCAAATTCAATCTGATATCTATGTGCATGTAAGTGGCAGAAGTCTTCCTGACTATATTAAAATAGCAACTGTTAACTCTAACTTAGCAAAGGCAGGTGTGCAAATTGCTCTGCAAAGATCCATTGCCAAGATATCAGGAGCTGAATCTATGATAAATTATCCACTGGCATTTCAGGAAAGTTGGCTGCTTCCTCTCCTTATTCATCATGTTGGTAGCACAGTCATATTCCAATATCCCAACATGGAAGAATACTGTCCATTACCTTGCATGTAACTTTTCTGAAGACTGATTTTTCATTGTGCTCTAGACTCAGAATTTTAGACCAGAAAAGTTATGAAGTCATAGTAAAAAAAAAAAAAAAGAAAAGATTCAAGCTCTGTCTATTCTATGATGGTACAAGTAGACATCCATATTCTTCAGTTAACATTATTTGAACTATATTCAAATAGTCTCAAGGCCACTGGGGGATTGAGTTTGGTGGGGAGAAAAGAGGTGAAGTGATTTACCCTGGGTCACAGTCCAAATATCCCTTAACCAGAAACCTACACTGTGTGACAGTAATTAACTGAGTTTTTCATTTTTCAAACAGTTCTAGATTCATAGATTACAAAAACTAAAAGGGGTTTTAGAGATAATTTTGGACTAAATGTTGAGTTCTTCTCTCATATTACAGACACTCTAATGTTATGAGAATACATACATACATACATACATACACACACAAGCATTATATAAATGTTCCAGTAATTGAAATATTAGTATCATTTGGTGTGTGTGTGTGGGAGGAGCTGTGTTACAGTGGAAAAAGCAATGGATTTGCAAAAGACTTGGGCTTCAGTCCTAGCTCTCTATTACTTAATAGTTGTGACAATTGTTGTGTGGAGATGCAAAGCATGGAATCCCTGCAAAGGTACAGGGATAGCCTCACCCAGAATTCCAGGGGACCTGTACCTTTGCAGGGATTCCATGCTTTGCATCTCCACACAACACAATGAAGCCACTTTATCTCTCCAAGCCTCAATTTCATCACATGTAAAATGCGGATAATGATATTTGTATTGTCCATCTTATAGGATTATTGTCAGACTAAGATATGAGATAAGAGATGTAAACACATTCAACAAATAAAAAAATGCTGTAGAAATGTTAGCTATTTCCATGTTATTATTAACTTAGTATTAAGATTCTACTTGGGAAAAAGAGATTTAGAACTCCTCTAGTTTAAGTTAGAGGCTATCTAGTCCAATCTCTTTGTTTTATAAATGAGATTCCTGAGGACTAGAGAAATTAAATGGGTTGCCATGGTCACAGTGTTAACAAATAGCAAAGCTGGTCATTGGATTCGAGTCTTTTCACCCCAAATCCAAAGCTTTTTCCAGAGCACCATGTTAGATGCCACACTGAATGGACTAGAAGCAAATATGGGTTTGAAGAATGAATAAGAGCCACTCTCTTAAATGAAATGAAAAGGTTTACAAAGCAGATATATGAGAATTTTATGAAAAACAAAATAAAAGCCCAGTGAGTAAGGAATGTTCATCTAAAAGCATATAAGACTAAAATTGAGAAAAGAAAAAAAAACACACTGCATCTTAAAGCTATTAAAGTTGTACAAACTTCTGAGACTGCTGGACCAGATAGAAATATTATGTTGAATTCTACTTCAAAAAGTTTAATGTGTGTGTGTGTGTGTGTGTGTGTGTGTGTGTGTGTATTTCTTGCTCTTTCTCCCTTTCTATCTCTGACAGAACAGGGAGTCCAAAGACATGGGTTCTACTTCTGACTCTCTGACTTCCTTGAATATAAACCTGAGCAAGTCCCTAGAGTCATGAGCTCTAATAGGGAGAGTTGTAACACCAACCAGAGTAGGGAAGGAACTACTTAGGCTATGCCTGAATGGTGCCACAGATACTCTGAGAGCAGGTTCTTTAATGGCCTCAAGGAGTTGCCCACAAGTAGACATTTCAGCTATTTACAGCAGAGGGCTAAGATGGAGGTCAGAATGGTCACCCCAAGATGCATAGAATGTTTATATTATTAAAATAAGGGATTCTGGGGGATATCTCAGGAATATTTGTTATTCAGGTTCAATAGAATCTGCGGGAAGTATAAATTCACTTGTAGCTGGGTAAACAATGTCCTTTAATTTTCTTCTTTTTAAAGAATGTTTTCTTTGTTACATCAGAGTCAGCATGCTTTTAAGTTTGGTGTTTGTACTAATATGTTGTACTACTCAGCTTAAAAGTTTTCCTAGACTTTGTGGAGGATAGTAGAAGTTTAAAAATAAAATTAAAGCTTATTGAAAAGTTTTCTATTCTCCAAGTCATCAACCAACTCCCCATGTTATTTCCCCAGGGGCAGGCCTATAGAAGCACAGGAGAAACAGAATCATTTATTTATTAAAATCTTTTGTATCCAAGTCAATAAATATGCCTTGAGTTCAGTCTTTTTGTTTCAATCTTCTCCCTCAATGATTTGGAGGAATTGAAAGTATATCTCCTGCTACATATGATTTAAATGATCTTGCCTAGTGAGGATGAACTGGGGAACAAACAGAGGGAAGACTTGGGAAAAAGTCATCCATTACACCTTGAGAAGAGAGAATTTAAAAGGCTATCATGATGAGAATACCTCAATCTACACACAAACACACACACACACACACACACACACACACACACACACACACACACACATGAATTCAATATCAAAGTATTGACTGCCCCTATAGTTGGGGCAGAATTTGGCCTTCAATGTGCAAGTCTCTAAGAGTGAGTATATAGGAGAATTTCCAGTTTGACAACTCATTCTATACTATGAGCTCTAAAAGAGAAATCAGTAAACTTCTAGTCCAATGATTCCCAAAATGGGCACTACCACCCCCTGGTGGGTGCTGCAGTGATCCAAGGGAGCAGTGATGGCCACACTTTTCTTGTATTACATTTTATTCTGAGTTCAATAAATAGTTTCATAATTTCCAGGGAGTGCTAAGTAATATTTTTTCTGGGAAGGGGGTGGTAGGCCAAAAAAGTTTGGGAACCACTGTTCTAGTCTAATTAGATGATTAACTAAGGGCTCAACCTACTAGCACCAAAGATAACTCCCCACCTCCCACATACACAATATACCACTATCACTACTACCACCACTATTATCACTATTATCAATTCTACCATCACCACCACCACCACTTCTACTACTTATACTATTACCATTATTGCATCCCAGATTTGTTCAATCTCATACCTGTTGCTTTATTATCTATCTCATCCTCTGTTGTTCCCTTCTTCTTTTGCTTTTAATCTTTCCTATGATTATGGTCTTTTCTAATAAGTCCCAACTTCTCATATGTGACCAAAGTATTTAAGTGTCAGCTTCAGTTTTTGACTTTCTGGTGAATATTCTGAATTAATTTTTTGAGTATTAACTTCTTTGATCTTGCTGTCCAAGAAATTCTCAAATGTCTTGTCTAAAGCCACAATTTGAAAGTGTCAATTCTGAGGTATTTATTTTATTTTATTTTATTTATTTATTTTTGCTTATTATCATATATTTCCTTATAGTCCAACTCTCATGTTACTACTAGAAAAAAAATAGGATTGACTACATAGACCTTTGTTAACAAGGTGCTATCTCTGCCTTTTAGTATGCTGTCCAGATTTGCCATAGCTTTCCTTTCAAAGAACAAATATCTCTTAATATCATAGCAGCACTCACTGCCTGCAGTAATCTTTGAGTCCAAGAATATAAATCCTGACATAGCTTTCACTTTTTCTTCCTCTATTTGCCAGGACGTAATGAGACCAGTTGCCATGATTTAGTAACTTTTATGTTAAGTTTTAAGCCAGCTTTTATATATTTCTTTTACCTTCATCAAAGGGTTTCTTAGTTCTTCTTCATTTTCTGCCTTCAGATTGGAATTCGTCAAGAATTATTTCACAAGTAAACCCAAATCCACATTCCTTTCAGAAGAAGGTTTTGTGTGAATTAAATATCTAGAGGAACTCCAACCCAGTCCAATCCTGAAAAGACTCATCTTGCGAGTCACTGAGTCATTTGTCTGGGCTATCAAGAGGGCAGGCCAGTTTTCTGACCATTGAAGGACCTAGGGGAGGAACTTAGATGAGGTTTAGAAGGACAGAGCAAGCACTTGGCTTCTATACTGCTCCTGGGTCCCTAATCTTGCTCTCTCAGACATTCCCTGAGGCATCCTGGCAACTCTTATCTTGCTTGTGGTCTCTGGCAAGCAGATGTGTGGAGAGAACCCCACTAGGCTAGAATCTGGGACCTGATCTTACTTTAAGTTAGAAAGGATGGAAACCTTAATTCTCGTTTTCTTTTGCTTTACTAATATATACTTATAAATTTAGCATAAAGCCTTCAAGATAAATTTTTATTTATGACCATTCAAAACTTTGAGCATAGTACTATGAGGTTAGATGCTTTTATAAGTAAGTCTTTGTAGTAGAGAGAATAATTTACTAGAAAGGAAAGGAAAATCATATGGACTATAATGTATCATTTATGTTACTTTTCCTATTCTTAAAAATGAGATAAAATAAAGGATGTCCTGTATATCATATGCATTGTTACTTTTCATGCTCACATTGTAACTAGAACCCTTTTCTTGAAATTTGTGAAGACTCATACCTAAATTATATTCTGCATCTTCCGAAAAAAACTGAAAATGATGGAAACCTAGTCCAGGTAAACACATGAACTATAAAAATATTTATCAAATATTTAGTGGCACAAGAATTGTATATGATCTTAAGCTTTCCACGTCTAAAATCTAATATCCTATGTTTATAAATACGTGCAAACTTCATAAAGTTTACATAGTCATATATAATAGTCATATAAAATAATGAAGTGGACTTAAGGTTAAAATGGGGCAAATTCATTCTAAAAATTGAGTATCACTAAATTCCATTGACCTAGTAGCCTCAGAGAAAACACTGTTTTTTTCTAAGAATATTGTCATTCTATTTAGTCTTTTCTAAGAATTGATTACTCCTTGCATACTTATAGAACATTATTTGTTCAGGGCAAGAAACTAGAAGCAAACCACTGGGTCAGGGTCTTTTATCAATGACCCTCCTATATGCAAAACAACAATAACAACAACAACAACACCATAAATTCTAGAACTATATGTGATATTCTGAGGCCAAGATAATTCGTATTAAAAATAATAGCAGATACAAAGCCTGTTACTACCAGAACTACCTATTGCAGATGAGGGATAGTGCTGGGCACTTTTGCTATCAAAATGGTGCTTGCTCCTTAGCCAAGTACATAAAAGAGATCAACCATGAAAAGCATAGCTCTGAAAATCTGAGATGCGGATGATCCCCAGGATTCTTTTTCTATTACAGGTCATTGTGTTCCCATAGAAAGGAAAGCTGATGGAAGATGAGAATAGGTGTTGAAAAGAAAAGGGAACCCCTAGTGCCTTCCTAGGGCTCCTGTGCCCTTCAATAGGGCATTTGATGAAGCCAGCCACAATAAAAAATCTTTATTCAATGTTCTCATCTCACAGGTAAAGTCACACAGCACAGAGGAAAACCTTCTCAATTCAGGAAAACATAAACCTTGTCTTCAGAAAGCCTAGTGCAATTCACCACATAGTTTTAATACAATACCAACTCAAATAATGAATTAACTGAGAACAAATTCCTTCAGAATCAAGTTAGCCACACAATTAAAAAAAAAACAAGACATATTGAAGAAATCTGTATGTTATATAAAGTACGATTGGCTTGTGTACCTCTGGTAAAATGGGAGTTTTCTTGCTAAGCTGTACAAGCACACGGGATACAAATATCTCTATGCACAGTTTCCAATCATGAGAAAGTAAATGGAAATAAGGATGACTTTCCACCAAATTATAAAGCTGGTGAAGTTTGTTTATGGAGGTCTTCAATTCTTTGTGTGCTCCCTTTCCCCTCAGTGGCAACCCCTTTTCCAATTTCAGATTCCGTGCTCTCCAGTGTCCTCCAGAAAAGGAACTCATGTAAGGCATTAACATTTGTTTTCAACTTCAAGAAGAGCTAGGTTTAAAACCTAGGTCTCCAAACTCTTGGCTTCTAGAGTTCCAGGTCTGACATTAATAAAATGGGTGACTTGGTCAAATCATTTCAATTCTCTGACCCTCATCTGTAAACAAGTAGGCTAGACTCAATAATGTTTTAAGGTCCCTTCTGGCTCTCTAAGACTATGATTTTCCATGACCCCACTTTTTAGAGTCTTTCCTCTTGTCTTTCACCTATTAGCAAGTTACCCTCCTTACATTTTCTTCATTTGACCAGTATCTTTCTACTCTCTAGTCTTATTTTCGACATAAAAATTTAAATGGATTTTACAATTATATTTAGTGATGTTATTCTCTCTATCTTTTCTGAATGCTTTTATGTATTTTTAGGCCTTTTAGGTGGTTTTAACTTTGGTAACAAAGATTCTGACAAAGGAGGTTATCAATAGAATAAATTCGATCTAATTTACTAATTAAGGTATGTTGCCATGTGGAGCACACACCATGTTTTGTTTTTTTTTAAAACCCTTACCTTCTCTCTTAGAATCAATAGTGTGTATTGGTTCCAGGGCAGAAGAGTAGTAAAGGCTAGGCAATGGGGGTGAAGTGACTTGCCCAGGGTCACACAGCTAAGATGTGTCTGAAGTCAAATTTGAACCCAGGACCTCTCTTCTCTAGGAAATACTCTTAAGCACTGATTCCCAAAGTGGGCACCACCACTCCCTGGTGCATGCTGCAGCGATCCATGGGGGCAGTGATGGCCACAGGTGTATTTTTGGGGCGGTGAATAACTGTAAGGGGTGGTGATAGTATGTGACAGGGGGCACTAAGTAATATTTTTTCTGGAAAGGGGGCGGTAGGCCAAAAAAGTTTGGGAACCACTGTAAGGAATATGTCAGCTACAAATGTATCTCTCCACTCACCCACCCTTTCTCTCTTTCTCTCTCTCTCTCTCTCTCTCTCTCTCTCTCTCTCTCTCTCTCTCTCTCTCTCTACTTCTATCTGTCTCTCAGTTATGCCAGTAGAGTCTCTAAACAAAAACAACCAGGGTTATAACTAACTACCTTTATCACCACATAGTCCATTTCCCAAGTAAACCAATCCTGTACCATTAAGGAAACAGCCACAAAACTCAAGACATAAAGAGATAGAATGCACTATCACCCCATGACTGCCTTGCTCCAAGTTGGAAGACCAAGAACAATAAGAGGCTCACCTAAAGGTAATTCCCAGAAAACCTAGACAGTGTAGCCATATTCTAATCCTCATTTCTCAAATAGAGAAAGCCACCCAAAGGCAACAAGGCTGACCTTAGCTAATAATCTACTGACATCAGTCAATGGCCTTCTTTTTTTAACTCTTCCAACTAAACTCTCCACCTGGATGTCAATAAGTGTGGTGAAATTACAAAATTCATCTTCTCACACCTCTTCCACTTCTTAGCACTATAGCTAAATACATTTTCTATTCACAAAGGACATGTTTTTGCTTTTAGTGGAGGGATATTGTGAACCCCATTCTGCCTGCTCTCAATAGCTCTGTTATTAACCTGATTTCATACTAGTGCATTACAGGTATGAATTTTCAGATGATAAGTTACACCCAAGCAATAGACTAATAACCTTGTTCTTAGCTAGACTTGTAAATGGGATCACATAAGTCTCATGAAATAACATCACCCCTTTGCAGTGGTGGAGCAATGATACTGTAGTCAACATATACATTTCTACCATAAAAGAAACCTTAGTCAGTAAACGCTCTGGGTCAGTCAAAACTTCCCTTTTGTTCAAAGTTATTCAGCAACTGAATGCTCTGTCTGGTTCCAGATTCCTTTGTTTTCCCATTGCTGGGTTCTCAGACTTCCCAATCTCTGAATGTGAATCAATGCACCACTACCTCCTATGGATAACTGAACTTATTCCTAAGATCACAGGATCATAGTTTTCAAGCTAGAAGGAACCTTGGAGATCAATGTACTTCACCTCCTTTGTACTAAAGATGAGGAATAAGTAGTATTCAGAGGTTAAATGACTTGCCTTAAGGCAATATAGGTAGTTAGCATCTATGGCAAGATTAATACTCAAGTGCCCTGACTTGAAATCCTATATATTTTCTACCTGACACCCAGGGATAGTGGATTCCCTGTTTATCCCTCTCTTGTTTTTAGACTTTCTAGTTTGAAATCTTAGCTTCGTTCTTTGGCTCTCACTTGCTCTATCTTACTAGTATTTTTAACTCCTATTTAATCAATAAAATGCTTCCTACATAAGAAATTTTGCTTTCATCATTTTTGGTTTCATAATTTTAACAACCATAACCAGATCAGCAAGAGATCATACATTATATGTGTGTGTGTGTGTATAGTGTCTATATGAGCAATTCTAATATGAAAAACACTAGTGAGAGATAAGTGAAGTTTAATAAAAATATATGATGAGTCACTGAAGGAAAAGTGACCGGAGTGATAGATAATTCAATATGAACTTAAACTCTAACTTTGCTTATCTGATCACAGCCTGCTTGTTATTGGTGACCTTCCAGGAATTAAAGCAAATCTCATCAGTAAATTATAGTTAGGTTCTGGCATGACTGCCAACAGGCTAATCGCTAAATATTGGACAATGTCCAAAAAGCTCAATACAGAGTTCTGACGTGGTGTGTTTGTGTGGGGGCCTCTGCTAAATCAGAGGGCTAATCTGTTATTAAATGCTAAAGTAGATCTAAACATGTGGTTTTTGTGCTCTTGGCATTTCAGATTCAACGTGTATGCCAACTTCATGTTTATGTGCAGTAAATACTGTACACGAGTTCCTGCTATACAGCCTACTTTCTGTTCTTTTATCACCCACTCTCATTTACCCAGGCCAAATATTCCTCTTTGTTCCCCTTCTCTTCTCCTTTACATATGAATTTCAGCATTTCAGAAAAGCGACAAAGCATCATACTCACAACCACAGCGAATTCCTGCCTTGGGTGATGACACCTGTGAACTTTGTCAACCTCCTGGCATCGACTTCAATCCACTGGTGAAGGTCATTTCTTCCTGCACACCAAGCTCCATCATAAAAGTCATTTTCATTAATACCTGCCTGAAAAAAAAGATGAAGATGTTTTTCAGAATGCTGAGAAAATCTAAATCCAGCCTTTAAAGAAAGGGAAGACAAGTGCATATATGTATGTGAGGGAAAGAAGAGAGGGTAAAGTGAGGCAATAACTTAAAAATCCTTATTACTCACACTCTTTGTTGCATGACATTATGGAAGAAATGCTTTGCAAACACTTGGAAATTTTTTGGTGCTACATATCTGTTGTTTGTCCCATGTGAGAGCCTGATTTTAAAATCTCTCCTGTTGGGTTTATATTTACTGGATTAGCATTTAATTGGATCATTTGGCAAGATGAATATCAGCTACTATTACCACCCAAAGTTTCCCTTGGCAGGAGTTCATAAACCAAAAGAATGGAATGCTATTGGATTTATCCCATAACAATCTCCATTTTGGGGAAAACAATGATTCCATTGCTTGAATCAAGTTCCCAGAATATATGAACACAAAGCAAAGCTCCTTAGTTGACTTAATCTCTGAATAAGTCACTTTATGTCTAATGGTCCCACCCCTACTTACCTTTTTCAAAGGGTAAGAAGATCATAGCTAGCTTAGGAAAAGTTCACCACATATGGAAGATGAAGTTTATTTCTATCTTATCCCTACAGACCATCTTTTTTAAATTTAGATTGCAATTCATATGAATTATAATCCTGAAGTGAAATTTAGAATTAATCCTTGGCAGATAGTCATTTTAAGAGGGAATAATTTTAATAAAACCTTTCAGTTACTGTAATCACCTTTCATGAGTACAATGAATTTCGGAGTTTGGAAAGAACTCAGGAGCCAATCTATTCTACCTGCACAGGATCCCTCTTCTCAGCATGTTTGATAAGTGGTGAGGCAGTGTTTGTATGAAAACCTCTAGTGAGGGGAACCCACTACTCAAGACAGTTCCCATTTTGGGGCAGCTCAATTAAATATTAGGAAATTTTTCTTCACATTAAAACTAAATGTGTCTGTAATTTCCTCTCATTTTTCTTAGTTCTAGTAGTTCCTCTGGGGTCAAGCAGAAAAACTTTAATATCCAGATCAAAGACCTTTTAAAAAGAATATGTACCAAATAAAGATTTGGGGAATGATTGATCTCTTTATTTTTTTCTCATTTATATATGTATGATGACTCTAGAATTTATTTCCTTTTATACTGAATAGGGAGTACGGAAAGTTTACTGAAAGTGAAAGGGTATGGGAACAGAAAAAGTTTTAGGAACCCTAAAAGACTAGGAGTATATATGAATTGCCCAGGGACATATAGCCAAAACATGTAAGAGGCAGAACTTGAATCCAACTTGAACCAGAACTTGACATCTCTCTTTGATCAGTATTTAATCTAGTCTAGTAATCCTGTCAAACAAGAAAAAGAGGTTAGCCTAGCATGATCTATGCTTGATAAAGCTGTACTAATTTTTGTGCTAATTTCCTTTTATAAATGGTAATAAAACATTCTAGAATTTTGCCAGAAATCAAAGTCAAGATTGTCTTGTAATAATTTAAAAAAATTCTACTCTCTATCCTATTTTTGAAAGTTGGAACAATATTTGCTCTCTCCAATCCTAGAGGACCTCTCCGATTTTCTAGGATTTTTCAAAGATCACTGTCAGTGCCTCAGTAATCACACCTGCCAGTCCTTTCAGTTCCCATTTATATATCAGGTGGGCTTGGTATCTTGAACTCATCAAAAATATTGATTTTATTGCTTATTTTTTTTATTAAGTTTGACTGTCAACTCAAAAGTACCCAATGGGGATGCTGGAACAAGTAAATCAATCCACAATCAAAATACTTATTAAGCACCTGTGTGAGAGACATTGTGGTAGTAAGCTCTGAGGATATAAGTATCAAGAAGGGAAACAATCCCTTCTTATATTGAGCTTATATTCCAGTGTGAGAAAGGCTTACATTCTGATAGCACAGAATTACAGGGTTAAGACAATGAAGAGAATAAGAGGGAACACTGGAGAGGCCATCAATTCAGTCAACAAGCATTTTAAATGTGTTTATTATGTACCAAATACTTTTAATGTAAAGGAAGGCAAAAATATGGTCCTTGTCCACAAACATTTTATATTCAAATGGATTATGGGGAAACAATATTCAAAAAATGTGCATAAAGTGTAAATAAAATTAATCTCATAGAGAAGTAATAGCAGCAAGTAGGGGGAAGGAAGAAACTGGGAAAAGCTTCTTGAAAAAGATGGGATTTGAGTTGAGGAGAGAGGACATTATGTTAGACAGCCAGTACACAGTGCAATACACAGAATCAGGTCATGCAGTGTCATATGCCAAAAACATCAAGACCGCCAATATCACTGTATATATAGTTAAGCATGTAGATAGGAGTAAAGTACAATAAAACTGAAGAGGAAGGAAGATGTCTGGTTGTTAAAGGGCTTTAAAAGCCAAAGAAAGGACTTTATACTTGATCTTGTGAGTAATAGGAAACCACGGGCATTCATGAAATGGAGGAGGGAGGAAATGACAGTCAGACATGTAGCTTAGGAAGATAACTTAGGCAGAAGCACCAAAGATGGGGAGAGGCATTTAAGGACAGAAGGTTGTGGTGATTAATAAGGATCTCAGAGTTGTGAATCACAGAGGTTACTGGTGAGATCATGGTCTTATTCCCTTCTCTCTCACTAGAGATTTCCCTTGTGTGACTGATGGAGGTGACATTGTAAATCATGGAAGTTTAAGAGGCTGATTAACAGTGAGATCAGGTAACAAAGGGGGCAACAATATATAGTTAGTATTTATAGGGCTAGCATTTATATGGCATTTTAAGGTTTGTAGCATCCTTTAGAGATATCTCCATTTAGCAGATGAAGAGACTGAAGGAGACAGAGTTTAAATGACTTACCCAAAGTCCCACATCTAGTTGGCGTCTGTGACTGAGATTTTAACTCAGCATCGACTCCAGGACCAGCACTTCATACAAAGTTCCCAAATATGAGAACAGGGTTTGGGGTGGACACTTGTATAAACAACTGCAACAAGGAGTTGAATGAGGTGATGAGGTTAATCCTTTGTTTTCAAAGAGGACTGATGATATCATTGATGATATCTTAACTTGCATTCAAATTGTATTTAAGTGAGGCAGCCTTACTCTCTTTTTCCAGAGTCATCAAAGTCCAGTGGCAACACAAAAGTCATGATGACTAGTGATGGTCCAGGATGCAGTATATGATTTTGGCATCTTCAGGGTCTGACTAAACTCTAAATGCTCCATAGGGCTTGCTTCAGGTGCCTTTATGGCCATTGGAACAAATTGTTCTCATCTATTCCTTTTGGCCAGGGAAGTCTTCAAATGCTTGAAGTAAACATATCTCCAATTCACTGCTGGGTTTGAGACCTATTGGTTACTCCCAATCTGATTTAACCTGTCCAAAAAGACTTGTGGGGTGAATGCCGTGCATACTATAGCTTTTTGGAGCTTGGGTGAGAGTTGGGTGACAAGTGGGTACCAAATGTGGCTGAAGAGCCTTGTAAAGGGCTTTTGGCAAGTCCTCATACCACAGTACAGATAACTGTGACAAGGATTTGAACTAAGTAATAGAGACAAAATGAACTTCAAAGATGGTTTTAAATCAAGATGGAAAAGGGATAGGGACAGCCTTGACCAGTGCTTTGAGGGCTATAAGATCAAGGACACAGAATACTGGAAAGAATAGTAAGGGATACAGTTTCCTAAGGAGAGCCAGACATCACTAAATACATAGACACAAAGAAAGGGAAGTATAGAATCTATTGTAATTCACTCTCCCTTTACTCAAAGGAAATTTTCTGGAGTTAAAAAAAGAATAAAAACATTTATATTTTTTCATTTCCTGCAAAAATATTAATGTATTCCTTCTCAAAATATAAGACCACATGTAACTTAGTAGCCATAATTCTGTTTATTAATAATCACAAAGATGATATCTTGGGGTATAGTTTGGTCGAGTGAGTGGCTTACTTAAGACACCTGGTCTTGAGTCCCATTTCCAACTATGACTAGCTTAAATGCTTGGGAAAACTTAACATTTTTGAGCTTCAGTTTTCTCAACTGTAAAATGTGGACAATCATATTGGTGCCACCTCCCTGATGGCCTTACTGGGGATGAAAGAATTTTATTAACAATAAAGTACTAGATACATATGAGTCATTGATATTAATCTGTCTCCTGCCTCATTATCTTGGTGTTTCATTAATCATGAGACTTTCTTTTCAAATTCCATAATGAGATCTTACCATAATTTTCACAAAATCTTAAGTATACTATCAAGCAAGATCAACAATCATTTATTAAATCCCTCCTATGGGCAGAACACTATTCTAAGCAATTTTTCTAAGCTTGACCTTTTGAGGTGTTAAGTGCTGTTACTGAACCAAATCAAAGAAGGTCTCAGACATAATCATAGAAAATGTTATTAAGGGCTGACTCCTTCTTTCTGAAATACCTCTTAGCCTATGATAAGTATAAAACCACTGACAGCCCTTTGAGAGGTAGTAGCAATAGAAGCAGGCCAGGGGAAGAAGAGGATAAGGAAATCAAACAGTCCATTTGAATGCAAAGCTTATATAAATGTCCATGTACAGGCAGGCTAATGATAGATGTTTGATTCTAGAGGTCAGTTCAGAAAATGTGTTTCTGAGGCTTGGGATGCCAATTTCCAACCAGCCTGTCTCTATTCTGAGGACTGATAAAACCAATTATAACTTTCTAAATGAGATCACAGTCTCACAAATGAGTTAATGTAAAAGGATTCTGGGAGCTCAGGAAGAATAATTGTATGCATGAGAGGCAAAACTATTTCTGTGTTGCTGAAATTGATCTCTTGCCTTAATCTTGAGAAATCTGAGATACTGAACCATAGAACTATAATGCGACATAGGTGATGAAATCCAAAGTTTGTGTTCGTTCACTGGGTTTGCATGAAAGTCAAGAACAATTTTCCATTAGCAAGAAGTATTAAATTTTGAAAGGTCAGTCTGTGTCCGTCAATCAAAAGCATCTATCAAGAATTTACTATTTGCCAGGCACTGTGCCATAGATACAATGAAAGGTTATCAACTGTGTCTACCCTCAAGGAGATTACAATATAATGAAGGAGACAGTGTGGAAGTAATTATAAATAAGATATATAAAGATTAGATGGAAAATGATCCAAGAAAGGAAGGCAATAGAAGATAGGGGATTTCAAAAGTACTCTTGCAGAAGATACAATCTGAGTGGAATCGTAAGGAAATTCAGGGAAACTAAGAGCTAGAGATAAAAGGGCTGATAATTTTAGGCAAGGGGGAGAACCAATGGAAAGGCAGAGATAGAGGAGATGGAACAACAGGTAGGGTATACTATATAGACTATAGTCTATATAGAGACTAGAGAAATAGTAAAGTATCAGAAGACGAGAAAAGTAGGAAAGGGCTTATAAACTTTTAAAAATCTTTAAATATATAGGTTATAAAGGTTTTCAATTTCAAACTAAATAACTTCTATTTTAAGGGGCCATGGGCACTCTGGTGGAAGTGGTAGTGGGTGACCTTGTTAGGCCCATGCTTTAGAAAATAACCTTGGCAGTCAAGTGAGGGGTGGATTTGAGTAGGGAAATCAATTAAAAGGACATTGAAATAGTCTATTTTGAAGGGTGATGAGGGCCTAAACTAGGGCTGTGACAGTGTGAGTAGAGAAAAGAGGACATACACAAGGAAAGTACTGAAAGTAGAGATGACTAGATTTGGCTGTGGACTGAATATGTGGATGAGTATAAGGGTCAAACTGATGACAACAATGAGGTATCAGGTGGTTACCCTTGACAATAAGAGAGAAGGTCCAAAGAGGAAAGGGGAAAAGACAATTAGTTCTGTTTTGAACATGATGAATCTGAATTGACTTTGTGGAATCTGGTTAATGATCCCTAATCTGTGTGTTGACATATGTACAAGTTGAATTTTAGCTTGAACCTTTTCTTTTTAAGACCATTTGCTCAATTCCCCTCCATTCCCATTCAGTATTTATTAAATATTGTTCAATGGGCCCTCTACTGTGGTAAGTTGAAGATTATTTTTAATACTATAATCATCATTTTCAAATTCTAGTGCCTTTGATTTTCTCATAAAATTTAATTATTTTTATATGTCTATAAAACACACAGCTGCAAAATGAGACATTTATTTTTAATCTGTATATCAAATAGCTATTAAGGGATAGAGGTATTTTAGGATAGCTAAGTTCCAAAAGCCTTCAAATTTCCACCCAGCATGGCACAGGAACAATGTCAGGAATTAGGGACCTGTGATTTATTCAGGTTTAACTTGTACTAAATTTCTAATGGAGATGGATAATCATCAGAGGCCCTGGTGTAGCCATTTTCTCACTATGCAGT
Organism: Gracilinanus agilis; assembly: GCF_016433145.1. Taxonomy (NCBI): domain Eukaryota; kingdom Metazoa; phylum Chordata; class Mammalia; order Didelphimorphia; family Didelphidae; genus Gracilinanus; species Gracilinanus agilis. Next base: position 638,477,189 of record NC_058131.1, read on the forward strand.
ACCTGAGTGGTTGAAATGTTTTATTACACCCAACTAAGTACATTTCTAGCTATGGTTGTTTGTGCCAGGGATCCCCCATGAATGGTGGCAAAGTGCATGAATGGAGGCGAGAGTTTGAAAGAGGTTACTTTCATGCTAATACACCAACTTAACAGGGAAAGAAAAGAATTAAGGGGGCAGCTAGGTTGCCCAGTGGATTGAAAGCCAGGCCTAGAGATGGAAAGTCCTAGGTTCAAATCTGACCTCAGAGCTGTGTGACCCTGGGGCAAGTCACTTAACTCCCATTGCCCAGCCCTTACTGCTCTTTGGCCTTAGACCCAAAACACAATATTGATTCTAAGATGGAAGGTAATGCTTTTTTTTTTTAAAGAAATAAAGAAGAGAGATTTTTTATCAAAGATGATCAGGAAGAATATATAATGAAAAAAAATTCATGTAGAGACTATACAAATGTGATGTTTAACCATTTCTATATTCTTATCCCTTTTACTTGCATTTATTTAAAGGTAATGTATGAAGCAGAGAGGCCCAGAGAAGAGACAGTATCTCAACACCATTAAGAAGTATCTTAAAAAGTTTTAGAAAATTGTTCAGGAAACTATCCTGTCATGATCACCTTCTTTCTGTGGCTTTAATCTCTTATTTTACATTTTTTCTTGGCAAGACAAACTCTATAAGATAAAAGGAAATTTTTTTTACTGGATACTCTAGGAGGGAGTGTAAGTTTACCACTAAAGTGATTGCATAGAAAAGTCAACACTTCTAATGCAATAATTATAATTAAAATTAGAATGTAAGCTCCTTGAGCAAAAGGACTGAGTTTTAAAAAATGTTGCATCACTATATCCTAACAGAATACCTCATACAGAGTAAATATGTAAATATTTGTTGATTACCATAGATTATAACTTTCCCTTCTAGATACTTCCCTAATCAACAGATCCATTCAAGACATCTGAAGGGAGAAATCAGTGAATCAACTTTTTTTTTGAGTTATATCACTAACTATTAATAATTCTCCCTCCTAAAAGTATGGATAATGATTCTATTAGGAGAAACAGGAACATAGAGAAAGGAAGATGGTTTAGAATAGAAGATGTTGAAGTTGGACTTGGACTTGCTAATTTTGAAATGCCAGTGGGACATCTAGGTGGAGATATTTTAAAGGTAGATAGAAATATGTGTTTGGGATGGGAAATGGTCTAGAACAAAGGTCTGGCCTGCAGGCTGCTGGGGGCCCACAACAGTCCCAAATGTGGCCTGAATCAGATTAAAATGTAATTTGAGAATAGTTAACAAAAAAAATAAATGTATAATAAAAATAGATATTATCACACTTTAACACTAAGTCAATATGTGTCTTCATATTGTCCCAATGTGTAGACTAGTAGCTCCCTATTTCTATATCAGTTTAACACTATTGGTCTAGAGCAGTGATTCTTTAACCTTTTGAGGGGTCAAGGACAACCTCTTTAGCAGCATGCTTAAGCCTATAGACTCTGTCTCAGAATGTTTAAAACTGCCTAAAACAAAATATGTAGCATTACAAAGGAAACAGATATGTTGAAATATAGATAGCACATCTCTGAATCCTAGGTTAGAAATTAGGGATTTTGCTGCTGACCTTTAAGAGAACAATTTTGGTAAAATTGTTAGGGATGGAAGCAAAAGGCAGAAAAAGATTGAAGGGCTCCGTGTGTGTGTGTGTGTGTGTGTGTGTGTGTGTGTGTGTGTTTTAATCAGGAAGGGAAATTTCAAAGTTTAAGTTCTGAGAGGTGAAAAAAGTTCTGAATGGCAGTAATATCTAAGGTACAGCCACAGCCATTGGGGATGTAGAAAAGACTGACTGGTGTAAATGAAGATAAAAAGAGAAAGGAGAAATTATACCTGTGAGGTAAAGATGGTAGATCTTAAAATCAAAGTACTGAATAACCAAAGAAGGCCATGTCTCTCAATTACAGAGGAAGGGATAATGGTTGTTTGGCTTTTAATTTTATTCCCCCACACACAACAGTGTTTAATATGCTTCTGGGTTCATAATAAGAACTTAAAAAATACCTTTTGATTGCCCAACCAAAAATCTCCAAGTTCATCAAATATCATATTTAGAAAAACCCAGATGGTAATTTTCTAGTACTTATTTTAATTAGATCCAAATGTTCATTTGTAAAGATTTCTTTCTTTGTGTGTGTGTTGTTTTTTTTAGTGAACAGATACAGATAAGAGATCCTTAGAACTTACTGGAGGTCTCTATCTAAGAAATGGGAAGCTTTATTTTACAAGAGTCTATATAAACACAAGAATATCCAAAGCCTGAACTGGCAAGAACATTCCGAAGCTATGACTATTAAGTGGGTCTCAGTGTTAAACATATTTTACTCTTCCATGTAATTAATTAGTATAGGACAAAGAAATGCTTATATTTAAGTCAATTTATAGGTGGACCATTTATTACACTGAATAAAATATAGAAAATACTGCAAATGTAATTTCAAATAATGTTATTACCACTAAGAACTCATTTATGTCATTCTTTATGATTAAAAACATTCTACAAAAATTATCTCATCTGATACTCATAGAAGTCTTGTGGGTATAAGTAACATCATTCTGAGAAAATAAATTAGTACTGGGAGTATGGCATACTATTGGACCAAAAGGAAAAAAAAAGATGCTGGTCTTTCCTAGAAGTTGTAAGAGGAAGCTGGTACTTGTAACTCTATAGATTGTTTATTTTGGATTGGTAAGAAAAAGACTCAGGGAATCCTGTTGATTGAGAAGCAAGTTGCGAGCCTGCCATTGGTACAGAAAGAAAGGAAACATGGCAGAACTGTTATTTGTGTATAGAATGATGACCTTGGAGTCTGGAAAATCTGGATTTAAATCCAGTATTTACTAGGTGTATGACGCTAAGTAAGTCTCATACTTTTGAGGGATCATTTTTAATGCATTAAATGAGAATGATAATAGTTATGGATCTATCATAGGTCTGTTAGGATAATGTGAGTAGACTGGAGGGATCAATTAAATCCATCCACCTCACACTCCATTTAAATCAGATAAGGATACCTTAGTTTAAATCAATGAGTGGGGCAAAAGTCTTTATTCAATTTGCAAGGAAAGGAAGCCACCGAATGGAATGAAATGACTCTACACAGGGAATGTACTAGAATTGGTTGAAAAGACTCGGTCCTGTAAAAAACAACAAACAGGTTTAGAAGTCAGAATTTGAACAGCATTCCAGCTCTATAGTAGTAATTCCACAAGTCTCTGAGACTAAATCACTTAAGGGAGAGTGGAGGAGAAGAGCTTATGCCTCTTCCTCTCCTCACAATCCTTTGCCAAATGACGAGTGTGATTTTCAATAGGTCAGAGGATTTGGGCTGTTCATCAGCACCCTAAAAAAGTTCCTGACCTGGTAATGGCTGATGAGTGTCTATATCAAGAGCTGAGGACAAACTAGAAAAGAGGCAAGACAGCTTCTGAATTCTATAAGGTGTTGAGTAGAAAACTACATTATGCCTGTGAGGAAGTTCATGATGACCCCCAAAAGGGGAAAGAAAGTATTTTTTTCATCAGAAGAACTTCCAAAAACCTACAGGGTATCCCTTTGCCATATGTTCTCTAAGCCTGAGCCAAATTATCCCCGGATGCTGTATGTACTTGCAAAAGAGCATATCTCATGTCTAGAAGGGATTCCTTCCTCACAACTTCTTCTTTATAATAAAAAATGTCCTTGAAGGAAGCTGAGTAGCTTCAGTGGATAAAGTCCAGGATTTGATTTCAGAAAGAACTGATTTCAAATCTTGCCTCAGATTCCTAACCATGGGATCTTCACTACATCATTTAAGTGTCCAGAGCCTCAGATTCTTCATCAGTAAAATGAATGGATTGGATTCAGGGGTCTCTGAAGACCTTTTCTGCTCTAAATCTATGATCCCTTGATCAAATACCATCTACTCTTGAAATCTTTCCTAAATTACATAGCTAATAATCCCTCTCCAAAATGACTCTTTATTTTGCATATGTTTCATATATACTTTATATGTATACAAGATAAAACGTAACCTCTTTTATATTAGGGATTGTTTCATTGCTTTAAATTTCTATCTATAGTGGCTAGCACAGTGCCTGGCACACAATAAGTACTTAATAATACTCGATGACAGATTGTTTCAAAATTTTCTATAAGCACATATATGACCATGTGACTTTCCTTAACAGACAACTCCAATGGGCTCCTCTTGCCTCTCTTTAGCTTTTATTTTTTTTGTTTGCAGAAGTGCACATTCAGCATAAATGTACTTGCTTTTATTTTTTCAATTAATTTTTTTATTTTTAGAAAAATTTACCATTGTTCCATGATTCATGTTTTTACTTTCCCCTTCATCCCTCAAACCTCCCCATAGCTAACTTGAATTTCCACTGGTTTTAACATGTGTCATCAATTAAGACATTTACATATTATTGATAGCTGCATTGGTGTGGTCCTTTCGGGTCTACATCCCCAATCATGTCCTCATCGACCCAAGTGTTCAAGCAGTTGTTTTTCTTCTGTGCTTCCTCTCCTGCAGTTCTTCCTCTGAATGTGGGTAGCGTTCTTTTCCATAAATCCCTCAGAGCTGTCCTGGGTCATTGCATTGCTGCTAGTACAGAAATCCATTGCATTTGATTTTACCACAGTGTAACAGTCTCTGTGTACAACGTTCTTCTGGCTCTGCTCCTTTCACTCTCCATAACTTCCTGGAGGTTTTTCCAGGTTACATGGAATTCCTCCAGTTTATTATTCCTTTGAGCACAATAGTATTCCAACACCAGCATATATCACAATTTTTTCAGCCATTCCCCAATTGAAGGGCATCCCCTTGTTTTCCAGTTTTTTGCCACCACAAAGAGCATGGCTATAAATATTTTTGTACAAGTCTTTTTCCCTATGATCTCTTTGGGGGTACAAACCCAGCAATAGTATGGCTGGATCAAAGGGCAGGCATTCCTTTATCGCTCTTTGAGCATGATTCCAAATTGCCATCCAGAATGGTTGGATCAGTTCACAACTCCACCAGCAGTGCATTAATGTCCCAATTTTACCACATCCCTTCCAGCATTCATTACTCACCCCTGATGTCATTTTAGCCAATCTGCTAGGTGTGAGGTGATACCTCAGAGTTGTTTTGATTTGCATTTCTCTAATTATTAGAGATTTAGAACACTTTCTCATGTGCTTATTGATACTTTTGATTTCTTTATCTGAAAATTGTCTATTCATGTCCCTTGCCCATTTATCAATTGGGGAATGGCCTCTCTTTAGCTTTTAAAGCCCAAAATAACCTGGCCCTTTTTTTCTGATCTCATTGAACATTTTTTTTTCCTTTCCCACACTTTGCAATCCAGCCACACTGTCCTCCTCTTAGCATTTTTTTTTACATCAGAACAACTTCATTTACAATTTTAAAAACCCACACAACTGCAGTGACTGAGAAACCAGTACAAGTGGTATAAAAAATGTGGGGATGGGATGACTGGGAGGGAGGATAAATGTAGTATCATAAATTTACATTCACTATCAGGCCCCAATCCACAGCTCGAATTTTGGGCTGCTCCTTATCAGCTAAGTGTATTAAGCATTGGATCTAGCTAATATAAGAAGCACCAAATTTAGTCTGTTGGAAAGAGTGAATAATCCATCCTTTATCTCCATACCTCTATATTGGCTATCCTACATTCCTGGAATGAACTCCCTCTTTGTTATTAATTCTTAGAGTGTCTTTCTGTCTTCCTTTAAGACTCCATTTAAATCTCATCTTCTGTCTGAATCCATTCTTCTGTCCTCCCCCCAAGTATTAGTGCCTCCCATCACGGCATCTTTTCACTACTTTGCATATATTTGTATTTATATTAATATTTATATTTTATATATATTTTATTCACTTTATATTCATCTTCCTTGTATATATATATGTACTAGTTTTTTCCATTGAAATGTAAAGTCCTTGTGATTAAGGATTGCTTCATTCTTAGAATAAATATCTCAGTTCTTTCCATATTTCCTGGCACAAAGCAAGTAGTTAACAAGTGGTATTTGGCTGACAAGACACTAAATTAAAAATATTAAATCAATATTAATTGAGCATTTATTATATGTAAGATATACTTTTAGGAAAAGGACTGACTGGAGGTGGGAAATTCAGTGGATGATATAGTTGGTAAGGGCACTATGCTAGTGCCAAGGTCACAAAGCTAGTAAATGGCAGAGCCAAAGCTTAGACTTAACTTAGACTAAACTCATTGCATTTCCCATGACACTACTCTATAGGAATATGGTTCTTATCAGATAAAAACAGAAAGTGCATTCATGTATAATCGCAACCCAGGTGGGAAATGGCTATCCCTAAAAGATATGTGATATCACACACATTAAGGGAGATGGACTCTGATTAGTTGAGATAGCCTTTTTTGTCTTCACTGTGACCTCTAATCCCTCCAACCTTCATTTTTTTTCCTAGGCCATCAATCCTGCATTAGCCACTGTGGGTTCTAGTGACCCCTGCTTCCTTGTTGTCCTTTATACAATATCCTTCATTTAGACAGTGGCACCCATATTCACTGGCTGTCCCATAAATCTGGAATTCTTCATCTTTACCTCATGGATTCAGTGACTTTCTTCAAGTCCCAGCTAAAATCTCACCTTCTACAAGAAGCCTTTCCTAATCTCCTTTAAGTTTACCACCTTCTTTATTTTGATTATCTCCAATTATCCTGTGTAGATCTTGTTTGAAATTTTAAATTGTCTCCCCCATTAGAACATGATTTCCTTGAAAGCCAATTTTTTAATTTATGAAGTGCCTACGTTTGTTCATTCTATCCCTACTGCTAGTATAGTACTTGGCAAGGTAGGCACTTCATAAATGCTTGCTGATTTAGTGACTGACCTTAGAGCCCATGATACTATGTAAATTAGAGATACATTAATTTGTTTATCAGAGAGGCTTTGGAGAGACCAAAAAGTAGCAAGATTCAAGAGAGATGGGGTAAGAGTGACGGGATGGACTTTCGAATAGCTAATGGGAGTCTGTTTACTTGGAGAAAGCTGATTATCCAATATGCCTCTTGATTCAAAGCATCTGTATCCCCAGAAACTATGAAGAGCAGATTTCTTTGGTCAGATTATTCTCTACTTGGTTGGTCTAAGATTTTATATTTCTTTTGAATTATAGATCATAAAATAATATATGTTACATATAATATATATTTAGGCTGGTATATTCTATTGTCTACCTAATTTGTATAACTTTCTTGGTTTCTGTTTATTGCTTGCTTGGATATGGCTTGCTCATTATCCATTATTGTCTTATATGACAAGCATTTGGTGGGACAGAGCTAAGCTCTCTGAAAGTAAACTGTTACTCTCCCCCTTAGAGATATCAGGTAAAGTGGGAAGGGACTTGTATACTGAATCCTTAATAGGGAAAACATTCATAGAACACAGATATCCAATGTATAATTGATGGCTATAATTCTAGCCTAGTCACCCTAGTTTAGATAAGGGAGTAGAGGAATGAGTTTCCAGCTATGGCTCTACTCCTATTCCACAGGAAGATGAAAAAAAAATCTCCCATGAAGACATAGAACTGAGCAATCCAAATCTAATCTATCTAAACATATCCCTGCAAAGTGGACCAACCCAGGTTCTTATGACTACAGTCTTACATATAACAAGCTCTTGGCTAGAACACCAAATTACTGTGGGAAGGAGGAGGAGGACAAGGAGAAGGAGGATAATATAGAACAGTTCTGCAACTGGAATCACTTTGACTCCATAGTCAGAAAACTATGACTGTTACCTGAATGTTGAGCCTGCCTCTGTGAGCCCCCAGGCCGTATCGCTTAACTGTTGAGGCATGCAGCTGAAAGTCCGTGATTTTTAATGTCTCCAATCCCAGAGGAGGACAACCTGGAATGCAAAGGTATTGTTATAAATGAAGAAAAACAAAGAATTGTAGACTGAACAAATGTTTCATATTTTCCTCCATAATGTTTCAAGCTTTTCATTTCCTAGTCTCTGGTCTTGGTTCCTGGGGTGTCTGTTTCCACAGGTATGCACAGTATTTCCTGACAAATGCTTGTTCATTTGAACGTCAACATAATGCCTCTTTTCTTCTCTTTTTGGCATTTGTTTTCTATTCTTTTGTTTTGATATCCCCATTTGTTCTCCATGCTACTGTCTTGAGACCATGTTTCCAAGTCAGATTGCTTTGAGATTGGCAGTCAGGGAGTGGCTGCCTGCCACTAGTTAGCCAGATGACCCCAAGGTTGAGCTCTAAAAACCCATTAGAACTTGTTGATTTTACTTCAAGTCCACTGAAATAACATGCTCTGTATCCTAATGAGTGGAGGAATATAAACAGAACAAAAATATTGACTTTGGTTCTTAGCAACATCAGTAACTTTGAGAACAGCTACAAAGCATGTTCGGATTAATTCTTCACTTTCGGTCTTGTAGTCCCAAGGTGAAGTTTACCCCTTGACACTTTACCCTGAAGAAAATTAAAAACAGTAGCTTTGTAGTAGAATCTAATATCTACTCAAAAATTCTAAGTGCTAGAAAAAGTCTATGTGTCATGGGAGAACAAATAACAGGATAAAAGCCACCCAAGGTTCTACAAACCTGGGCATTAACATTCTTTAGCTGTCTGGGAAAATGTACATACCTTACTTAACTAACATACAGTGTTTTTATGGCTGTGAAGGTCTTTTATGTATCTCTGTCATTTCTCACAATTCTTAGCATGCTTTTAAGTCAACCAAACTTAAAACTGCACTGAGAATTTTGAGGTACATATATATGCAGTTATAACTTGATGTATGTGCATAAACATAAAACATGCATATATACATGCATATTATATACATATGTGGATATATACATACATATGTCATGCATAAAGCATCTTATTTATGTCCCCAAACCTTACAAGATGGGTAGTTCAGGTATCAATTCCATGATGAAACAGGTTCACAGATGATAAATGTTACTCAAGATCCCCAAACCAGAAAACAGTGGAGTTGGAATTCAAAGTTAGTTCTTCCCACTCCAATTCCAGGACTCATTCCACTGCCCATACATACTTCTGTACCCTCAATGAAAAGATGGCTTTGTATTTATCCCAGAGAGATCAAGAAAACAAAAGAAAAGACAGAAACACTTTGCCAACTTCCATACCATCTTACTAAAGAGCCTCAATGACACGGAGTGCAAACGTGCTGCTTATCCTCACTAGGATGCTTAAAGCCATCATACATCAGAATGAAAAACAGAAAGGTCATTATCTCCTTGTTATAAATCTTGTTGAAACTTGTACTAATTTCTGACTGAGCAAAATATGTTTACTGAGTAACTACTAGGTGGTAGACACTGAATCAATACAGGCAGAGAGAAGTTGATTAGATGTGGCTATCTTAGGCGCATAGACACAGGAAATAATGCTATCAGTCCTGGCATCCTGAAATGCAAAGAACAATAAGAAATGAAATGGTTGCCACATGTGTAGATTTGGATAATTTCAAATATTGATCCAAATCCCATTAGCACAGAGAAGCCAAGGAAACAGTGTTAGGGAATGGCTGACAGGAGGAGAGGCATGGTGGTATCCATTCATTCCTTTAACTAAAATTTATTCTGTGCCTAATGTGTGAGGAGTACTGTGCTAGGTACTAGAAGAGATATGAAGATAATTAAGGAACAGTTTTTGTCTTCACAGAGCTCATAGTTGCAAACAAGAGATAAACATAACACATACACTTGTAACAATATAATAACCAGAATAGAGAACAGAATAAGATCAGAGGGAAGGAGGCAAGGAATAAACATTTATATAGTACCTACTATATAAATAGGACTGTGCTTGACAAGGAGCAAGGGAATTCCATTTTCAATTGAAAGAAAATTACAAAAGGCTTCATGGAGGAGGTGACTTCAAAGATAAGAATGTAATTCTCTAATTTTTATTCAGAACCAGTAGGATTTTAATAGATTTAGGGGTAAGGGTAGAGGGAAAAGGAAAGGGAGACTGCCACTTATAGTGAAGTTACAATAGCAAGAAAGTAAAGGGCGTGTAAGAGGTCTAGTAAGCCATTCAACCTGGCAGGAGAAGAAGACATAGTTATAAAGTGGCGGGAGAGAAGAGATATTTGTTAAGCACCTACTATGTGCTTAATTGACAGTTTATATGGGCTATTTGTACCCAACCTGTTATACAGTCTTTTAAGCTCCTACTGGTCTGATCAACCACTGTCAAACATACTAAACATTGATCCCAACATGGTGATGCCCTCTTCGAGTGTGAAGGACAACAACCACTACGTTTAAGAATTGTGCTAAGGGTCCTACAAATATTATCTCATTTGATTGGGGGTAGAGAGCAATTTTAGGTAAGATTAGAAAAGTGGGATGTTGGCAGAGGTATAGAATGTAAATGCCAGGTTACGAAGTCTAGCTTCCATTTGGTGAGGAAAAATAAGACAGTAAAAATTCATGATCAAATCTTTACACAGGAAAGACTAATCTGATAGCTAAGTACACGATGGATAGTAAGGAGAGAGAGAAGAAGGAAGAGTTTACTACCATATTTTAGCTAGGCAGGTAATAATGAGATCCTATGCTAGCATGAGGGCAGTAGGAATAAAAAGAAGGGGACCAGTCTGAGAGCTAATACGGAAAGAGAACTGGAAATTTGGAATGACGGCCTCCAAATCACTAAATCACACATACCCTTTGACTCAGAGATACCACTACTAGGCTTATTCCCCAAAGAGATAAAAGAAATTAGGTAGAAAAAGAGCTATGTTTTTATAAATATTTATAGCATCTTTTTTTGGTACTAGCAAAGAACTAGAAGTCAAACGAGTGTCCATTATTGGGAGAACAGCTGAACAAAGTAATAGTATGTGAATATGATGGGACACTATTGTAGAGCAAGAAATGACAAAGCGAATAGGTTCAGGAAAAAAACCTGGGAAGATTTGGATGAAATAATGCAGAATAAAGTGAGGAGAACTTGGGGGAATGATCTGTGCAATAATAATAAGACTGAAAAAGCAAACAACTTTGAAAGTCTTAAGAAGACTTATCAATACAGTGACCAGTCACAATTCTTGAGGAACTGATTATAAAGAGTATGACTCACGTTTTGACCTGGGTTTGATGAACTTCAGGTTACTGAATAAGATCTACATTTTATGTACCTGGCCAATGTGACAATTTCCTTTGCTTAACTTTGCATGTTTGTTACAATGCTTGTTTTAATTTTTTTTTTTATACAATGGGATTGAAAAGGGAAGGGGTAATAGTAATAATGATATCCATTTGGGAAAGCCTAAAACTAAGTGCTTGTTAATTAAATAAATTAATTTGAAACAATGGAATTGTCAAGGCTTGGTAACTGACTGGAAATGGGAGATCAGGTAGAAGAGACAAAAACAATATACTCATTTGGTGTCTGTCCAAGATACTATCCTGAACAAGAAGATCTGAGCACAATAGCCAAAGCAGTAATTCTTATCCTCTACTATGATAAATACTAGCTTTATGAGATTTTCTATCACCATTATAAATTGCCAAAATGCTATTTGTGAGAACTACTTCTAGAACAATTAATTTAAAAGGGATATATTTCTCTTGCATCTAAGAAAACTAAGAAAGTATTCTTTATATCACCAAAAGGACCCATTCTATAATTTTCATATGCAATCTACATTTGAGTTTTAAATGATGCCATTGAGTTCTAAATTCCTCTTCAAATCTTTACAAGTCACAAATCAGCAGATCCTTCTTTCAGCTAACACCTTACAGCCAATTAAGTTTCTTCCTCTAACTGTGAGCAGCAGTAGATGCCTCCTCTACTACTATGACCAAAATTAGTAAGAGTTTGCCCTCAGGAATGCAATCATGCCATAAAGTTCCCTACTGTACACTGAATGTCACTATGGTCTCAAGACTATTTAAAATGTCATTTATTCTAAGGATAATTACTAGAACTCTGAATCCTTTCAATTGTGTAATGTTAATACTCTCTAATATTAAACATCAGCATATGTTTCCTTGACCTGAAAGGGATAAAGGTCTGTTGACCCATAATTACCTTCCAGGTTAGCTCCACTCATAAGGACTGGGCTACTGGCCAGCTATCCTTAAAAGACACTGAAAAATTAATGTTCTTGATGCTTTAACACTCACATCCTTGTGAGTTCTCAACATATTTGACCTGAGATATATATATATATATATATATATATATATATATATATAT
>NC_058131.1:638489871-638536053 GCF_016433145.1 Gracilinanus agilis
TATATATATATATATCTTTTCTGGCCTAACCCTTATACAAATGTGCCATCTTAGCTGTCAGCTCTCTCTAGAAACCCTTAGCTGCTGATTTTCCTATAAGCTAGAGCAACTGGTAGGGCTCTGCCCTCCTTTTGGCTCTAGAACATATCTATTAGTCTCATCTGACCACACTAAACAGGTAGCACAATGCCAAGGCTGAAAGTGGCAACAATGATCACTACCATCTTGTTAGTAATATACATGCCATCTTACTCCCCTTTTCCTGTCATAATTTAATCTTGTAAATTCATCATCCAAGCATAAAACCTACTGCCCAGGCTAGGTCTCAGACACACTGTTCCACAGGTACCTAACCTGAGTTTCTTTTGGGCTGCCAATTCTCCACTCTAGGATTCTGATCAAGTTTTTGTTCTGGGCGCTCCCTCTACTGACTCTTTGTTCCTTCCCATCAGAACTGATGTCACAGGCTGGCTCAAGTAAGATAAGTAAAATGACTTGTAAACTTTAAAGTGCTATAAAAATACCAGCTATTATTGTTATTATGGTGATTGTATACTACCTCCATCTGTGTTCATCTTCCCAGGCTCTGCAATCTGCTTCCCCATCTGGACTTACATTACAAGCATGTCCATCTTCATATTAACTTGTCTCCCTTCCCTCCAGATCCTCTCCACCCACCAGGTCTCTCGGACCTAAATAAGATTCCTGGGCTCAGGCCCCCTGTGATCCAGTGTAATACCACCTTGAGACAATGTTCTATTCTGGACTTCTTTATTACTTACTTGTCCTCTTCTACATTTAGGATCTTAAAATTGACCGTATAGGGCTCCCTTCCTTGGTTTGATTTCTTGTTTCTAGAGGCCACCTCAGATCCCTTTTACTGTGCCACCATGAAGTAGCAGAAGCTATAAAATCCCACTTCTAAAGAATATGACTCAGTTTTGATGCTTTTTTCCTCTCTCTAGTGAAAGAAAACCAACAAATCAAACACACAACAAGCATTTAGTAAGTGTTACTCTGGGGCACTATAATTGTATTGGGGTCCAAAATAAAAGAAGAAAATGGCAGGGGGAGTCCAAGTTCTCAAAGAAGCTGATAGTATACATACATATAAATAAACCAAAAAAAGGACATAGGGATTAGATTTTTGAAACATTAATATAAGAAACTCCTGAGTATGGAAACTTTTAACTGTAAAGTACTTTGCACAGTGTCTGGCACATAGTAAGTGCTATATAAATGTTAGCTACCATTATTTTTTTTGTTGTTGTTGTTTTTTTAAACCCTTAATTTCGGTGTATTGTCTCATAGGTGGAAGAGTGGTAAGGGTGGGCAATGGGTGTCAAGTGACTTGCCCAGGGTCACACAGCTGGGAAGTGGCTGAGGCCGGGTTTGAACCTAGGACCTCCTGTCTCTAGGCCTGACTCTCACTCCACTGAGCTACCCAGCTGCCCCTACCATTATTTTTTAAGAATGAATCATCACCTTCTCTGCAGCTAAAGAAGTTAAAATATGGGTTCGTAACATGTGAACCATGCGATTTAAAAAAAGTTGATAAGTTAATTTCATTATATTCCTTTTTCTTTGTAATTCTATTAATTTAATTCTATGTATTTAAAGGCATGATTCTGAGAAGTAATCCATGAGAAGTATTCCATAGGTTTTATCAGTATGCCAAAGGAGTTCAATCACACACACATATACACACAAAGTTCAAAATCTTAAATTTTAAGGTTGACTTAAAAAAGTTGCCCAGAATACTGTAAGAATAAGTGACTCTCAGTCCTCCAGGGTCATACTGCCAGAAATAAGAGCTGACATAGGCATCCAACTCTCTTTACTACATTTTCCGAGAGAAAATTTTAAGGTAAATATGAGGAATGAATTTTATCCTAATAATTCATTCTAGCAGAAAATATAGGAATTGTTGAATTATATGGATGTCATCCAGTTAGCAAGCTCTTTTTTAAAAAAATGCCCTGAATTGCTAGCTAAATTAAGCAAAGATAAATGCTAACAAAAGCATTTCCAAAATAAAATTCAGGACATTTATACATGAATTACTTCATTTCAAAAAAGGAAAGAAGTATCTGTACACAAAACTGCTCATTTTTATCAAAAAATTTTCTCAGTAGATAAACGTTTCTCCACTCCCCCCACATCCTCTATCTAAAATGTGCTGGAGAATAAAATAACATACTGGCATATGATGTTTCTAGGATACATTTCTAAAATCAACCAAGAACAGAAATACCTGTTAGATATTGGGGCCAAACCTGTGTGTGCATGTTTAGAGCTTTGTTCCACATTTCTGAGAGCATGTCTACTGCAAAATCTGCAGACATTTATCATAAACCATTTAAGTCGTCATAAGACCAACCTGCTCTATTGATTGTGATTGTGATTTTTTTGGTGAGAATTCCAGAGAAACACGATTCATCCATCTTGCTTACAAATTCAGTCTCAAATTCATACATCTCTTAAAGAATCTCTTTTTTTCTTTGTCAGACACTGCTGAAACACTGGGAAAAAAATCTTGAGCCTCAGAGTTAAGATGAATATAGAAAACATAGGAACAGCTAGGAAACACAGTAGATAGAGCGCAGGCTTAAGAGTCAGGAGGACTTGGGTTCTTATCAGGCCATTGACATTTCCTAGCTTATCATTCAATTCCATTGCCTAGTCCTTTCTGTATTAGAATTGATACTGAGAACAGAAGGTAAGAGTTTTAAAAAGATAAGAAGAGAAAAGGAGAGAAAAAAGTAAAGAAATGAAAACATGTAACCCTGACTTTTAAAAAAGTGAAACAACAGAATGATGCAAAAGATCACATTCTGATTGTTTCAATACAAAAATAAAGTGACTCTGTCACAGCAAAAGAACCAAAACAAACCCCAATAGCTAACATTTACATAGAATTTTTAAGTTTGCAAAGCACTTTATATATTGTACCCTCTTAGCTTCACAAAACCCTGTAATGCAAGTACTAAAGGTATTATTATCACCGTTTTACAGATTTAAAAATTGAAATTAAGGTTTAATTGAGGTTAAATTGCTGGTAAAAGTCATAACACACCAGTCCATCACTCAATCCATTGTGCTTCTAGTATCTTTTTAATACCAGGCTTGGTTGCTCCATTTTTTGTTCAGCCATAGTCAAGAAGAACATGGTTCAAGTCTGCCTCTGACAAATACTAACTGCAAAATTATTTGACCTATCAGTATTCTAATTTATCTTATAAGACCATAATTTAACAAGAAAGTGTGGATACACAGGAGAGAATTTCCTCATCTGGTTGTTTCTTATACTAAATCATAGATCTGGTCCTCCATCCCTAATATTTCTTGCAGAATATTTGCATGGCCCAATTCATTGAACCTGTGAATGGTTGGCATTGATTACCTCAACATCCTCTCCATCCATTCCCATGTTAGCCCACTACAATCTGGTTTGGGTATACTCAAACTGTTCTCTTAGTGGCTAAAAATAGTTTTCTCTTACAATCCAAAAGCCTTTCACAGTCCTCATCTACATAAGACTTTTTTTAATATTTAACCCTCCTGACCAAAGGTCTATCCAGGGTCATCTTTTTTTCTCTCTCAGAAATGCAATGGATAACTATAATCTGACTGTGGAGCCTTTACTGACATTTAGGTATGCAAGGGCAAAATTAAAGGAGCTATTCATTTTTGCCTACATACTTTATCTATAACTATGATACACTGCTATGAGATAAGCTGTGGTGCCTTCGTTATGATCTGATCAGCCAAATCACTAGTTTTTCAATAGTTACAGTTAACTTAAAATGCCATTAGCAACCTTTTCCCATTTAATTATTCTTTCATTTAAAAAATAACTTTATTTAAAAAGCTGTGGAGAGGCAATGTGGTATGGGAGAACAGAAAGCTACATGGAACCTAAAGAGCTACCTCTAAAACAAAATGGCTTTGTATTTCTGGGTAAGTCTAATAACCTGCCAGTTTGATGACTAAAAGTACAAATCTATGTTTGTAGAAAAAATGTGCTCATTCCTAATTTTTCTAGGCCAATGAAATCATGGTTACTTCAACAATTTCCACCCCCCTCCCCAGAAAAACAGCTAAATAATAACATTTTCCATTGTTACTAGTAACTAAATTTTAAAAAGAAAATGTACAAATAGAGCAAGATTTAAAGAAATACAAGCATCTTAGTGTAATCAAGTGCCTTAAAAAAACTTAAACCTTAACTTAATACAAATAAACACAGTTGCCTGGTATTTGATAAACCCGAATCCCCACTTAATAGGGAAAATATTCATTATTTGGGGAAAATGCTGGAAAAAACTAGAGAGAAATCTGGCAGAAAATGGATATAGGTCAACTTTTCGACCACATGCCAAAATAACCTATAAATAAGTACAGGACTGATTTAAAGGGTGACATCCATAGTATCAAAATAAAATTTTAAAAATTTAAAAAGAAGATCAAAGAAGAAATCAACCTCCTAATCTTTTGATATAGGAATAATCTATGACCAAAATAGGGAAAGAAAGGATCACAGGAGAAAAAATAGAAAACTTTTATTACCTAAAATTACTAGTTTTGTATGCATGCACATACATATATGCACACACACATGAGCTAAAATTAGAAGGCAAAATGTTAACTGGTGAAAAAATATTTTAGCCAATTTCTCTGAAATTATAATTTCCAATAGTTACATGCACACACATATGTACTTCACATATACACACATATGGAATTGATTTAAATTTATATGAATAAGAATGATTCTCCCATTGATAAATGATCAAATTATATGAAGTCATTTTTCTGAGAAATAATCCAAACTATCAACAGCTATATTTTAAGAATGGTAAATCACTAACTATAGGGGTAATACAAATTAAAGCAACTCTGTTCTATCTCACACTCACCAGACTGGAAAATTTAACAAAAAAATGAAAAGCAAAAGTTGGAAATGTTGAAGAAAATAATCTTTTACTTATTTCCCAAAAGAGATCAAATAAAGAGTCAATAGTCATATATGTAAAAAAAATTATAGTAATTATTTTTTGTAAGAGTAAAGATCTAAAAGTTAAGGAAATGTTTATTATTGAGAAATAGCTGAAAAAATTATGATTATGAATGTATTGGAATATTATTGCATTGTCAAAATGACAAAATTTTATTTTTTAAATAAAAAAACCTCCATATGAAAGAACTTGGAGGAAAATAATTAACTTAGAGGAGAATGCAGTAAACTTTACCTAAGAATTAGACTCTGAAAACTAGACTAAGCAAAACCAAAATCTAACTCCCTGTTAGAATAATAAATATTAGAATAAAAAATTTAAAAATTATTAAAAAATAAGAAAGACTAGAATATCTGATATAAAAAAAAATCCTTACTTGGTAAAGAGGTCAAAGAAAAATAATTTAAGAATCATTAGCTTCCTTGAAAATCATGATTTAAAAAAAACCCAAACCTTAGATATTTTTCAAGAAATCACAAATTAAAAGTTTCCTAATCTATTAGAACCAAGAGGACAGTGGAGTGAAGAGTTTCTTGAAAGGAATCTCTAATGGAAAAATCTAATGAGTAACATCAAAGAAAAATAGTGTGAGCATCCAAAAAGAAGCAGTTTAAATACTAAGGAATTACAGTCAAGATTACATAAGATGTGGAAACTTCTACTAAAAACAGAGTTACTGGAATATAATATTCCCCAAAACAAAAATAAAAAAATAAATAACTTAGAACCAAGAATAATTTACCCTGCAAAGCCGAATATACAGAGAGAATAGAGACTTGGGAAGTAGACCCCTAATGGAATAGAAGATATTCAAAGATTTCTGATGAAAAGACCAGTGGCGAAGAAATCTGGAATACAAATGTGAGTCAAGAGGAACATGAAGATAAATGTACTTGAGCAACTTGAAATTGCTATATACTGATACAATACTAACATTCTAACAAAGAGAAAAAATAAGTGTCCTTTTCTAACTTTGATGCCTTCAAAGAGTATTCAAGGAATTTAATAAGAATCACAGAGTTCTTGGTAGGGCTGGAGGACAGCAGGGTGAAGATTGCTTCTGTTCAGATGTTTTCAAAACAGGAAGGAGAAGAGAGAGTAAAAGAAGTGCACTTTACATTGTAGAAATAAAGATGAAAGGAGTGGAACTTTTGTTTTTGTTCATAACAGGACATATAAGAAGAGCAGAGAAACACAGAGGAAAGGGAGCAGGGAGCTTGCAAGCATCAGACAAAACCTATTCTATCTTAAATGGGCAAAAGAGAGTTCACTCACACACACACACACACACACACACACACACACACACACACACACACACACACACGAGTTTGGTGTAGAAATGTGGAAACAAAAGGGACTAGGGAGAGGGTGTTAATAGGGAGAATAATACCAAGAAAAAAATAGTCATAAAAATAAATTTTCTGATCCTGATAGAGTGGACTAAAATGTTAAAAAAAGAAAATCTAAGTAGATGCCTTAGATTGCCTCTTGGATAAATAAAATTGCTGAACAAATTCTTGTATATGAATATAATAGAATACTATCATGCTGTTAAGAAATAACAAAAGATGACATCCGGGTTAAGATGGCTGAAGAGTAGAAGCAGGACTCTCAATCTTCTCACCACCGACCAATATATGATACCTCAAAGGGACAAAAAAAATCAAGTTCAGATGAATGAAGGGATGCCACAAAAGGGTTGCATCATCGAAGGTAAGTGGGATTTGGGCATTTCCATGATATAAAGAGGTGAAATAGTTCCCACCAAAATGCGAGCTGATCAACCCTCCCCCACCCCTCCTACAGTGCAAGAGGCAGAGCAAGTGCAGCAGAATCAGGGCAAGCCTGGGGCAATCTCTAGGTTCTTGGCAGTTGAGTAAGAACACCAGGGACTTACCCCTGAATGCAGCTAGACCTGAGATCCCAGGAGGCTGAAGAGTGCAGACCTTGGGCACAGAGATAGAGCAGTGAGGGGCAGCAAACAGTAGAAGCCAGCTCAAAAAGTAGTCTTAGGCAAAAACTGCTCCATAGCTCCATACAAAGAGAGCCTGCCCTCCTCACTCAGACTTCTCTCTAGGAAGGAAAAAGTAGCATAGTGATGGCCAGCAATGCCCAAGAAACCACAAAAAGAACAAGAGAAAGGCACTGACCCTGGATAATTTTTACGGAGAAAAAATCCAGACCACAGAGGAGACAGCAGAGGAGGACAAACAAGTAAACACATCCAAACCTTTCCAAAAAAATGGAAATTGATCACAAGCTCTTCAAGAGTTCAAATCTGAGATCATGAGAAAGATGGAAGAGATTTGGCAAGAAAAGTGGGAAATAGTTCAAAAAGAAAATAACAGTTTAAAAGATAAAATTTTGCACTTTGGAATTGAGGTCCAGAAATCAAATAAAATGGTAAGCAAATTAATGACCAGAAACGACCTTCCAGAAGCCATGAAAAGCAGGATAGAACAGACTATGTTTTTCCCTCAATAAAATGTAAGTGCCTTGAAGACAAAAAAAAAGGAAGAAAGAAAGAAATAACAAAAGATGATTTCCAATAATTTTGGATAGTATGAATTGATACAGAGAGAAATGAAGTAGAACCTGTTCCCTCTCAGCAAATGATACTATGCAGCAAGAGGCAAAGGTCTAAGAGTCCCTTTCCTCCACTTAAGCCATATAGTGCCAAGGAATGAGCTGGGGTTTTGGTTTGTTTCAATTTTATCCTTTTCAGTTCTAGGTGCAGTTTATGGACCTAAAAACTCAAGTCATAGACACTTGGGAATCCAAGGTTCTAGTCTGGATATTGCAAACAGTTCAGCAGGGAAGTCTTGGGAGCCCAAGGAGTACTTTGGACTTGATTCTGATGAGAGTAAAATATATAGGAACTGAGTAAACTGAATCATTCTCCTCTCCATAGAAAATGACATGTTGAAGAAAGGATTATGTTCCTTTATGTGTTGGGGGTAATTTCTACACATTTATTCTTGTTATCTCTCCGAAGAAAATATTTCTTTCTAAAAACTAATGACTTTTAAGTGATGAAATGGAACTGGGTTTCCTTGGACCTTTAAAATTTTGAGAATCTAAATGTGGGGACTCTAGCTAATAGCATAAATTGAGTGACTCCCTCCAACCACCTTCTAAGGTATGGAAAAACTGTGAAGGAGATGAGAAGTGTAATACATCTGGTTGTTAATTCAGCAAGGACCAAAGGATCATTGTTACACATACAAATATATGTGTGTATTTAAATCAAGGGATATAAAATGGAGTCCCACAGTTTAATACTGAATCTTATATTCTGATGTATATATGGAAATGATATGGTTTGGGAATCTTTTTGTATTTAAGATTAGAATAAAACAAAATAAAAACTTAAAAATAAAACAAGAATTTACATATACACAGTAGAATAGAGAGGATTTTACATGTAATTATGAATTTCTATTATATACAGTTTGCTTTTCAAGTATATAAAAATTTCAACATGTTACTTTCAAAGCTGTCCAGCCTTCTGTGATTCCTTCTGGTCTTCTTCATTTCTTTTCTATGCATTTCAAAAACATTTTCCAATAACCCTCTTTTTTCCCCTTCCTTCCTTCCTTCCATTCCTTTTTCTTCTTCAAATCTCCCTATTTTCCTTCTTTCCTTTTCTTCTCTTCCTTCCTTTCTTCCTTCCTTTACTCCCTTCCTCCATTCTTTCTTCCCTCCCTCTCTCCCTGCTTCCTTCTTTCCTTATTCCCTCCATCCCTCCCCAAAAAATTGAGGGGGGAAAAACCCTTTGTAACAAATATGCACAGACAACCAAGACAAATTCTCATATTGTATGTGTCTAAAAATGTATGTTTCATCCTAAAAGTGGAGCCCATCATCTCTCTGCCAAGGTAACATGTTTCATCTTCAGTCTTCTGAAATCTTTGTTGGTTACTATGTAATCAGAGTTCTCATAATTTTTTCAAAATGATTTGTCTTTACAATCTAATTATTGTAAATGTAGAAATCTCCCATGTTTCTCTGAAACCCTGACTTTCATTGTGCCTTTTAATGCAACAATGTTTTATTATATTCATATGCAATAATTTGTTCAATCTTTCTCAGTTCAAACTTCTCAGAAAGTTCCCCCTTACTTTCCATTTCTGAGCCATTACAAAAAATGTTGCTATAGATATTTCCACACAGATGGATCCTTTCTCTCTTTCAATGATTTCTTTTGGATATAGGTTCTGTAGCGGTATTGCTGGATCAAAAAGTATGCAAAATTTAGTGACCTTTTGGACACAGATTCAAATTACTTTCCAGAATCCCTGCATAAGTTCATAGAGCCACCAAAAGCACATTATTAGTATGCTTGTTTTTTTCCACAGTCTCTCCAATAAATATTATTTTCCTTTTTTGTCAACTTCCAATTTGATGAGTATTAGATGTAATCTCAGAGTTGTTTTAATTTGTATTTTTCTAATTATTAGAGTCTTAAGGCATTTTTCACATGCTTCTTCATAGCTTGAATTTCTAATTTTGAAAAATACCTATTCGTATCCTTTACTCATCTGTTGAAAACTATTATGATCAAGTTTGACAAAATACAAGAAAATGTACTTCTCTTCTTTGCAGAAGTAGAGGGCTATGATTGTGTAATGCTGTATACCAATATGATATGTTGATTAGCTTTTTAAATCCTCTTTTAAAAATTATTATAAGTTATTGTTCACTAGGTGGGAAAGGGGAATATATTCAGAAATATAAATAATATAAAAATATAACTAAAAAGCTTTTCAGAATATAAAAGTTATATGGTCTCCTTATCTGTAGTTTGATAGAATTCAAAAAAGAAAAATAATTAAAGAAAAAAGTAGAATTTTACATTTACAACTTCACTGACATTTTCAGTGTTCAAATGATTTCTCTCTACTTCACCATTCCCCCCACCATCATTCTAAGGAGACTTCACTGGTCCTTTCTATCCATTAGGTGTTTGACTTGCATCAAAACATCAGGGTACCATTAATTCATGAATTCATTTCAAATTTTAAAAAAAGTTTGTAGAAGCTCAGAGTTACAAAATCAGGATTACCAAAAACAGA
The DNA here is from genome assembly GCF_016433145.1 of Gracilinanus agilis. Taxonomy (NCBI): domain Eukaryota; kingdom Metazoa; phylum Chordata; class Mammalia; order Didelphimorphia; family Didelphidae; genus Gracilinanus; species Gracilinanus agilis. The sequence continues at coordinate 638,499,968 of NC_058131.1, forward strand.
TTTGAAAAATAATCAGAACATAAGGTTAATGAGGAAAAATATAGAGTGATTTCACCACAGCACAGGCACCCAGAATGTCTTTTTAAGCCTTAGAGACCAATATTAATTTGATATAAGCAGATTATATGTGTGATCTCCCTACATATACTTAAAATGTACAGACCCATCTTAGTGATTCAAAATGAAAACAGATTCAGGAATTTTCACATTAAAGATAGATGAAATATTTTGCCACTTTCTAGGACTTTCAGTGAGAGTTTTTGGTTTGAAGAATTTGATTTAATTGAGGATATTGAAGAATCTCTACTATTTAACACCTAATTCTTTATTAACTGAATATCTCTCACCTTAAGTCTTTTTTTCTCTACCTTCTACAAGGGTAAAATCCTTCAGATTTTTTTTTAATTGATGGCTTCAATTTTTCCATCACATTCATTTCTTTTTTTTAAACCCTTACCTTCCATCTTAGAATCAATATTAATAGTGGTTCCAAGGTAGAAGAGTGAAAAAGGCTAGGTAACTGGGGTTAAGTAACTTGCCCAGGGTCACCTATTAAGTGTCTGATGCTACATTTTAACTCAGGACTTCTTATCTCTAAGCCTGGCTCTCTATTCACTGAATTCACTTAGCTGGCCCCATCACATTAATTTCTGAATACACCCTTCTATTCCAATCAAGCTTTACCTATAACAAAAATTTAATTAGAAAAGAATAACTCAGCACAACTAACATATCAACTATATGTGGAAGCATAGAAAGTATTCCAAACACATAGTGTTCTCCTCTCTAAAGAAAGAAAGGAAGGCACATTATCTCAGTTACTCTCTTAATTTCAATTTGTTTGTTATAATTACACAACATTTAGTTTTCCTTTATGTTCTTTCCATTTACTTTGTTGTAGATATTGTGCATAATGATTTCCTATTTCTGTTAAGGAATATAGAATAATGGATTTGGAGCTTGAAGAGATCTTAAAGGCAATCCTGTCTAACACCTTCATTTTGCCAATGGTGAAACTAAGGAAATGAATGTTCAAGTGACTATCCCAGAATCACACAGATAGCAACTGTCAGTTGGTATTGAACCAATCTTCCTGTTCACTATACCATGCTGCTTTAACGTCACCCCAAAATCAGTTCATATAAATCCTCTCGTGTTTCTCTGACATTTTCATATTTGTTATTTCATAAAAGACAATGACATTTAATTATTATATTTGTTTAGTCATACTCTGAAAAGGCAACAATGTTCAACAGTGCTGGAATGTTTGGCTATGACAAAAGAGAACTACTATGAAAATATGAGACCTTCTTTCAGTAAATGAAGAGAGCCTTAAGAGAAAAACAGTCTTTGTTCATAGTATATGAAAATATTTAAACCAAGTCCTTGTTTTTTTCACCTGTAAGTAGGAATGCTACTGAGATAGGGTGGGGAAGTTAGAAGAAGTACTAAAAAAATCATTGTAAAAACTCCTAGTTATTCAGAAGGAAGTGTATTTGAAAATAAGTCTTTTAACATACAGAACATTAGGCATATAAAAGACTCACACTGGGAAGGGAGGCTCATAGACCAGCTGCAACATAGAAAATAAATTTCAGTCCTAGAAAATGGAACAAAAAGATTATTCTTCCATTAGGTAACAACACCCTGGGCTAACAAAAGCCCAGAAAAGAATGAAAAGAGAAGCAGAGCAAGGAATAGCAGGGGTGGAGTTGAAAAACAGCTCTCACACCTTCCAAGGTTTACCCTAACCTTGGGGCTGTCCAGAATCAGTCAGCTGGTTGTGGTAAGGGAGTTTATGACTTGATGAACAATAATGGATATTCGACTCGAATACAGTATATGTGTGAACTAAACAAAATTGTTCAAGTGCAATTAATAAAACAAATAAAATCATAATCTAATTTCTTTTTATCAAGTCTTTCTAACAATGCTGGCTAATTTAAAAAAGACAAGTAAAATAGAATTATTTTATAAACATAAAAATTTTTGCTATTTCTCTTCAACTATTTTAGTTGTTTGCTGTCTATCCCCTTACAGTCATTTGTTTGGGCTCTTTCGACAGCTGAGGCTATTCCCATAAACTCCAAAACAGCCAGGGAAAACAGATGATAAACTCTTAGATACAGGCTGTTCATGTATATAAATGAGATCAGATCAACCACTCTCCAATTAATCTTTCAACCACAGATTGACTATAATATTAATAGCTAGCATTTACATAGCACTTCAAAGTTTGCTAAATGTTTTACAGGCATCATTTCATTCAAGTCTCACAAAAAGTCCGTTAGATAGGTGCTATTAATAGCCCCTTTTTACAGATGATGAAGCTGAGTGTCAAAGAGGTTAAGTGACTTGCCCAGGATCATAGCTCTAGTGTGTCTGACAGCATTTGAACTAAGTTTTCATGAACCCAAATCCAGTACCATATGTATTACTCTAGTTGAAGCAAAGTCAATTAGAAATAGATCTCTAGAGACTTCCAGGGACCCACTAAGATTGTGAAATAGAGAAAGTAATCAGCCAAGCTCTCCTCAGATTACCTTCCAAACAACTTTAACAGCTCAAATTGAATTCAAGAGAAATAGAATCAACAAAAGGTCAGAAAGAGATATTTTTACAATCAAAGACAACTCAGAAGGTCAGAAAGATCTATCTGTGATATGGAGGTAGAGGCCGGTCAGAAACCTATGTGGACAAATCAGTGGTGGAACTAAGTAGCGGTGAGAGCACTGCAATAGCAGCAATAGGAGCTATCAAGGTAGAGATGGATCTAACAACTGGTTAACTGGTTGGAAAGAGATTACAGGAAAATCCTGTGCTAGCAATGGATACAGTACTGGAAGTTATTTAGTAATCCATTGCCTATACCCATTTCTAGATCATAGTTCAAAGGCAAAGGGGAGCACTTTTGGTTAAGATGGAGTGGGTAAGGAACAATATTGCTTTTGGTCTCAAGGGATCAGGGACTCTAAGTAATGATATCAATTTAGGTCCCAAGAGAGGAGGAACCCTGAGAAGTAATATCAGTTGTCATATCAAGGGATCAGGGGCCCTTCCTGGGTAAAGACCAGAGTTTAGACTAGGAGAGCAGCGAACATACCTCCTCCTCTGGTCACATCACCTTGAAAGCACTGGAAAATTCAAAACCCTCAGAACTGTTCTGAAAAAAAAAATGTGAAAGTGCCTGAAACTTGAGAACAGTGCCCTTCCCCACCATATGAGGAACAGAGGCAAAATTTACCCCAAAGTTCAAAATTAAGAAATAATGTAGAAAAATAAGAAATAACAAAAACAGAACCTGATTTAAAAAAAAAAAAAAACAAGCTACTCTGGTGACAGGGAAGTGATCAGTACATAAACTCAGAAGAGCAAAGCCTCAAAGGGGAAAAAAGTGAATTGGACGCAAGCACAACAGAAATACCTAGAAGAACTAAAAATTATTTAAAATATCAAACAGGAGTGGTAAAGGAAAAATTATGTAGAGAAATGAGGGAAAATGAAGAAAATTATGAAAGGACAAATAGCAGGTTGGTTTAAAAAAAGGGCATATAAATATTCAAGAAAATAGCATCCAATTGCTCAAATGGAAAAAGGTAGAAGTTTCCTAAAGAAAATAATCTTTTAAAAATTATAATCAGGCAAGTGAAAATTAACAACTCCACAAGATACAAAACAAAGTCAAAAGAATGAAATGTGAAATATCTAATAGGAAAAACAATTGACTTGGCTATTCGATTGAGTAGAAATAATTTAAGAATTGCTAAACTTCCTAAATGAAAATTCCTAGGAATATTACAGCCAAATTCAAGGTGGGAAATATATATTTAGTGAAATAGAGGACTTTCAAACATTTCTCAAGAAAAAGCCAGAACAGAATAGAAAATCTGACTTTCAAATAGAAGACTCAAGAGAAAAATGAAAAGGTAAACGTAAGAGAAATCAAAAGAGACTCAATAAAGTTTGGAAAAGGGAAAAGTATGTGATTAAACAAAAGATAGAGAGCATCATAGGAAGTAAAATGGATAATTTTCATTAAATGAAATTAAAGGCTTTTGCACAAACTAATGAAGCCAAAGTTAGAAGGAAATCAGGAAAGTAGGAAAAATTTTTGCTGCAGGTTTTTCTGGTAATAGTTTTTCTCTGAAAAAGTTTTTTTCTCAAATATATAGTGATCTGAGTCAAATTCATAAAAATAAGAGCCATTACCCAGTTAATAAGTAATCAAAATATATAAATAGGCAGTTTTCAGAAGAAGAAAACAATAGTTATATGAAAAAAGTTCTAAATCACTACTGATTAGAGAAATCAAAATTAACACAATTCTAAAATATTACCTGACCAATCAGATCAACTAACATGACACAAAAAGAAGATGACAAATGTTGGAGGGAATATGTAAAAATTGGGACACTAATCTAATGCAGATGGAATTGTGAACTAGTCTAACCATTCTGATAAACAATTTGGAATTATGTCCAAAAGAGCATAAAGTTGTTCAATACCTTTGACTCAGCAACATCATTACTTAAGCTCTATTCTAAAGAGATTAAAGAAAAGGGAAAAGGGCCTATTTGTACAAAAATATTAATAGGTATTTTTGTGGGGGCAAATAAATGGACATTGAAGAGATGCCCATCAATTGGGGAATGGCTGAAAAAATTGTGGTATATGATTGTGATGGAATATTATCATGTTATAAAAAATAATGAGCAGGATGTTGAAAATCCTGGGACGACATATGAATTCATGCAATGTGAAGTGAGTAGAACCAGGATAATGTTACACACAACAACAGCAACACTGTAAGAATGATCAGTTGTGAAAGACTTAGCAATTCTGATCAAGATACTACCAAAGGACCCATGATGAAAAGTGTTGTCCATGTCCTGGGAGTTCTGAAGATTGAACCAATGTTTCATTTACTTTATTTTTCTTGTTTGGTTTTTTTTTTTTTTGGTCGGTGTATGCTTTTACAACATGGCTAATCTGGAAACATTTTTTATGACTTCACAAGTATAATCAATGTCAAATTGCTTGCCTTCTCAAAGAAAGAAGGGGAGAGAGAGAAGGGGAGAATTTGAATTCAATTAAAAATTAATTAATTTTATATGTAATTGGGAAATATTTAATGAAATAAATAAAATCACAATAAAAAGGAAAAAATCAATCTGCAGGTTACATATTAATTTAGAAAACCACAGGGACTAAATCTGTGATTTCACTGGTATAAGGAATTCTATATGAGGAAATTCTCTTTGCCATTGCAGGTTGGCACTACATGGTTCAATTTATAGTCTTAAACAATTGCCCAAAATGTGGGGTTATGGTTAAGTAACTTGGTTAAGATCATGAGCCCAGTATATATTAGAGGTGAGACTTAATCCCTTATCTTCACAGTCCATGTTCTAGATTTCTATCCACTATAACATATGAGACATAGAATTGTATGAAACCTTTATGAAAAGACAGAGAGTACCTGGGTCCTTCAGAGTACTGAATGCTAAACTAATGAGGGGAGAAAGGAATGAGCATTTATATAACTTCTAATAAGCGCCAGGCACTGTGCTAAATTCTTTATAACTTTATCTCATTTGTCCCATAAGACTCTATGAAGAAGGTACTATTTTGTAATCCCTATTTTAAAGCTAAGGAAACTGAGATCAAGACAAGTTAAGTGACTTGCTCAGGGTCAGGTAAGTGTCTGAAACTTGATTTGAACCCAGATCTTCCTACACCAGGCTCAGTGCTCTATAAACATTGTGCCACCTAGATTCTTCAGGTGTTAGTATTTCAATCCTATAGACAACAGGGAATCACCATAGATTTTTGAGTAAGAGAATGATATACTCAGACCTGTACATTAAGATGATTTTAGCATTTGTAAAAAGGAAAGATTGGACAAGGCAGAAAAATTACTTAGGAGATCATAATAATAGCCTAAATAAAAGAATGTAAGGATGAGAACTAAGATGGTAGCATTGTGAAGAAATAGTAGAGGGCAGATGGCAGGAATTATGGAACTAGGATTGGCCAGAGTTGGCATCTAACAGAATGTAGTGAATGAAGGACAAGAAATAGTCAAAGATGACTTCATCATCTTGAGCTTTCTGGTTGGGAGAATGGTCAGGTTATCAAGAAGAAGAGGGAAACTGAGGGGAGGGCCAAATTTAGGGTTATGAAATAACCCAGCAGCTAAAGTATGAAATGATGAGCAGTATGCATAAAATTCATTCCATAAAAGAAGAGGGAAGAATACATTCACAGTTGCAGGGGTAGTGTGGGTTAGGTCCTTTTTTCTTGTAGGACAATAGCAATCAAATTCCAGACCCAATGCCAACATACTGGATAAACTCTAATGAGTATAGGTAGCCAAAGGTTCAGAGATAGGAACTAGTAATGTGTGAGCCCCATCTGCTGGTTCCTGTAGTGTCTCTCGTCAGGTAAATGGACAATTGTCACTCTCCCAGTGCCAGGAGGGAACAACACCATGGAAAGAAAAACGGATGTTCATTAGAAGAAGAAAAGACTACTAGCTGCTCACAGCAACCAAGTCTACTCACAGCTTATTTAGCTACACCTTGATATATGTAAGCAGGCTTAAAAACTACATAGTATTTAAGAGTTGAGAAAGAATAGGGAGAATGAATTGCTGAGTGATAATGGATTAGAGAGAAGAGGTGAGTTGAGATTAGAAACAAGTTTTGAAGAAGAGTCCAAGAACATAGAGCCCCAGGATTTGGGTACCAGACAGGTTGAGGATGAATACATGTAGAATGAGTTAAACTATGTTCTAGATAATAGAAATCCCCCAATACATAAGCATATACTGGTAAGCAACAACAAAAACTCACGAATAAAATTCATTTCCTTGTCATTTATTGAAATCGTTAAGAGCTAAGACCTCTAAGTCTCCATGAAGGAGGCTCAGGGAGCATCAAGTGGACCTAAAGTCCACTCTAGATACAACAATAATATGAGAGGAAATGAATGGGCCCTGACACCTAGGTTCATCTGATAAGCAGAGCTGGTAGCCATACCTGCACCCCAGCCTCTAAGGCACTTAACAATAACAATTATGGGTGCTACAAGGAACTGACACTGATACCTCTTACAGAACTTTTAACAATAATGTCTATATTATGAGAAGCAGTGTGGTAGAAGGGATAGAGAGCCTACCTCATAGCCAGGAAAACCTAGCTTTAAGTCCTGTTTCTGCTATATACAACCCTATATGAATATGCAACCCTAAGCAAGTCTCATAACAAGCATAACAAGCAAGTCATAACAGAGCAGAAGCTTCTGCTGCTCTGAATGTACAAGCCTTCCAGCTAGCTGATGGTGGTTGGTTTTACTAGAAGTCTATTATAATACCAACCACAAGAAAACCTACAGTTGTATTGCTCAAACCCAAACCTAAGCCAAGAGCTTACAAATTCAGATTAGGAGGGCAGTGATCAGACCTGACCCTGGATAAGACCACTTAAAGCAAATTGAAAACTTAAGAATCCCAGTCTAAATTAGTCTTCTACACTTGAAGAATTTAGCACTCAATACCCAAAAAAGTAGCAGCAATTATAAAAATAATACAAAAAAGGACACATAAGTCCCAGATTTTAAGAGATGGGATAATTACTGTGTTCTAAAAGTAATTGAATTACTTCATTTCTTACTACTTCTCACATATCTATTTGTCCCCCCTACAAAGTTATCAGAGAAATCTCATTAAAATACACCTTGCAATAGTGCAATAATAACTTGGCCTTCTATGACAATTCACTTTAACATTAGTCTATAATGTTCTTTTTAAGAAAGAGCTCATAGGGGCAGCTCAAAAGATAGAGAGTCAGGCATAAGGATGGGGGAACCTGGGTTCAAATCTGGCCTCAGACACTTCCTAACTATATGATCCTGGGCAAGTCACTTAACTTCAATTGCCTAACCCTTACTACTCTTCTGTCTTAAAACCAAAATTGGTTCTAAGGCAGAAGGTAAGGGTTTTTAAAAAAAAGAAAAAAGAAAGAGCTCATACTTACTCCTAAAAATTTATTTTAAAATTCTTTCTATAATCATGCCACTAGTTTTGAAGAAAGTACATCCTTTGATCATGGAGATCCAGTGAGTGAAGAAAAGAAATATAGAAAACTGTTTCAGGAAAATTCCTAATTAAATATTAGAACTACATAATATTTGTTACTCTTGTTGTTCAGTCTCTTTTTTCTGGTTGTGTTTTGTTTTTCATGACCCCATTTTGGGTTTTCTTGATAGAGGCACTAGAATGACTTACCATTTCCTTCTCCAGCTCATTTTACAGATGAGTAAACTAAGGCAAACAGAGTTAAGTGACTTACCCAGTGTCACAGCACTAGTAAGTGTTTGAGGCTAGATTTTTAACTCGGGAATATGAGTCTTCCTGACTCCAGTCCCAACACTCTATTTACTGCTTTACCTAGTTGCCCATTTCATAATATGTTCTGGAAGAAACAAATAAACAAAAATACTACCAAAGATTAAATTTTCACTTTCTTAAAATCAATAATTATTCTCAAAATGCATTATACCTTAAGAGAAAGAGCACTTTATCTATAAAACTAGCATAATCAATATTATATTTGCTAGTATCTACAAGGCTTAGTAGCTGAGACCCACTTTTCTACTTAGCATGATAAACTAGATTCATGCCTTTCTTTTGATGGGCATAGAAATATTGCTCTCAGGACACTCTTGACTCAACACCAACTCTTTAGACTGAGGAAAGGTCTGCAGAATGTTCCCCTAGTACATCAGCAATTAATAATACCTTTGAAATATTAAAACATCATATATCAAACGCTAAATGCAAAAATAAGATTTTTCTTCCTGAAAATAATTTACCTATGTATTATGACAAACTATGCCCCATAAAATGAATGTAGTTCTCCATTAATACATTTTTCCATTGCTAAATCTTCAATTAAATTATAAATCTACAAGAGTAGAGACCATATATTATCATATCTTTGTAATGTCTAGGAAGAAGAGTGATGACAATCTAACGCTATAGAATGTATGTGTACACACACAAACATCACCAAAGAATAAATGAATTAGTTTTCAACTCATATCCTTCTTTGAGCCATCACTCACAGCAATTTGCAACAGAAGTAACATCTCTTATGCAGGAGTTATCTAAGGCTATAATTGTCCAGGGCACTGAATACTGCTGTACAGAAAGGCTCATCATGCCTCCTTATCAGCAAGAAACGGGGAAGTGCCAATTGGCTCCTTCCAAGGAGACTGGTACCACGAAATCTAACTGGGTGCTAACTTTTCTGGAAGCTTGCAGGGTGTCAATGCTAGGCTCTAGACTGCATCAGCAGAACAGCATTTTGGTAGGACAACTAAACCAGATTTGTCCCATTCTTGTTGCTCCTTGGCATTGTGCCCTCCAGATCCTCCTGGTGAGAGTTTTGTGAGCCTTGCTCAAGTTCTGGGTATTCAGTCACTGGACTAAGACAGAGTTGTCTGGTGAGTGTTTTCAGAAAAGTAAAGTTTATTTGTGAAATTATAAAGTCCTTGGTGCACTGTCAAGTGAGCATAGTTGGCAAGGGGGTACTTTTTCCTTAACACACTTAAATGGTTTGTAAGGAGAACTGGCTATCAGACTATTATGTGAGCCTGAGCTACTGTAGCATTCCATCCTTGTTCTTCCATCTACAGTGTCCGCTTCTACCACAGTACTTCTGACTGGCAAGAGAGAGTCACCATCATACTTCTCGTTAGTTATCTTTCTGCCATGAGGTTGGGAGTGTACTACATGAGCTGCATCCCTTTTTTCCATCTTTTCTCTGGAAATGATAATCAAATCCACACTACAATTCATGGAAAGGAATGTTAAATAATCACTCCATGATTCCATTCACCATTTTTATAACTTTCCAGAACAAAACATTTCTCCTTAGCTACCACATAATAAGAGCTAACATTTACACAATACTTTAAGGTTTGCAAAACACATTATGTGTTATTTCATTTAAACTTCAAAAACACACTGTAAGATTAAAAACTATTATTATTCTTATTTTACAAATGAAGAAACTGAGATAGAAGTTATATGACATGCTAAGGGTCACACAACTAGGAAATTTATGAGGCAGCATTTGAACTCAAATCTTCCAGACAACAAGACCAGTACTCTTACCAACTAAGCCATTTAGCTACCTCTGCACATAACTGTATATGCTGTCTTCTCCAGTTAAAAGATAAGTTCTTTAAGGGTAAGGTCTGTCAGCTTTTTGAATTTGTATATCCAGCACTTAGCACTTAGCAGTGGCAGGGGCATTTTTGTTTTTCCTTGCAAAAGACATTCCACCTCTCTCATATCTTCTGTCTTAGAATCAATACTGTGAATTGGCTCTAAAGCAGAAGAAACATAAGGGCTAGACAATGAGGGTTAAGTGACTTGCTGAGGTCATGCAGCTAGGAAGTGTCTGAAGCCATATTTGAACCTAGGACCTTCCATCTCTAGAACTTGCTCTCAATTCACTGAGTCACTTACTGCCACCTAGTCTAGGAATTTTTTCTGGTTGTCTGACATTCCTGGAAATCTCTCCTTCCTCATCTCCATCCTTTGGATCACCAGGTGTCATGCAAGATTCAGCTAAAGTCTTACCTTCTATAAGAAAACCTTCCCAGTCCTCCTTTGCCCTTCATTATGAGGTTATTTTCAATTTAAAAATCTGGTTTGTATATGGTTGTTTGCCTTTCATCTCTCCTACCCTAAGTTCTTTGAAAGCCAGATTTCTACCCAGGTTCCTTGAAAGCTGTATTTTTTTGTTTTTCTTTGAATTCCCAAAGTTTGGCACAGTGTAATTGTGGTTGAGTTGGTTCTAGTAGCATCCAACACTTTATGATCCCTTTGGGGGTTTAAAATTTCATTTCTAGCTCATTTTACAGATGAGGAAACCAAGGCAAACAGGGTTGAGTGATTTGCCCAGGGTCACACAGCTAGTAAATGTCTGAAGCCAGGTTTGTAATTGGGAAGAGAAGTCTTCCTGAGTCCAGGCCCTGTACTCTATCTGCCTTACTAACCAGCTACTTCCATCTGGTGCTTATTAAGTGCTAATTAACTGACTATTCCACATTCAACAAACATTTTAGTTTGTTACTTTTCATTTTATGGAGAGCACTGTGCTGAGTAATAGAGAAGATATAAATTACAGAAAAGTAATTACTATCCTTAAAGAGTCTGGTCTAATAAAGGCAAAATAAATCTATGGATAGTTGTAATATGCTAGTGATGGTGAACCTTTTAGAGCTGAGTGCCCAAACTGCAACCCTCTCATTTCCTGTGAGCCGCCACCTTAGCCCAGACAGGAGAAGGAGGAAGTGTTCCCATTGGGCTGTTGGGCAGAGAGGTGGGTGATGAGAGAAATGTCCCCAGATATACTGGAGAGAGGGTGGGGAACAGTCCCTTCCTGCATTTGTGACACAGGTTCACCAACACAGCAATATGCAATATCTCATACATCTTTATGTGAGAACCAAGAAAGTTGATAGCAATCTAGGAGAGCAGGAAAGATGTACTTTAAAATGGAAACAAATAGCTTTATGTCAGACTAATTTTGAAATAAGTTAATCTATATATGTACTCCATAAAATATCTATATTATATGTAGATATAGTTTGACATCTGTATATATCTACCTGTATATAGAGTATACATTTACACATGTATACATACATATACCATATATATTCCATAAAATAGTCAACAATCATATGAAAAGTGCCCTGAATCATTCATTAAAGAAATGCAATTTTTTGTGTGTTTTTATCCTCAAACCCAGTACATTTTACAAAACAGAATTATTCAGCTTTGGAGAGGTTGCAAGAAGACAAGCATTAATATACTGGTAGTAAAACTGTGCTTTAGTCTAACCATTCTAAAAAAGAATTCGAATTGTAGAGAGGTTATTAAACTTTCAAACTCTTGACCCAGAGATTCCTTTACTGGGTATGTATCTCAAGGATTTAAAAACAGAAAGAAATGCCCTACAAGGACAAAAATCTTCATAGTAGCATGCCTTCTGGTAGCAAAAATTGAAAAATAGCATCAATATCCATCATTTGAGGAATGACTAAATAAACTATGGCATGTGAATATAATGGAATTTGAATGTGTTATAAGAAAAGATGAATGTAAATGTAAGATATGCTCTCTTCTTAAGGTCCTTATCTCAGGGAGAAGTTAATGATGAAAAGGACAGAAAAAGTGGCTTTTGTATAAAGGAAGATATGTATATTAATTATCAAAGGATGTAAGATATTTTCCCTGTTATGGATGAACATTTATATGCCTGGTATGAATAGAAAAAATCACTTAAATATATCCTGTTAAATTGTATATGAAAAAATATAGCTTTTAGATGAGATTTGAACAGTTTTGGAGGGGAAAAAAGATCTATGGTATAGATGTGAGGACCAGATCTTTTGTTAACAAAGTGGAGTAATGCCTTGCTAATTGGAGGAAAATATAATATTTATAGAGTCAGAAAATATCTTTAATTGTTAAAAAGTAGATAAATATGAGTACAAAGAAGCACAGTTTGAGGGCACCAAAGAAACAGATTAATGTCAGAAGTTACAGATCTATAAAGAATGATAGTAAATATTTGAGGTCAGATTTGTACTTGAGAAGAGAAGACTTCCTGAGTCCAGGTTCTATACTCTATCTGCCTTATTACCCAGCTACTTCCATCTGGCACACTGTAGGTGTTTAATAAGAGCTAGTTAACTGACTATTCCATATTCAACAAATAAATATTTTAGTGTATATAGAGCGCCAATTTTCATACATAAAGAAACTGGGGAAATATAAAAACATTTAGAGACTGAGATGTGACTTTAAAAAGGACTTTACATTGGGAAAATGTAGAGGGTTGTGACTTTTTTGGTAAAAAATGATGATGAGGAATTAGAAACTTTCTTTTAAGGAGTTGAATAGACTGGAAATGAAAGAAGAAAAGAACCTGCAAAGAAGACTTGGATATAGGGAAGATGGCCTGATAAGCTATGGCAGTTAGAAGCAGTCAGACAAGAGAAGTCTTCACCTGAGAGATATATGACTGGTCCAAGAAATAATTAATGTCATTGGTCAAGAGCTTCAAATGACAACTATTGCCCATGACTGCTTCCTAGTGTTGGAGAAAGGCAAAGCTTTTCATAAAGGCTGCCATTTCTATTTTTAGGAGAAAAGGAAAATGGCAAGCTGTCCTGGGCACTCAAGACAATTTCCCACTTCCCTAACCATGTCCTTTTTTCAGGGTGATTGGAGGAGGAATCAGCAACATCAAAGACAAAACACTCTCCTGTGGCTGTCTTCATACTACGGCTGCCCCAGTGCTCATCAAAACAACAAAACTTAACCCAGAACTCCCCAGAGATACTTGAATTTTCTCACAGGGCTAAGAAGATTACCTTCAGTCACAAGGTGTAGCCCATTAATCTCAGCATTCAGACAAGAGTAATAAAGTAAAAAATGTAAATTCTTCTCACCCTTTCTTTGCAGTATATGCTTTAAATAAAAAAAATGCCGATTTAAAAATTTTTTCCTCTTGAGAAAATACTTAAGTATCTCAGGAGTAGAGACAGGAGGGACTCAGGGAATGAGTCTATTAAATTTGAAATAGCATTGATTATGTCCTTAACTAGAAGAGGCAGAATAAGGAATGAAACATCTTTTGTGAAGGGCAACTTATGAATAAGGCATATTATCTAATTTTTATATACCACTTTAATGTTTGCAAAACAATTTATATATATTTTCTCAGATAATTCTCACATCAACCTTGTGTCTTAAGTTCTATTATCATTCCCATTTTTCAGATAGGGAAATTAAGGCTCAGCATAATAAAATAGCCAGCAAGTGTCTTGAGACAGGATTTGAACACAGATATTTTTTATTCCAATTCCTGCCCTCATGACTCCCTAGGCAAAGACCATTGTCCTTGGAATTCCTTTAAGTTGAGATAGACAAAGAGGGCAGGAAAGGGGAAGGGAATTCCCCTGTTCACAGCCTGTCTGAGTTAAGGGGTACAGGGTCCCTGCCATCTCTGCACAATGCCCATGTCAGTGGCAGTAATCATTTTCATTTCAATTTGTTTTTTTTTAATTAATATTTCTTAAAAATCAGTTTACATGTCCAAATAGATATTGTCTATCTCAACTTAAAGGAATTCCAAGGACAAAGAGATACACATCCTCAATAACAAGTTGTATATCTCAGACATCCATCTGTCCCCGAAACTATGAGGGTCACCCCCTATGTCTCCAGGCAGACCCCGATCAGATGACCAACATCCCCCCACCGAATACCTGAGTGTTTACCATGCTAGAATCACATCCTCATCATGAGACAGCATCATGTCCCCACAATTGTAAAAGTATATAATCCCCAGGATTGAGGGATTCAGGGGGAGCCTCCCATGGCTGCTCCACACATGCTGTCTTGTTGGCCATTAATCCTATCTTACTAATAAATCTTTCTTTTTACTTTTAAGCTAGGCTTGGAGTCCTCTCATTCTTGAGAATGGTTTCCTTCCCAAACCCAGGTGTTCACCAATATGCACCCCTATAACACCACTAGTATAAGACGGTAAGTTTGTATGGAATTTTATTTATAATATCTCATTTAAACTCTTCAATATGAGGCAAGTTCCACAATTATTATTATTCCCTATTTAAAAGACAAGGAAACTGAAGGTAGGAGAGTTCCTATGACTTGTATGTGATCATATATTTAGTAAAAGCCCAATATGGTATTTGATTTTAAGACTACCTAACTCCAAGTTTAGTCCAGGAAAAGATTAAAGCTATAAGCTTAAATGTAAACAGATATAAATCTGATAGAAGAAAAAAAGAACAAACCTAAAAATAGAAACAGTGGAGTAGGAATATCAACTCTAATTCCTTGTGCAATCACAAATGTTGACAATGTTTTACAAAGGAAGCATCATCTATTTTTGCTCTGATGCCAGAAATTGTATATCTTACATGAATAAATCAGTTCATTTTTCTGGGCTTCAGAATATCTAGATATGAAATGGAACGAAAACTACCCAGCTCCCAGAGTATTAGATAAGTAAACCTTGGTGTGGAAATTTCTCAGAAGAGCAGAGTGTTATACAAACACAACATACTGAAATGAATGATATGAACAAAAATGTGTGATGGTAGAGAAACAACTTTGAAGTCATCTTCGTCTCACAATCTCAGGCTGCTGCCTACTAGGATATGTACTTTTTTGTTGTTCAGTAAGTTGGTTGTATTTGGCTCTGTGACACTCTGGACCATAGCACACCAGGATTTTATATCCTGCACTATGCACTAAAATCTAAGTTCATGTTCATTGTTTCCATGCCGTTATACATTTCACTCTCTGCTGTCCCCTTCTCTTTTTACCTTCAATCTTACCCGACATCAAGATTTTTCCAATGAGTCCTGTCTTCTCATTATATTTGCAAAGTATTTAAGCTTCAGATTTTAGTATTTGACTTGCCAGTAAATAGTTTGAATTAATTTCTTTGAGTAGTGATTGATTTGATCTCCCTCTCCAAAGGATTCTCAAAGCCTTCTCCAGCACCACAATTTTAAAGTGTCAATTCTGTGAGCCTCAGCTCTCCTTATAATCTAACCCTCATGGTCATGCATTGCTCCTGGAAAAACCAAAGCTTTGAGTGTACAGACCTTTGTCAGCAAGGTAATGTCTCTGATTTTTAGTTTACTATCCAGATTTTCCATAGATTTCTTTCCAAAGAGCACGCATTTTATAATTTACTGGCTTCAGTCACCATCTACAGTGATCTTGAACTCAAGACTACAAAAACTGACAATTGCTTCCATTTCTTCTCCCTCTATTTGCCAGTAAGTAATGGGATCAATTGCAAAGACCTTTAGGGCACTTTTTTATGTTAAGCTTTAAGCTAGCTTTTACATACTCTATTCTACCCAGAGTGATATTGTCAGCATATCTGAGATTGTTGATATTTTCTCCTAGTAACTTTTATTCTGATTTTTAAATTTAATTTAGATTGTCTTTTCACATTATGTTCTCTGAATATAAGTTAAATAAAAAAGGTGATAATATACCTTGTCATACACCTTGTCTAATTTAAGACCAATCAGTTGTTCAATGATCAATTCTAACTGGCTTCTTGGCCAGCAGACAAGTTCCTCAGGATATAAGTAAGATGATCTGATACTCCCCATCTCTTTTCAGACTTGCCACATTTTGTGGATCACAACAAAAAAGACTTTAAGATAGTCAATGGAGGAAGAAGATGATGTTTTTCTGAAACACCTTTGCTCACTCCACAATACAATGAATGTTGGCAATTCGGCATCTAGTTTCTCTGCCTTTTTGAAAACCAGCCTGCTCTTCAGAAAGTTCTAGGTTCAAATATTGCTGAAGTTGACCTTTCAGAATCCTAAGTATAATTTTGTCGGCATGTGAAAGGGGTCCAATTTTCATAATTTTCTTGTATCACTCTCATTTCTTTTCCTAATTTTTGTTATAACCCTTATTTGATTTTTAAAAATCCTTTTTGAGGTCCTCTAGTAATTCTTTTTGGCCTTGAGATCAATTTATAGTTTTCTAAGAGGTTTTTGGATGTAGCAGTACTGACTTATCTTTTTATGATTTCATGTTTTAGTCTTCTCTGTCATCAAAATAACTTTCTATAGTGAGTTTCTATTTTTGTTTGCTTATTTTCCAGCCTTTTTTTTTGTCCTTTAACTTAAAAAATGATTACAAGTGGGATTTATTCCTGTGGTGAAGGGAGCACTCTTCCAAGCTTCAGGATGTTTGAGCAACTATCTCCAGAGCTAGCTTTGGGGATCTATAAGTTTTCAGTTCTTCCAAGGTGGTAATGATAAGGAGAGGTGATTAATACTCTCCCAGTCTGTGCTCTGGTCTGTGAGTAACCATAAGCACTCTTTTCTACCTTGAAACTGTAACCAGAGTCCCTCGATGTCTTGGGTTAACAAGCCCTGATGTGTGCTAGTGTTCCTCTTTGCCCTGGACCTGTAACCCAGGAATGCAACCTGGATCTGTATGTGGACAATGCTACAGAGTCTTGTACCATGTCCACCAAAGGGGCTCCTGTAATCTTCTGAGCAGTTATCTGACCTCCCTGCACCCCCTTACTATTTGTGATAAAAAGCTCCAGAAACCACTCCTGTTGATTCAGCCCCCACTACAATCTATGCTGGCTTGCTGAGGTGGGGTTTGCCTTGGTAGGCTGTATTCCACTTCAACCTAATTATAAAAGATCTCTTATTAAGTTTATAATTACTCTAAGCCCTGGAAGATGTCTCCCAGGGGTCCCTCCTACAACTCTTCCCCTCCCCACAACTCCCACTTCCTTTGTGGGAGGTATTGGAGAAAGTTTAAAAGAGAGAGTTTGGGGCCTTTTCTGGCTCAAGCTACCCAGGAGTCTCTCTGCCTCTGCTCTCCAGAACCCAGAGGCTCTCAAATCCTGAGCGCGCGCTCGCGCTCGCATGCTCTCTCTCTCTCTCTCTCTCTCTCTCTCTCTCTCGGCACCTTTTCCCCCTTCTATCTACCTTCTAGTTTTCCCTAGACCTTCCCTTTCCTAATCTAAATAAAACCCAGCTATTTTAAACCCAAAGTTGCTCTCTGATCTTTGGGCTCTGGTCAGTTTCCCCCTGCTGAAGACTGCTACCTTCCTTTCCCTTCCTCTCCCTTCCTCTCTCCTTTCTCCCATCCACCCTTCCCTTCCTCCAATCCTACCTTCCTCCCTTCCTCCCTTCACCCCCTCACACTTTCTAAGTTCTTTTGGGCTGAAACAGTTTTTCACCCTATCTGTTTATGGGTTCTGCTGTGCTAGGATTCATTTTGAGGCATTATATCAAAGTTGTGTGGAGGATAATTTGGTAGAGATTAGAAGAGCCCTGTTTACCTTCTCCCTCATCTTGGCTCCATTCCCAGTTGTTTGGTAATTTGAACATTCTTTGGCATTGCCCTTCTTTAGGATTGGGATGCAAACTGATCTTTTCCAAACCAGTTGCCACTGATGAGTTTTCCAAATTTGCTGGCATATTAAATGCAGCACTTTGAGAGCACCATCTTTTAGAATTTTAAATTGCTCAGTTGGACTCCATTATCTCTACCAGTCTTCTTTTAACAATGCTTCCTAACGCCCATTTGACTACCTTCTCCAGGATATATGGCTCCAGATCAGTAACCACACCATTATGGTTATTGGTGTTAAGATTTTTTTATGGTATAGCTCTTTTGTATATTTTTGTCACCACTTCTTGATCTCTTCCACTTTGATTAAGTCCCTTTTATCATGCCCATTTTTGCATGAAATGTTTCCTTGATATCTCTAATTTTCTTGAAGAGATCTTTTGTCTTTGATGGTTTATTGTTTTCATCTATTTCTTTGCATTGCTTATTTAAGAGAACCTTATCTCTGCTAACTATTCTCAGGAATCCTTCATTCAGTTGAGTCTGTCTGACCCTTTCTCCTTTACCTTTTGCTTTCCTTCTTTTCTTAGCAATTTATAAAGGCTCATGCAACAGTCATTTTGCTTTCTTGCTCTTCTTTTTCTTTGGAATATTTTTTGGTTGCTGCTTCCTATACATTATTTTGAACTTCTGTCCAAAGTTGTTCAGGCACTCTAATGTACCAGATCTAATCCCTTAAATCTATTCAGCATTTATACTTCATATTCATAAGAGATGATATTTAGGTCATGCCTATCCGGTCTGATGGTTTTCCCTACTTTCTTCAATTTAAGTCTAAATTTTTCAATAAGAAGCTCATGATTTGAGCCAGTCACTTCCAGGTCTTGTTTTAACTGACTATATAAAGTTTCTCCACGTTTGACTATAAAGTATATAATCAATCTGATTTCTATATTTGCCATCTGGTGAGGTCAAGGTGGAGAGTCACATTTTGGGTTGCTAAAAAAAAAGTGTTTGCTAAGATGGCCAGAAAGTTATGTTGACAAAACTCTATTAATCTCTGCCCTGTTTTATGTTGTATTCCATGGCAAAACTTGCTTGTTATTCCAAGTATTTTTTAATTTCCTACTCTAACATTTGAGTCCTATATGATGAATGTGACATCTTTTTTGGTGTTATTTCTAGGAGATGTTTATAGACTAGTAGCTGTTTATAGAACTGATCAACTTTGGCTTCTTTGGTAACTAACAGTGGTTAGGGCACAGACATATTACTGTGCTGTTGAATGGTTTGCCTTTGAATCAAACAGATATCATTCTGTCAGTTTTGAGATCAACTACCAGCACTGGTTTTCTCACATTTTTATTGATTATGAGGGCTGCTTCATTTCTTTGCCCACACCAGTATATGTAATGATCACCTGAGTTAAATTCACTCCTTCCTACCCATTTAAGTTCACTGACACACACAAGATCAGTGTTAAATCTTTCTGTCTCCTATTTGAGCACATCTAGCTTACCTTGGTTCATATAGCTTAGATTCATGCTTCCAATGTAATACTGATCTTTACAATATCACGCTTCCCTTTGGCCAAAATACAAATATGCAGCTGAGCTTCCTTTGAGCTTTGGTTCAGCTGCTTCTTTAGCACTGGAGCTACATGTAGTTGTCCTCTATTCTTCAGTAGCATGCTGAGCACCTTCCCATCAGAGGGGCTCATCTTCCAATTTCATATCTTTTATCATTTTAATTCTGTCCATGGGGTTCTCCTGGAAAAGACACTGAAGTCCATTTACTTCTGCAGTGCATCACCCTTTTTGCAGAAGTCTCTAATATGACCTGTCTGCCTTGGGTAAGCCTGCATGGCATGGCTCACAGTTTCACTGAGTTACACAAGCCTCTCCTACACAAAACACTGATCAAGGAAAGAATAGGGATATAGTTGTAGATATAGATATTGATGTATACATGTATGTGTGTATATATATATATGACAGATAGATATGTATACAACTATGTGCATGCATATACACACATACACACACACAAACACATAGATATATTTAATGTTAGTTTGGGTATTGTTTTTAGTAGAAATACAACATCAGTTGTCATGGAGGACAAGAGATCTATTATCTACCCCTTTTTCCTTCCTGCTTTATTAAAGCCCTCTGGGAAAGAAAGAAAAAAGATGATGCTTCAATCCATCAACAGCAATGCCCAGAACACATTCAGCACCTCCCTGCATTTTTGCCATCTATAAATTGAATATTTCAAGTTATTAAATTCTTTTCTTTGACTGAATAAACTTGAAATTTCCTTTTGTAAGCTATATTTTGAAGTCAGCTTTAATATTCATTGGAAAATTTCTTTGCCATGAAACTTTTCAGTTCTCTTGATGTCTTCATTTCCTCGGGGTAGATTGCCGACAAAGTGTTTTTTTTTCCTTTGGGAAAGCAGTCTATTTCAGTCTCATCTTAATATTATGATTCATTTTAGGCAATTATGATAGTAAAATAATGCCATAGTTAATCAGAGGTGAGATTTATAATAATGCCAACTCCACAACACATTCTAAAATAGAGAAATAAGTAAAAAGAGTCTTCTGAGTAAGTGAAAATAGCAGTCATAGAGCCCACCACTTTCCCACTCCTATAGCCCCTCACTCAGAGCTTTACTAATTCTTACTCTAACATATTATTTTGAAGACTTAATATCCCGTCTTCTAATCCCCAGGAGAAAGAACAAATGAGAAGGGATAAGTAGTGCTACTGGAGATACAATTATGAAAGAAGAAATGAAAATTGATAACCTGACCTTCAAAGAAGAAAAAGAAAAATAAAGAATTGCATTACTATGCAATACAATAATAGATGTTCATAGTGATAACTCCAAGTAAATTCTTATTTATATAGAGATATATATTTGTATAAGTTCAGTATTCTCTGTTTAAAGAGGAAAGGGTATTTGTAATACATTTAGATAAAAGATTTTGAATAAAAATTGATACTATTTTTAAAACTTTGGGCCTTTGATGGAGGAAATTTTGATTAGTTAGTTGGTGCAGTAGGCAGAGTGCAGCCCTGTAGTCCAGAAGTCCTGAATTCAAATCCAGCTTCAGATAATCACTGGCTGTGTGACAGGCAAGTCACTTCATCTTTGCTTTAATTGTAAAAGGAAACTACTAATAGCATCAAATCATAAGGTTGTTGTGGAGAGTAAATGAGTTATCTGTAATTAGGCCAATGTAAAGTATTCCCAGGCCAAAGGTAGTTAACATTACTATTTTTATTTTTAAAGGATTTTTTAAAAATTTCTATTTTTTAGAGATCATTCTTATCTTTGGTAAGAATAGCCAACTCTTACCTGTTTCTTGGGTCACCGATAATAGCTCCCAAATTATTAGAATCAAATATGCTAATATATATATATTTTTTTAACCCTTGTACTTCAGTGTATTGTCTCATAGGTGGAAGAGTGGTAAGGGTGGGCAATGGGGGGTCAAGTGACTTGCCCAGGGTCACACAGCTGGGAAGTGGCTGAGGCCGGGTTTGAACCTAGGACCTCCCGTCTCTAGGCCTGACTCTCACTCCACTGAGCTACCCAGCTGCCCCTGCTAATATTTTTAAAGTACTTTTTACACTACCTAGCACATAGTAGATGCTTAATAATTTTTTAAACCCTTACCTTCCATCTTAGAATCAAGACTGTACTAGAAGAGTGGTAAGGGCTAGGCAATGGGTGTTAAGTGACTTGCCCAGGGTCACACAGCTAGGAAGTATCTGAGCCAGATTTGAACCTAGGGTCTCCCATCTCCAGGTTTGACACTCAATCCACTGAGCCACCTGGTTGCCCCTGCATAATAAATTTTTTGCTTTCTCTCTTCCTTCCTCCATAGCAAACTCACATGTGTAGAATAGCTCACTACTTAGCAATGCCAGATAAATATTATTCTTTAGGATGACAAAAAAAAACAACAAAGAGTGCTTTTATGATTCAGATCTGAAAGGAAACTTTGACACAATTTTTTTACAGCTAGTTTATTCTTTAATTGATTAACTTAATGCAGATTCCAGGTAAGCTTCACTCAAACATAAATGAGGAAACTGAGTCCAGAAAAATAAAGCTTTCTTTTTACCCCCAAAGGACACATAGTGGCACTCAAGCCTAGAGTTTAGGTCATTTGTCTATCATTCAGTAGTCTGCATAGGTTAGGCCATCAAGCAAAAATCTTTCCTGGGCCAGGAAAATATGGATGGTTAGATGTTGATGATGATGATGATGCTAATGCTGATGTGGATGATGTTGTTGTTGATGATAAATATGTTGATGTTGTTCATGAGTTTGATGATGATGTTATAGTCCAATAATTCTTAAATTGTCTCTTCTGGATCTATTTTTTAGTTTTGTAGTTTGATCAATGAGGTGTTTCATATTTTCTCCAATTTTTTCATTCTTTTGATTTTGTTTTATAGACTCTTAGTGCTTTGTGAAGTCATTTGCTTCTAGTTGTTGGATTCTAATTTTTAAAGACTGAATTTCACCCCTGGCTTTTTAATCATCCTTCTCCTTCTGGTCTGTTTTTCTTTGTAGGTCATCTTTCACTTTCTTTTCCTCATTTTCAAGCTGATCAATTCTGGCTTTCAAGACACTATTTTCTTGTTTTAGTTCATGTGCCTCTGTTTCCCAATGACTTATTTTGCTTTTTAAGTTCTTTTCTCAGTTGTCTTCTGCCTCTCTTAATTGTTTTTTGAATTGTGTTTTGAGATCTTCCAAAGCCCGTGTCCAATTCACTGGAGTTTCTGCAGTTTTTCTTGGTGTTCCTTGGTCCTTCTCTGTTCCATTTGCTTTTTGTTCATTACCTGGAAAGAAGCTGTTGATTATAATTTTTTTTTTCTTTTTCTGTTGTTCACTCAGATTTTTTTCCTTCTTTTCCTCTGTCATTGGCTGTAATCTTGCTCCTCTGATTATTTGTGAGATCTGTGGGTTTGGGATATTCTGTCCTGAAGGGGCTTTTTCTCTGTTCTGCTGATTGACTAGATTAGGCTGATGGAGTATTAATGAGCTCTGAAGTCTGATCTTCCCCAGTTGGCAGCAGAAACTGAAGATATAGATAAAGGTGTGGAAGTTGAAGGGAGCTGTGCTTCCTACTCTGTTATCAAGGTATTCTGTCATAGTTGCAGCTTTTGCTTTGGGATTCTTACAGTGGCCATCAGCACCTTCAGTGGGGGAAGGGTGTTGGAGATGGAGTTCCCTGCCCTCTGAAGGCTTCTTATCTGCCCTATTGATAGACTAGATTAAGCAGAGGCAGAGCTGATCTGAGAAGCTGGATGTGCCCTGAGGCCAAAACCTCAAAAAGCAGAGGCCCAAGATGGAGTGGTGCTTGTGACTAGGCTGCTCTCTCCTCTGCACCTCTCCTCCAGCTGCCTCCCTGCTGGCTATGGTTAGAGCCCTGAGTCTGGCACAGCTGTGACAGCAAGGCATTCTCTCTGGGCTGGAGCCCAGGACTCAAGATTCCAGTGACTGCTGGTGACTCAGCACAGTAGGTGGGGGAAGGGCCTGGGACCTTCCTTCTTATTTTTCCTTAAACCTGAGAATTTAGCCTTCTCTGTGTACCTTTTAAGTTGAATCAAGAAGGAGAGTCCCCTGGCTCTAGCCTGTTGTTAGATTTGGTTTTCTGTCCCCTCAAAGCACTTTGTTTTTGATTGGTGCGGAAGATGTTTCACAAAGGTCTGGACTTTTGCTGCTTCTAAGTGGCCATCTTGACTCCACTCTTTTTGACACAATTTAGTACTCATTTCACTGATACAGAAACTGAGGCCTACAGAGCTTAAATTCCAGCAAATATAACTCAAGTGGCAAAGAAGTGAGCTGGGATTTGAACTTAGGTCTTGGGCATCTAGACACAGTGTTCTGTGTAGGCTCTACTGAACTGCCTCTCAGCCAACAAGGTTCCCAATAAGATAAAAGTTAGCACCAAATTACAAGGCATTGGCAACACAATAATGGAAGAACCTTCCACTAAAATCACTGGGTGGCTAATTGAATTACTTCCTTATATGAGGTTCTACCAACAAAGATAAATACTAAGATGGGGGCAATATCATGGATGAGAAAAAATAATAGATCAGGAGTCACAAGACCTGCATTTGACTTTTGATGCTTCTTTCTCCTACTGTTTAACTGGCCTCAGAGTTTTTGTCTGAAAAATAATGGGCTTGGGACAAAGCAATCTCAAATATTCCCCCTCATCTCTAACAACTCACAAATACATAATTCACAAGTGCTCATAAACAACCACAATAATCTTAGGAAATCAAAGCTCTTTTTGGTCTGGGTGTCAATGCTACAGGCAAGCTTTATTTATATAAACTTTCTACATCACTTAAATTACAAGCCCCTGGTAATGGTTGCACTGGGCTTGGCCAGCACAATTCATACTTCAGTTTAGCTGAGGTTGTAAAAATACAACTAGAAGCCATTTATTGCCACTTCCACTGTGTGTCAAGAAGCATCTTATGATCATGGCCTCTGAACTCCAAGAGTTTCTGTGTCCAAACCCAAAGGTGTCAACCTGGGGACTGTCATGTTGCTAACATAAGCACAGGGTTCTGCTGGGCGCAGGCTAAGGCTTGCAAAAATCAGTTCCATGTGATGGCATCACCATCCACATTGAAATCATTAACATGCTCGGGTGGTTTATGGGGAAGTTTAATTTGTACCAGTCAAAAACCATTTGGCCCCTACATGAACTCAGCATAGCCTGTATTCTGGTCACAAAACAATGGAAAGAGCAAAAAAAAAAAATTTGTGTTCACAGTCAAAGGATTGTGAATATACAGCTGAAAGGGACCTCAGAGGTCATCTAGAATAGTCTTCCAATAATACAGAAGAGGCAGTTGAAGACTACAGAAGTGAGGCCACTTGTCTCAGCTTAAATAGGCTGTAAATAGTGGATCTATGAATCAAATTCAAGCCCTCCGACTCCAAATCCAATATATTTTAAATAATCTATTTATTCAACAGTTGTCTAAAAAAATAAGCTTCTTTAAGGGAAGAGTCTTAGCTCAGAACTGAAAAAATTATTTTTTTTTTATGAAGCTTCAAAAATATACCACACATGTAATGAAGATGCAGCTAGTTGCCTCAGTGCATTGAAATCCAGGTCTAGAAATAGGAGGCCCAATGTTCAAACCTGGTCTCAAACACTTCCAGTGTTACTCTGGGCAAGTCACTTAACGCTATTGCCTAGCTCTTACCACTCTTCTGTCTTGAAATCTATACACACTATTGATTCTAAGATAGAAGGTAAGGGTTTTTTTAAAAAAAGAAATGTTACTGTGAGCCTGAATTTTTTCAAGGTTTATAAAGAGATGAAATATCTAAGCCCATTCTTGAATAGAAGAGGCCATCCTCCTTTATCACTCTTCTGCCTTAGAATCAATAAATAGTATTGATTCTAAGACAGAAGATGAGGGTTTAAAAAAAAACAGGTAATGAAGTTTCACTAACTTTTTCAAGTGCACAAATATACAACTCTTATGTAGAATCATCAAGGATGATACTTTATGTGAGTCTCAATTTCATCATCTGTAAAAAAACAAAACAAAGTGATTGACAAAAGCTCTCTGAAGTCTTTTCAACTGTCAAAATCTATTAATCTAGTTTCCTTAGAGAAAAGATAGAGACTCTACTTATGATTTCATCAGTATAGGGAACTCCCAGCAAAGCAAATTCTCTCCAATAACATAAGCTGGTACAGTTTCTTTGATAAAGAATATTAAGTGTTGCCTAGGGTAGTGAGAAACTAAACAACTTATCCAAAGTCATACAGCTATTATGTCTTAGAGAGAGTGTAATGAATGTATTACCAGACCTGGAATAAGAAAGATTTGTCTTCAAATCTGGCCACAGACACTTACCTGCTGGGTGACCCTAAGCAAGTCACTTGATCTCTGTTGGCCCCAGTTTTCTCAATTGCAAAATGAGGATAATAGCACCTAACTTAGAAGGTTGTCGGTGAGATCAAATGATACATATGAGGGGCTTAATAATTCATCTAGAGTCCTTCTATTCACTCACCTATTGTCTTATATGTCTTCAATAGCACTTTGGCCACAACATATCTATTGTTTTAGTTTTCCTGGTATTTCTCCCTCATTTCCTCAAGGCTCCAAATGGAATAAAATAAATGCTTGAAATCTGATGCCAGATGTTCTAATTTGTCACGGCATTTCCTAGGTTAGCAAAGATCATGTCAGTAGCTCTTCTCACATGAAAGGAGCCTGTTAATGAGGACTTCACAGCCTTCAGTTATTTTAGACAAGAGAATTTTAAGATTATACTCACTGAACCTACTGGTTGACAATTTAAGTACAGGGAAATAACACTGGCATTTGAAACTAAAGTGTTTGCTGGAGCCTGGCTACCAACAAATTGGACAGGGATACACCAATGGATACCTGAACTCAACACATTTCTCAGTTCTGAAAATACACCCAGATGCCAGCATGTGTAGGAAGGCCCTTATCACCTTGTTACCAATCAGCTCATCTCTGTTAAAATGTCTGGCTTGCTTTTCTCCGAAATGGAATTTCTAGAATGATCTGTGATTCTATGGATCAAACTCTTCATTTGAAGAGATAAAAAACAATGGGATGAAGAAACCAAACCCCAGAAAGAGTAACCGAATTGTCCAAGGTCATGTTTCTGCTGATAAACATTTTATTTCTCCCTTTTTCATTTTACTTAAACATCAGATTTTCCTACCTATCAGAGGACCAGATCTTATTTTTCTGGACCGGGATCGCCAGACCTTCCAGTCACTTTCCCAGTTTAAAAGTGAGAACCTCCAACTCCAATGGCCTTGAACCCAGAAAAAAATCCATACTGTAGGTCTCAGAGAGCTGAAGCAACAAGAGTCAAAAACAGGGCAGAGCCATCGGCTGTTTCAGTCCCTAGAAGTGGTCCCTCTAGACTTAGAACTTTCTTTTTATCACCTCCCCTAACTTCTTCCTCTCTTATATTCCTCCCCTTCCCATCACTCTCTTTCTTATTCCCTTTCTACTTCTCTATAGGTTAAGATAGGATACTATACCCAGCCTTAGAATACTCAAAGTTCATTGTTTATGCCTCTCTGTATACTTTCAGAGCCCACATGACACAGTAGGTACAATGTTAAACTTGGAATAAGGATAGTCTCAGTTCAAATTCTGCCTTTTTACTGATTATGTGAACATGGACAAGGCCCTTGACCTCTCTAAGACTCAAGAAACTTCCCAAGACACATCTATTAAGTGGTACATAGGTTAGATCTAAAGGGATCCCAATGGGATCATATAATGCCTACATAATGCTTATCATTGATATATATCTTTAACAGTTTCTTTTGTATTAGATTTCTCTATGATCTTGTCACATCCTCACTCCAGAGCATCATAGCTGTGAGGGCAAGGTTCAAGTCTTATTCACCTATCTATCTTACATAAAGTCTTTCCTAATTACCTTTAATTCTAGCATCTTCTTTCAATTACTTCCAAATTATCCTACAGTTTGCTTGTACACAATGGTTTATGTTGTCACTCTCAGACTCACAGTGTGGCTTTTGCCTTTCTTGGTATCTCTAGCATTTAGTATAGGGCCTGGCACACAGCAGGCATTTAATTGATGTTTAATGACTGACAGTATCATTTATATAATTAGATATTAAATGCTTCTTGAAGAGGTTGTAGCTGAGTCAAAGTTTACAAAAATGGCATGATTATAGGTGAAGGACAAAATCAGATGGCACCCCACTGTTTTATTTTATTCTTTTCCCTCCAGGGACTAAATTGATTCTTTTACTTTTTAATGGTCTGAAAGTCATTTTTATTCATATTTCCCATCTTTCCAAAATCTATCTTAACTGTAATAGCAGGAAAGGAAAGAATAAATGGTGCAGGCAATGAGTTCATTCTTTATTGTAAATCCTCAAGCAAAGACTGGATAACTACTTGGTGAAAATGTTGTTGAAGGGATTCTTGGTCAGTTACAGGTTGGATTTATTAGGTAGTCCATAGGAATTCCCTTCTCATTCTGAGGTGCTGCAAATAGGAAGGGCAAACAGACAATCAAGATGCATGTTATGTGGAAATTCAGGAAAGATAAGGTTGTTTAATGGAGGGAAAAATCAAAAGGCAATCCTTGCAACAATATAGAGTTGTAAAGGGGGTCGGAGGCCTTTTGGAAGATCTTCCTCATTTTCTATATGAGGAAACCAGAGCCCTGGGAGGCTAAAGGATTTGTCCCTGGTCACACAGGTATTAAATATTAATGGTAAGATTTGAATCCAGGTCTTTTGATCTAAGAGTCAGTAATCTTTTCACTGTACTTGGCTCAAGTGGTCCCTAACCAAGATGGCAGGTTACATGTCAAGTCACTTCTCTGTCCTTCAGTGTCTTTCATTGATATTACTATGATCAATTAACAAATACTATACTTATTATATTTTTCCATATGCAAGCCACTTTATTACACAAATTGGGAGATGCATGTCTCAGTAAAAATAAAATATCTGTCCTCAAAGAATTTATCATCTAACTAAAGGAAAAAAGACATAGAGCATCATAGATTTGGTCATCTAATTCAATCTTTACATTTTACAAATGAGAAAGATGAGGCACACAGAGATTTGATTACCAGTCCATGGTGAAAATGCTAGCAAGTGCACAAAGAGATGATATAAACTCTTTCTACTACACCACTGAGATGAAAAAATGTGCATGAAAAGATGACTAACAGCATCAGTTTAAAAAAGTATAAAATGAATTCCATAAATATTAAGTACCAAAAAAATTAGAGGAATATTACTTCTAGTTGAGGACTTCAGGCGTGCTTGTAATAAGGGGGAAGAAAGTAGAACTAGGAGTAGGGAGGAGGAGAATGGGAAATGGTCCTGGAACTTTCCATGGTTAATTAAATTAAAATCATTCTTTGAAAAACCATTAGAACATAGGAGCTCATTTTATGGGGAAAAACCAACACAATAGATATGCCATTGGTTAATTTTATTTAAAAAAAAAAGGAAGAAAATCAAATTACCAGTATCAAAAATAAAAAATCATATGGGCCACCAATGAAAATGAAATTAAAGCAGTTATCAGGAGCCATTTTACCAATTGCATGCCAATGGAACCCATAGTCTAAGTGTATAAATTGCCTAGATTAAAAAGAGGAAATAAAATACTTAAATAGCATTATTTTAGAAAAAAAATAGGACAAGTCATCAGCAAGCTCCCTAAGAAAAAATCACTATGACCAGATGAATGAATTCTACCAAACATGCATGTAATAAATAATCCCAATAGTATACAAATTATTTGAAATGAAAAGAAAAGGAGTCTTACCCAATTCCTTTTAAGAAAACTAAAGACCAATTTTCTTAATGAATATTGATGTAAAAACTTTTTAAAAATACTAGCAAGGAAATTTTAGTAATATATTGCAAAAAACGCATATACTATAAACAGGTGGGGATTTATACCAGGAATACAAGACTGGTTCAATATTAAGAAAACTCTGAGCATAATTGATAACATCAATAAAAAATAAAACAAAAATTATATGTATATCAGTTGATGCAGAATAAGTTTTGACAAATACAACCCCTAATCCTATTAAAAATACTAGAAAGCAAAGGAATAAACTGAAACTTTCTTAAAAAAATAAAAATAGTATCTAAAACAAAAAACAAGCATTATCTGTAATGGGGATAAATATGAAGCCTTCCAAATAAGATAAAGGATGAAGCAAGGAAATACATTATAATCACTATTATCCAATATTGTATTCGAAATGCTAGCTATAGCAATAAAAAAGAAAACTAAATTGAAGGAATAAAAATAGGCAATAAGGATCAAACTTACAAAGTCAAAAATAAACCCATATAAATCATTAGCATTTCTATATACCACCACCAAAACTCAGCAGGAATAGTTAGAAAAAAAATTTTCATTTAAAATGACTACAAACAATATAAAATTCTTGGGATTCTACCTGTCAAGACAAACCCTGAGACTTTATGAACACAATTATAAAACATTCTCCCCACAAAGGTAAAGGTAAACAACTGGGGGGATATTTAGTGCTCATGGGCCAGGCCAAGACAATATAATAAAAACAACAAGTATACCTGTTTTTTACTTCACTACCAATCAAATTGTTAAGTAATTATTTTATAGAGCTAGAAAAAAATGAGAAAATTCATCTGGAAAACAAAAGGTCAAGAATATTAGAAGAACTGATAAAAAAAATGTGAAGGAAGAAAGTTTAGCAGTACTAGAGGCTAAATTACATTAGAAAACAGAAATTACAAAAACAATTTTGTATTGCCTAAGAAATCAGTGAAACAGATTATGTATGTAAGGTCCAATTATAAATGACTATAATGATCTAGAATTTGATAACCTTAAAGATCTAAGCTTTTGGAGTAAGACTTCACCATTTGAAAAATATTGTAGAGGAAACTGGAAAGAAATTTTTAAAAAAACTAGGAAATGACATTTTATGCCTTATACCAAAATAAGGTCAAAATGCATAAATGATTTTAGACATAAAGGGTGATATTGTCGACATGGAATCTAGAGACCCCAGGCTTGTGGCCTGGTGGGATCTGATGAACCCTAGGTTTTGGGTGTGGCTTGTGGGTTGGAGACCCCCAAAGCTAGTAATCTGTTCCCTGTTCCCATAGAATCCACCCTGAAGGGAATCCCAGACTAGCAGTTGCAGACTGAATAATGGACCCCAGGGTAAATGCTAAATATCCTTTTGTCTTAGGTAGTCTTCCCCATTGTATCAAAGACCCTTTCCCCTGAAGACACACCTGGGAAGGGACCATCCTTTAGCATCCCTGGTAAGTAGCCCCTTCCCTTACACCCTAGCCTCTGGCTAGGATTCCTTTCCCAGGCTTGATTGTATCCAGTCAGTATGATGATGTCAATCATCTTTCCCAGCCCCTGGATCTTCCCAAATTGTATACAAGTTCCCCAATTTCTTCTGTTCCTAGGAATCCTCATCTAACACTGTGGCACTCCCAGGGGGTCAGGGAACAGAGCAAACAGTGCTTAATCCTTGACTCTGAATAAGGCAAGTTGGCAAGCAGCTCTGAGTGGAGGCCTAATCAGCCCTGTTCCCCCTTTTCCTTAATTAAAGAGTGGTTTTTATGACTATTTAATAGTTCTGTGTTTTTTCAAAGTTAACAATATCATAAGTAAATTTGGGGAGCATGGAAAAATGTACCTATCAGGTCTAAGGATAAGGGAAGAATTTATGACCAAACAAGAGGATAGGATCATGGGAAGTAAAATGGGTAACTTTGATTACATGAAATTATAAAGGTTTTGTCCAAACAAAGTGAATGAAACCAAAATTAGAAGGAAAATAGGAAACTGGGAAACAAATTACAAGTTTCTCTGATAAAAGCTTCAATTTATAAATACATACGGAACTGAACTAAATTTATAAAAATATGAGCAATTCCTCAATTAATAAATGTTTAAAGGACACAATGTTGAGAAGTAGAAACCAAAACTATCAATATTCACATGAAAAAAATTGCTATAATTAGAGAAATATAAATTTAAAAAACTGAGATTCTACCTCACATCTGTCAGATTGTCTCATGACAGAAAAGGGAAATGATAAATGTTGGAAGGGATGTGGGAAAATTGGGACACTGATGCACTGTTGGTAGAGTTGTGAATTAGTCCAACCATTCTTGAAAGCAATTTGGAACTATGCTTAAAGGGCTGTAAGACTGTGCAGCTCCTTTGACATAGCAATGCCACTACTAGCTCTGTATCCCAAATTGATTGAGGAAAAGAGAAAAGGATTTATTTGTATGAAAAATATTTATAGCATCTTTTTGTGGTGGCAAAAATAGGAAAACTTAGGGGAGGCTCCTCAAGTGGATAATAGCTGAACAAGTTATGGTATATGATAGTGATGACATACTAATATGCTTTAAGAAATGTTAAGAGGTATGTTTCAGAAAACCTTGGTAGTCTTATATGAATTGATGCCAAGAGAAGTGAGAACAATGTACAGAGTAACAGCAATTTACTGTGGATGATCAATTGTGAAAGACTCAGCAACTCTGATCAAGACAATGATCCAAGACAAATCCAAAGGACTCATGCTTCCTACCTCCAGAGAGAGAACTGATGAATTCAGTGCAGATTAAAGCATTTTATTTTTTACTTATTAAAATTTTCTTTGGGGTTTTTGTGTGTTTTCTTTTGCAATGTGTCTAATACGAAAATCTGTTTTTCGTGAAAAAAAATAATGGTACTTACTGGCATGGGCATTATACCCCCAGAAACTCAGGCAAACAATTATCAGGGAAAATTCTTTTACTCCCTTATACCCCTGTGACTCCCAACCCAAAACATCTACCCTCTTTTGATTGTCTCATTGATTTGAGATGAAAAAAGAGACACACCTTATTCATCTGTCCTCCAAATCACCAGCACCATGACCATGACTTCTGGCAAACCTCCCCCACTCCTTGCTTCAGTGCTTACCTAGTCATGTCCTCACTGTAGTAAAGAGTATAAAAACCCCAAATTGAGGTCCTCTGGGGGACATCCATGCTGTCCTCCCAAGGAACAGCTCCCCATCTTGCTGTTCCACCTTGCTATCCTCCTGGCCATTCTCAACATTACTTTCCAAATTAATAAATTTCTCTTTATATTTTTAAGCCATGTTTGGGAGTCTTGCATTCTTGCAAAAGGTATCCTTCCTGAACCCCAGAGGTTCACCTCTGTACTCCACAACACTTATCACCACCAAAAACATTACAACACATAAAAATGCCTAAGCATCTCAATCACCATCAGCAACTGATTATTTCATGTAATTCTACACAATATATACTAAGAATGAATAAGCTTTTTACAAGGGCTCAAACCATTTAATCATTACCTATACAGAGAACATAGACATGGAAGAACAAGGTTATGACAAAGATTCTTTACTTACTTTCTCTGACGTCTTCAGAAACATTTTGGGATTCATTTTCTCCATTTGAAACTTTGTCATGACTTCTGTTCTTTTCACTTTTCTTATTGCCATTTTTGCCTAAGGGAAAGAACACAACTTTACATGTAGACATGCTTGTATCACTATATAAAGATGAAAAAACACAACAATGATAATAGCAGGTATTTGCATACATTAAGTTTTCCAAAGCCCTTTATAAATATTTGTAAAATACTTTGCAAACCTTAAAATACTATTTAAGTGCTAGCTTCCATAATTATTTTTAAAATTTTTATTATTTCAACAACCCTGAGAAGTAGTTACTATTATTATTCTTATATTACCGTCGAGGTAGAATGTAGAGACCACAAACTTGTGGCCTGGTGGGATCTGATGAACCCCAAGTTTTAGGACTAGCTTGTAGATTGGAGACCCCCAAAGCTTGTACTTATACTCTGTTCCCATGAGAATCTACCCTGAAGGGAATCTCAGGCTAGCAGTTTGAGACTGAATAATGGATCCTAAGGTAAATATTAACTATCCTTTTGTCTTGGGTAGTCTTCCCTATTATATCAGACCCTTACCCAGGAAAGACCCACACCTGGGCAGGGACCATAATTTTAGTATCCTGAGTTCAATCCTCAAACTCTTGTAGGTGTGTGGTGCATAGCTCTGTGTAGGGGTCTACTCAGCCCTGTGACCCCAGTCCTTAATTAAAGAGTGGTTTTTCTGACTATCTAATAGTTCTGTCAACATTACAAATGAAGGATCTGAAGCAGACAGAGATTAAGTAACTTGCTCAGGGAGTCACATAGTAAGTGTCTGAGATAGGATTCAAATATCAGTTCTTTCTGATACCAAGCCCAACATTCTATCTACTGAATCACCTAGCAGCACTAATTAATAAATATCATAAGCTCCTAGCTACACTAATTAATAAACATTATAATCCCCTCCAGAATCTGTCTCTTGCCTCATCTTCAAGCTTTATTTCAAATTTCTTTCCCTTGTGTACTCTATATCATGGCCAAACTGTCATCCAAATGTATTCTACTTTCCTACTTCTATATTTTTGCTCATACTGTTATCCTATAACAATCTCCTCCCAGTGATTTTTAAAATTCTGACCACACTTCTTGGTGTAGTTCAAAATGCCATTTTTTCAAAGAAGGCTGCCCTGACCACTTCACTCCTGCAACAAGAACAACAACAACAATAACCACCACTACCACCACCACCACCACTACCACCACCAGGAAAGGAGCTCTCCCTTTTCATCCTATGTTCCTCCTCTTGTGCATTCATCACATTTTACTTTTTAGCTTTGAAGTAGATTGAATAAATGAAATAGGCTAGAGAATAAAGTAGAATTAAAGTAGATTAATCTATTCCTGCATTATTTAGGAAATTGACCTAATCCCTCTAAGATGCCAAGCAACCTAGCAAGCAGTGGGTCAGAATCCAAATTTCCCTATAGATGACAAAGGGATATAGCTAACTAAGGTTGAATGTTTAAGTACAAATAAATAGGTCAGGATGGAATGCAAGGTAAAAATAACTAACTTTGGATGAGTGTTTAGGTACATGTGAAAAGTAAATATCCTCTGAATGATATGAGTGTTATCTACTTATCACTACCTGTGTTGGTGATGAGTTTTTTCTTGACAAATAAGAACCTGGATAGCTTTGTATCTTGTAAACCTATATAAGCTATGTTGTTATGTTAGTTTGCACAGCTTCCACTAGGGGAGGTTGTCCTAGCTGCTGTCCCAGCTGATAGATTTCTTTTTCTTTTCTTTTTTTAATCAATAAATAATGGTTCAATTATTGAATTTCTGGGTGTCTGGACTCATTTTATGAAGTATCCCACTTCAGTTTAGTTATTTGTGTGTGTGTGTGTGTGTGAATACATATATATATATATATATGTATGTATGTATGTATGTATGTATGCTTTACCTCTCAACCAAAGTGGAAGAACCTTAAAGGCAATAGTGGTATCTTATTCAGCTTTGTACCTTCTTTAGCACTTATCATGATATCTTCCCCATTTGGGAAGAGCAAGAAGGAAGGCTAGACTTTTGATTTAGGATCACAGACCTAAAGCCACAAAAGGGCTCAAAGGTCATCTAGTCAATTTTATCATTTGACAGACAAGGAAACTGAGGACCAAGGAAATTATATGATATGGCCAAAGTGACCATGACAGAAAACATCTGAGGTTTGCTTTAAAATCAGTGCTTTCCAGTTCTTAATGAAGAAAATCGCTCAACCCCTGATGATCTCTTCTGAAATTTCTAGTCTTAGAAAGTCACCTGGTCAGCCCCACAACTACCTCCCTCTTCTCTGAAAAGCTAAGGGATTATTGTGCATATTATGTTGAACTTTTCTATATGTTGGTTAATTGTGGAGCTGTTTTTTTCTTTCTCTTTTGAATTCTTTGTGGCAAAACATAGCTCTCTAGGAGGAGGAAAAGGGAAGGAAATATTGGGAAAAGTAAGTGATATGAAAATATTAGACATCAGTAAACATTTATTCTAAAAATAAATTTGCCTGTTGACAATGGGAAGTTATGTTTCTTTTCTAAAGTCATTAAGGCATTTTGAACCCATATTGTTTCATCTCTGAAGCTAGTTTGCCATCCATACATTTCATCACCTCTCACCTTATATATTGTAGACCTTTAATAAAAAGTAGTTCAATGAATGAAAATCACCTATCTTGTACACAGAGATTGATACACTGTGGCAAAATTGAATGTAATGGACTTCTGTACTAGCAGCAATGCAATGACCCAGGACAATTCTGAGGGATTTATGGAAAAGAATGCTACCCACATTCAGAGGAAGAACTGCAGGAGTGGAAACAGAAGAAAAACAGCTGCTTGAACACATGGGCTGATGCGGACATGGTTGGGGAGGTAGACACTACACGACCACACCAATGTAACTATCAATAATATCTAAATAAGTCTTGATTGATCACACATGCTAAAAACAGTGGAGGGTTTCGGGTTAAGATTGTGGCAGAGTAAAAAGCAGCTGCTTGACCTCTCCTAACTCACGCATATAGGACTCCTCAAGAGGACATAAAAACAAATCCA
>NC_058131.1:638543888-638642691 GCF_016433145.1 Gracilinanus agilis
TTGGTTCCATCCTTTGCAAAATAAAAGACAAGAAATAACTGACACATGATTGTGATACACATAAACAAAAAGGTCGCTCATGAAGGTACTTGCTGATATCTCTTGCAGATGATGGAACAGGGAAATTTGATGATGAAATTGACAACAGCCTGAAAATCAAAGTAACACATGCTATAATTTGGTGTCTTCAATGGAAAGGTGGGAATAGCATAAAAACAGTGGGGAAATGTTGGAAAATGTAGTTTGGGATGAGGAAATTAAAGAAGATAGCATTTTTTGGATTCTTCAAAAGTCTCATGCCTATAGTTTTTTTGATACCCAAATATGAAGGTTTTGGACAGAGGAAAAGAAAGAGAGACAGACAGACAGACAGACAGACAGACAGACAGACAGACTTCTCCTTGGGAATAGCTGGCTTCTGATGGAGGAATCTTTTCAGATAAGTAGTCTGGGTATTGACAGATTATCAACTATTTAAAGAAAAGGTCAAAAAGAGTACTAAATTAGAAGAAAGGCTAAAGATATAGTGTACTATTCCAAACCTCCAATCCAACTTATTTAAGAGAAGGCTATTATTTTAGGACATGCAACTGGAAAATCTGATAAACATATTCCTGATATTCTGAAAGTTATGTTGAAGAATAATCATTTTTCCAAATATGGAAACTTGGTCCACTTCCCCATAATTTCTCATTTATATGTACAGTATGATTTCTGTGTATAGGTGTGATAATGAGCATTTTCACCTATCCTTTTCAGTGGCTGTCCTTCACACTTGGATTATCTTCCCTCCTTACATCCAATCTTGGCTTCTTTCAAGTCTCAGACAAATCTCATTTTTGCAAGATGCCTTTCTTATTCCCTTAACGACTTCCTTCTGAGATTAACTCTAATATTACCTCTAAAATATATATACATGCAAATATTCTATGTTATACATAATATATACATATGTTATATTTATTTAATTTGTGATGTAAATATAATTACAAAAAACCAGAGGAAAACATCAAATAACTTATTGAAAAAACAACTGACCCATAAAACAGGTCTAGGAGAGACAATTTGAAAATTATTGGATTACATGAAAGCCATGATGAAGAAAAAACCTTGGATGTCATATTACAAGAAATTATCAAATAAAACTGCCCAGTAAGCCTTGAACAAGCCTTGGAAAGAATTCACAGATTTACTCCAGAAATTCTCAATTGACAACTTCCAGGAATGTGATAACCAAATTCAAGAGTCACCAAGCCAAGGAAAAAATACTTCAAAAGGCCAGAAAGAAACCATTCAAATACCATGGAACTACAATCAAGATCACTCAGGATCTAGCAACTTCTACATTAAAGTATCATAAGGCATGGAATATGATATTCAGAGAGGCAAAAGATTTGGGTTTACAGCCCAGAGTCACCTATCCAGCAAAACTTACTATACTCTTTCAGGGGAAAAAATGGTCATTCAATAAGATAGAAGATTTCCAAGCACGCTTGAGGAATAAGCCAGATCTAAACAAAAAAATTTGAAGGCCAAATATGAGACACAAGAGAATCCCAGAAAGATAAATAAGAAAGAGAAAATTTAAGGGACTCATTAAAGTAAAAATATTTATATGTCTACATGGAAAGAGGATTTCTATAATTCTTAAAAATTACTCTCAGTAGTAAAGAAGATAGAAGCCATTAACTCAGAATAGGGGTGGAAAAGTAAGCTGATTATGATAATATGATATATATGATGATATATGATGATATGATATATATGCATATGAATAACATGTAAAAAATTGATCAAAGGTTGAAAGAGAGGGTTGCACTGAGAGAAAAGGGAAGGGAGAGATAGATTTGGGTAAATTACATAATATAAAGAGGTGAAAAAAATCAATACAGAGAGGAGAGGATAAAGGTGATAATGGGAAATGCTTAAACTTTACTTTCTTTGTAACTAGCTGTGAGAGGAAAAAATGAGTACACAGAATTCTATCTTACCCTACAGAGAAGTAAAAGGGGAACAAGATAAGGGAAACAGGAGGTAATTGAAGGGAGGGGAAACTGGAGGGGTGATATAAAGCAATATACTGGTAAGAAGGAATAGAGCAGGATCTAAAGAGGATAATAAGATGGAGGACAATACACAGTTAGTAATCATAATGCTCAAAGTGAATGGAATGTACTCACCCATTAAATGGAAGTGGATAGCAAAGTGGATTAATAATCAGAATCCTACTATATATTGTTTACAAGAAACACAT
This sequence comes from Gracilinanus agilis, assembly GCF_016433145.1. Taxonomy (NCBI): domain Eukaryota; kingdom Metazoa; phylum Chordata; class Mammalia; order Didelphimorphia; family Didelphidae; genus Gracilinanus; species Gracilinanus agilis. The sequence continues at coordinate 638,546,143 of NC_058131.1, forward strand.
TTGAGGTAGGGTGATACACATAGATTCAAGGTAAAAGACTGGAGCAGAATATGTTATGCATCATCTAAGGTAAAAAAAGCAGGAGTTGCAATCATGATACCAGACAAAGCCAAAGTAGAAATTGATTAGATTAAAAGAAGTAAGGAAGGAAACTACATGTTGTTAAAATGTACTATGAACAATGAAATAATAACATTATTAAACATCTATGCACCAAATGGTATAGCATATAGATTTCTAAAGGAAAAATTGAAGGAGCTCAAGGAGAAAATAGATAGTAAGGTCATATTAGTGGGGAATCTTAACCTTCCCCTCTCAGAACTAGATAAATCTAACCAAAAATAAATAGGAAAGAAGGGAAGTAAACGAAATACTAGAAATATTAGATTTAATAGATATCTAGAGAAACTGAACAGGAATAAAAAGGAATATCCCTTCTTCTCAGCATTACATGGTACATATATGATCAACCATATACTAGGGCATAGAAATATTGCAAAAAAAATGCAGAAAAGCAGAAATAATAAATGTGACTTTTTTAGATCATAATGTGGTAAAAATTTTAATTAACAAGGGTCCATTGAAAGGCAAATTTAAAGTTACTTTGAAATTAAATAATGTAATTCTTCAAAACAGGTGAGTCAAAGAGAAATCATAGAAACAATTACAGATTTCATTAAAGAGAATGACAATGAGGAGACATCATACCAAAAACTATGGGATAGAGCCAAGGCAGTACTCAGGGGAAAATTTATATCTCTGTGGGACTATACCTACAAAACAGAGAGGGAAGAAATCAATGAATTGGAATTATAACTTAAAAAATTAGATAAAGAAGAAATTAAAAATCCCCAGATAAAAACTAAATTGGAAATCCTAAAATTAAAGGAGAAATTAATCAAATTTAAAGTAAAATAACTATTGAACTAATAAATAAGACTAGAAGATGGTACTCTGAAAATACAAATAAAATAGATGAAGTACTAGTCAACTTAATAAAAAAATGGAGAAAATTAAATTAACAGTATCACAGATGAAAGGGGCAATCTCACCTCTAATAAAAAGGAAATTAAGACAATTATTAAGAACTACTTTGTTCAATTAAATGGCAATAAATATGACAATCTAGGTGAAATGGGTAAATATTTATAAAACTACAAATAAGCATAAATTAACAAAAGAGGAAAAGGAATTCTTAAACAATTCCATTTCAGAAAAAGAAATTGAACAAGCCATCAAGGAACTTCCTAAGAAAAAATACCCAGGGTCAGATGGATTCACAAGTGAATTCTCTCAAACATTCAGAGAACAACTAATCCCAATACTATACAACTTATTTGACAAAATAAAGAAGTTTTAATTTCTTTTATGGTACAAATAAAGTACTGATTACAAAGCCAGGGAGACCAAAAACAGAGAAAGAAAACTACAGACCAATCTCCCTAATGAACATAGATGCAAAAATCTTAAATAGAATACTAGCAAAGAGACTCCAGCAAGTAATTAAGAAGATCATCCACCATGATCAGGTGGGATTTATACCAGGAATGCAAGGTTGGTTCAACATTAGGAAAACCATCCACATAATTGACCATATCAACAGTCTAACAAACAAAAATCACATGATTATCTCAATAGATGCAAAAAAAGGCTTTGACAAAATACAACACCCATTCCTACTGAAAACACTAGAAAGTATAGGAATAGAAGGGTCATTCCTCAAAATAATAAACAGTATGTATTTAAAACCATCAACAAGTATTATCTGCAATAGATACAAGTTGGAAGTTTTCCCAATAAGATCAGGAGTGAAACAAGGATGCCCGTTATCACCTCTTTTTCGAAGAGCCCGCTTTTCACTCGGTGAGTCTCTGGAGGTGGGAAATGAAATGAAAATGAGCCAGAATGCAAGTGGAATTGCAGAGCCTGTTCTCTGTTGCCATCTGCTGATTTTTATTTTTATACCCTTTTTTTCCTTTATGATCTTATACACATTTTGGTTTTCCCATACATTCAAAATCACATATTAACTTTTGAAACATCATATGATTGACATTTACTAATTATCTTACTGTGGTTAAACAAAGAAGCAAGCTTGTCAAGAATTATTCATTACGGAATGATTCAGTTGGAACTTATTATTTTCAGTCATCCATAAGGTACAAGAACATAATTTCCTAGCTAAGCATAATAGTTAATTATGTTTTAACTAATCAAATCATGCATATTGTTACTTTATACTATTCATACCTATCATTAATCAAGAAGATAGTTATGGTAGTTGATCACATCAAATAAGATACAATAATATCAGTATGGTCCAACTTTTGCTCCCATTATATTCTTTCATTTTTCACTATTTTTTAAAAAAAGTATGTTTGCTGTTCTTTCTGCCACAGCATCAATAAAAATGCAGCTCTGGAAGGGTCATTCTGTGCTAATTAGTCATTCCCCTGTTTTCCTTGTCTTTCACTGTTTCCTTGGCCTGTGGGAGTTTGGGAACAAACCCAGGCCAGGTACATTCTTGCTTGGGAATTTAGAAATTTGCACTAACTCATTAACTGCTGATTTTTTGCTGGGCTGATTCTAGGGGAAGTTTCTGTACTATGGGGGGTTTTTAGGGGTTTATTTTGGGATAGTGGGTAGTCTGTGACTGTGGTTGTTCTTGCCATGAACTTGTATTATTTTCTGTGTCTCCCTGGGGCTGAATAAGGATACTGATTGCATTAGTTTCAATGCAAGTGAATGTCACTGTAAAAAGAATCACATAGGGTAAACTGAGTGTGGAATTTCTATTTCCTGACAACCTGCTGTGCTGGATTGTCAGAGCTGGTGACTAGCTGTGCTGAACGTCACGGGTTTGATGGCTTCCTGCACTCTTTTATTCAATATTGTATTAGAAAAGCTAGCAGTAGCTATTAGAGAAGAAAAAGAAATTGAAGGTATTAAAGTAAGCAACAAGGAGACTAAACTATTACTCTTTGCAGATGATATGATGGTAACGTAAAGAATCCCAAAAAATCAACTAAAAGAGTAGTGGAAATAATTAACAACTTTAGTAAAGTTGCAGGGTACAAGATAAACCCACATAAATTATCAGCATTTCTAAATATTTCCAACAAAACTTAGCAGCAAGAGTTAGAAAGAGAAACTCCATTTAAAATCATTCTAGACAATATAAAATGTTTTAGAATCTATCTACCAAAACAAACACAGGAAATATATGAACACAACTACAAAACATTTTTCACACAATTAAAACTAGATCCAAGCAATTGGAAAAACATCAATTGCTCCTGGGTAGGACAAGCTAATATAATAAAAATGACAATCCTATCCAAATTAATTTGCTTATTCAGTGCCATACCTATCAAACTACCAAAAAACTTTTTATAGAATTAGAAAAATTATAACAAAGTTCATCTGGAAGAACAAAAGATCAAGAATATCAAGGAAAATAATGAAAAAATGTGAAGGATGGGGACCTAAAAGTACCAGACTTTAAACTATTATAAAGCAATGGTCATCAAAACAATATGGTACTTAACATGACAGCAAAGGAAAGTAATAAATGTTGGAGGGGATGTGGCAAAATTGGGACATTAATGCATTGCTGGTGGAGTTGTGAATTGATCCAGCCATTCTGGATGGCACTTTGGAACTATGCCCAGAGTGCTAAAAGAATGCCTGCTCTTTGATCCAGCCATACAATTGCTAGGTTTATACCCCAAAGAGATCATAGGGAAAAAGACCTGTACAAAAATATTTATTGCCTTGCTCTTTGTGGTGGCAAAAAATGGAAAATGAGGGTATGCCCTTCAATTGGGGAATGGCTGAACAAACTGTGGCATCTGCTGGTGCTGGAATACTACTGTTCTCAAAGGAATAATGAACTGGAGGAATTCCATGTGAACTGGAAAGACCTCCAGGAATTGATGCAGAGTGAAAGGAACAGAACCAAGAGAACAATATACACAGAGACGGATATACTGTGGTAAAATCCAATGTAATGGACTTCTCTACTAGCAGCAATGCCATGATCCAGGACAACTCTGAGGGAATTATGAGAAAGAATGCTATTCACTTTCAGAGGAAGAACTGTGGGAGTAGAAACACAGAAGAAAAACAACTGCCTAATCACATGAGTTTATGGGGATATGATTGGAGATACTGACTCTAAACAAACACCCTAGAGCAATGATGAGCAAACTACAGACCACGGGCCAAATTTGGCCCCCTGAAATGTTCTGTTGGGGGCATGACATTATTCCTAATCTGACAAATGCAATGAGTAGGATACAATACAATGAAACTTCAAAAGAGTTGCCTTAGAAACAGACTGACAGATGAGGATTTCCTTTCCTTTGGCCCCCTCTTTAAAAAGTTTCTCTATCACTGCCCTAGAGCAAATATCAGTAATATGGAAATAGGTCTTGATCAATGACACATGTAAAACACAGTGGAATTGTATGTCAGCTATGGGAAGGGATCAGGGGAGGGAAGGAATAGAACATGAACCCTGTAACCATGGAAAAATGCTCTAAATTAATTAATTAATTAAAAATGAAAAATAAAAAAAACAGTATGGTGCTGGCGAAGAAACAGAAGGGTGGATCAATGGAATAGGCTAGTATCAGTAAGCTAATGTTCAAAAAATCCAAAGAACCCAGCTTTTAGGACAAGAACTCACTCTTTGGCAAAAACTACTAGGAAAATTGGAAAACAGTATGGGGAAAATTAGGTTTAGATCAACATCTTGCACCCTATACCAAGATAAATTCAAAATGATTGTTACTTAAAGAGTGAAACCATAAATAAATTAGGTGAAAATAGAATACTATACCTGTGAGATGTATGGGAAAGAAAGGAATTTAACACCAAGCAAGAGATAGAGAACATTACAAGATGTAAAATAGTTTTGATTATATTAAATTAAAAAGGTTTTGTGCTAACAAAACCAATGCAACCACAATTAGAAGGAAAACAACAAACTTAGAGAGCATTTTCATAACAAAACTCTCTGACAAAGGTTTAATTTCCCAAAAATATAAGAAACTAAGTCAAATCTACAAAAAATGAAGCCATTCCACAATCGACAAATGGTCAAGGGACACAAATAGGCATTTTTCAGATGAAGAAATCAAAACTATCAATAATCACATGAAAAAGTGTTCTAAATCATTCCTGATTAGAGAAATGCAAATTAAAACAACTCTGAAGTAGCACCTCCCATCTAGCAGATTGGCCAAAATGATAGCAAAGAAAAGCAATAAATATTGGAGAGGATGTGGTAAAATTGGGGCACTAATACACTGCTGGTGGAGTTGTTAATTGGTCCAAACATTATGGAGGGCAATTTGTAACTATGCACAAAGGACTTTAAATGAATGCCTACCCTTTGATCCAGCCATACCACTTCTAGGTTTGTACCGCAAATAGATAATAAGGAAAAAGACTTGTACAAAAATATTCATAGCTGCGCTCTTTGTGGTGGCAAGAAAAATTGGAAAATGAGGAGGTGTCCATCGATTGGAGAATGGCTGAATGAATTGTGGTATATGTTGGTGATGGAATATTATTGTGCTGAAAGGAATAAAGAAATGGAGGAATTCCATGTGAACTGAAATGACCTCCAGGAATTGATGCAGAGCCCAAAGAGTAGAACCATTTTACATAGAGACTGATATATTATGGCACAATCAAATGTAAAGGACTTTTCCATCAGTAGTGTAAAATTGGAATTTGGGAGATGCCATTTAAAAGTGTATATATATATATATATTTTTCCCCCCTATGGACATGTGGGAACTATCAAACTACATTTCCCGTGGTCCAACAGTTTCCAGTTCTGGTTCTTTGGGTGTGGGGACACCTGAGTCACCACGCAGAGGACAGTTTAAATGGGAGGAGAATCCGAAAGGAAGCTTTTTTTAGCTACCTGAGTGCAAGAAGGTACGAAAGGTAAAAATGGCTAAGGCAAGAGTTTGAATACTTACAGGAGCATGGTCTAATGATTTTACCAGCATGGCCATGGCTTTAATTAAACTATTAATTTCTATTATTATATCAGTCTTTATTATTTTTAATCGTAACAGTAGCAATGCAATGACCCAGGACAATCCAGAGGAACTTAAAGAGAAAGAATGCTATCCACATCCAGAGAAAGAACTGTGGAACCAGAAATGCATTAGAAAAATATATGATTGACCACGAAGTGTAAAAGGAATGTGATTAGGAGATTAGGATTTTGATGTTAAAGAATTGCTCTACTGCGAATATGAATAACATGGAAATGGGTTTTGAACAATGATACATGTATGACCCAGTGGAACTGCTTGTTGGGAGGGGAGAGGAGAAAGTAGGATGGGAGGATCATGAATCATGTAAGCATGGAAAATATTCTAAATAAAAAAAAAAAGAAAAGAAAAAAATCACTGCATGAGTTAAAATTTTCAACCACCACAGCAGAAAAGAATTCTGTTTACAAGCAAGTATGTTCAAACAACAACTCTTTTTGGTGCCTGGCCTGCCACCCCCCTCCAACTCAGTGACAACACAGTACCAAAGACAAAATAGCTGTGGGATTGGAAATAATTCTGGGCTCAGGCACACAAACAAACAAGGCAAATTACCCACCTGCAAAAGTCCCTGAAATCAAGAGTGTGGGACTGGATGGATAAGTAGGGACTTATTCAAATGCAGAAACTTCTACACAGGCAAAAGGGAGATGATAAACATTTTGTGTTCATAAGCAGGCATCATCCCAACAGAACAAGAGGAGCTAGATCTTAAAAACTACATGAAGCACCATAGCCCTAAACTCAACAAAACAGAATGCTTTTTAGTCCCATGTTACATTATCTATAGTTTTGTGGGATTTTTTTTATTTATTAAGAATATTTTTCCATGCTTACATGATTCATGATTTTTCCCACCCTTCTCCCCTCCCCACTACCAGAGCTGACAAGCAATTCCACTGAGTTATACATGAACATTGTTCAAAACCTATTCCCATGTTATTCATATTTGCAACAGAATGAACTTTTAACATCAAAACCCCAATCACATTCCCATCAAATCAAGTGGTTGATCATATGTTTCTCTTCTGTGTTTTTGCTCCCATGGCTCTTTCTTTGGATATGGATAACATTCTTTCCCATAAGGTAAGATTCTATTTTAAAAGGGAAGTGGAAGGGAAGAGGATGGGTGAATTATACACCTATATCTCCCTCCTCTTCTCCACCACAACTTACAGTAAAATTATATATAGATATAGATATAGATAGATAGATAAATAGATAGATGGATAGATAGATAGATAGATAGATAGATAGATAGATAGATAGATAGATAGATAGATAGATAGATAGATATCAATGAGCATGACTCTAAAGAAGATTCAACATGATTTGTTTGGATACTATAGGTGCCCAGTGGGTAGCTACTACATTCTCCACTCAGGATTATAAATTGAGGGTAGCTTTCCATTGCTATCTGAAATTGCATTCCTAGATTGTCCATTGATATTTCTCAGCCAGACTTTAATTAGATTTTAGAAGTAGCTATTTACTATGGTAGTATAACTGGAAAGAAGCATTTTTCTACCCAAAAGTCTAAGATATACTCTTCCACTACTACAAAGAGGGCCCATGAGCAAGTGGGCTCAAGCTTAGAGAGCATTCATGGAAAATGGAAGTGCTTTTGCTAGTGGTCTCAAAATGTTCCCTCTAAGCATGAAGCAGCTCTTCTGTAGGATTCTTGGCAGAACCTTGAATCTACTTTTCCTCATGCTGACCAGTTTATCCTTGTTTCCCAATGCAGATTCTTCTGTCAGCTGTTGTCCACAGAAATACAGCTAGCATGCTAGTGTGGTGATAGTGTTCAGTTTTTTCGGTTGTATACATCTCTGTGACCCCATGAGGAGTTTTCTTGGCAAAGATACTTATGTATGAAGGAAATTATCCAAGGAATATTGATCCTGAGCACAAAGTCTAAGCTGTGGTCCCCCCTGGTGTCAGCATGAGAGTCAGTAAATAGGGTGGGGGACAACAAGGCAGAGCCACTGTTGTGGTGGACTTCTCTAGTGAAGGGAGAAGAGCCAGCAGAATGTCACCACACCAGCATGACCTATGAAAGTGAGTGGGCTAGGAAGATTCTTAAACCTGGATGCGGAGTTCTATGGGGCTCTTTACTTCTGCTCTTGAACAGATTGACACCCTGGGCTGGTGCTTGACAAGGAACAACAACACAGCATGGAGGTGACCACAATGGGCTGAAATCCGAAATCTGATTTTACCTAAAAGTAAATTTCTCTCTCTCCTCTCTGTCTGTCTGTCTATGTCCCTCTTCCCCCCCCTCTTCTTTCTCGCTCTCTTTTTATTAATAATTGCTTCTAACTCTAGTGATGAGTCTCCAGACTCCTTTAATTTAATCCTGGAATGGTTTGTCATTTCCTTCTTCGGATCATTTTACATATGAGGAAACCAAGGCAAACATGGTTTAACGGCTTGTACTCAAAAGGTTTACATATAAAAATCAGAACATGCAACATGGATAGAAGAAGGTAGCCTTTAATTAGAGAGTACTAATAGTTTGGAGGAATGAGAAGGCAGCAGTGCTTTCCCCCATTTTCATGTAATAACAAGCTTCAGAAAAATCCAAATTTTCTCCCTCCCTACCTTTTATGCCCCTTTTCTGGAGATGGTAAGCAATTTGATCTGGGTTATACATGTACTATCATGCAAAACATACTTCCATATTGGTCATTGTTGTAAAAGAATACTCATATACATCCAAAACACCTATATAAAAACACGAACAAATTAGAGTGAAATAGTATCCTTTGATCCACATTCCAAATCCAAAAATTCTTTCTCTAAAGGAGGATAGTATTCTGTGTGAAATGAATTTTAAAATTAGGGACACTAAGACATGGAAGTGAGGAAGGAAAGTAAGGTATGTGCAGGAGGAAAGCAGGGCAAAGACACTGGGCTAGGAGATGGCCATGAACATCATTATTTTTTTTTTTGGTAATACTTTAATATTTGCAAAGCATTTTACTTGTGATTTCACTGTATCCTCACAATAAACTTGTGAGGTTGGGACTACTATTTCTCTTTTTAAAATGAAGAAACCAAAGCTGACAGAGGCTTAATAGGGACACAGAGATAGTATCTGAGGAAGAATTCAAATTCAGGTCTTCTTGACTCCAAGTCCTGTACTCTATTTACTATGCCACCTAGTTATCAATATGCATGCTAGTAGCTAATAATAAATGCTTGTTGATCAATTGATGGATGGTGGCATCCTGCCTCTCCTTTAATATCATCTCCTCCAGAGAGGTTTTACTTATCTTCTCCCTCCTCAAACAGAAGTTACTTAACTCTCATCTATGTTCAAAATACGCTGTATTTAATATGCATTTCTTAATATATATTATAATATATTTATTCATTTATGCTCCATGAGGACAAACTATATCCTGTTTTTGTTCTAGCACCCAGAAATCTGTTTGGCACAATGGTGATTGGCACTTAATATTTGAATGACTGAATGCTTTGGTACTGTCAACAATTTAATTGTCCAAGGAGAGTATTAGAAATAAACAAAAAAGAATTTTAATTATGTAAAAGGTCAAAATCCTGACTTGGAGAATGACATGAACCATAAACAGAGTCAAGGAATTTTAAAGTTATTGGGAACAACATTGGTTATCTAGTCCAACCCACACCTGAACAAGAAACCCTTCTACAAGACACCCAACAAATAGTCACATTGACTTTGCTTTCAGACCACCAGTAAATTGGAGCCTGCTACATTCACAGTTAGTCCATTCCATTTCTAATGTGGAAGTTTATCATTATATTGAGACAAAATCTGTGTTTCTTTAGCTCTCGCCCAAAATTTTTCTTGCTACAGGACCGAAGCAGAAGAAGTCTAATTTAACTAAATGATATAATATTTGCAAATCTATTAGCACAGTGCCTGGCACATAGCTGGTGCTTAATACATGTTTATTCCCTCCCTTTCCCCAATCTGTCATTCATATGACATCTGTTCAGATAAGTGACATGGTCATCATATTCACCATTCCCACTGTCGCCAAGCCTTTTCTTTTCCATAATAATAATCCTGATTCTAACAACTGTTCCTCATAGGGCAGGACCCTGCCACCTCCTTTTTCTCCTCCTCTGGACACGGTTGGGCTCATCAATGTTATTTTTAAAATATAGTATATAGAATAGCACACAATACCCCTGATTTGCTCCAACCAAGGCTATGGATAGACTAATAATCACTTTACTAGTCCTGGACATTTTACTTCTTCTAACCAATCCTGAGATTACATTAGCTTTTAAGAGCTTCCACAGCACACTGTAATCTAGCCACATCTCATTCATCATGTCCTTGACAAGTTTATCTTGTAAATCCATGCATATGATTTTTCACGTATCGCTACAAATGACATCCTTTTAAGATTTAGCTCATTGTTTTAGCCTGTCAAGATATTTGTGGACCCCGACTCTGCTATCCAAAGCATTTGCTTTTCTTTCTACCTTTGTGTCATTAGCTAATTTGGTAAGGATGCTATCTCTGCTTTTAATCTTTTCACCCAGAAATACCAGCATTAGATTTGCTTCTTAAGTTGATCAGGGAAAAAGGAAAAGAATATATACATTCTAAAATACTTATAGCAGCTCTCTATGTTCTGGCAAAAAAACCTGGAAATCGAAAGAATGCCCATCAATGTGGATATAGTTTAAAAAGTTGTGGCATACTTATATGCTGTAAGAAATGATGACCAGGTTTTTTTAAAAGCATAGAAAGAGCTATATGGAATTATAAAGAATGAAATTAGCAGATCCAAGAGAACATTATATAAAACAACATAATTTACTGTTTGAAGAATGACATGTTTATGCCTACCTCCAGAGAAAGAACTGATAAATAGAAATAAGTAAGACATAGCTTTATATATACACATATATCTTTTTGTCAAGTGATAACTTCTCTAATGAGGAGCGAAGGAAGGAGGTATTTTAATGTAAGAAAAATTCAGTGAATCCATTTTTAATAAGAAAACAGAGCCCCAAACATACTGTCTTTGACCTCTTCACTTATTATATTCTTCTAAGCAATAACTGATCTATTAACCTCTAGTCTTCGGGTCTGGTTATTCATCCAGTTCAGTCATCAGAATGCCCTGCTTTTTAATATGTAGCTCAGTGCCAAAGAAGCCCATGAGGATGGTGTTGTTCTAATTTGTCCTAGTCTTCCTTTAAATCTCCAGGTCAATCCAAATGACCTCACAGATATCCAAAGTTGGGTGTAGTCCATTGAGATTTGCAGCTAGAATTTTCTATCTTAAAATTAACCAAAAAAAAAATGAACAAGTAAGGAAATCAGAGGAAATAACTTTATGATCTGACAAATTGTGAAACTTCTATACTGTAGTGTTTTTTGCATTATAAAACACTTGTCTTACCGCAGAGGTAATGAAAGCATCATTTAAGAATTTCAGAAGAGCAGCGAGATAGAAAACATTGGATTTGGAGTCAGGAGACTTGGGTTAAAATTCTAGCTGTTTCTATTTTAAGACTTTGAGTAAAATACTTTATCTTTCTGTACTTCAGTTTTCTCATATGTAAAAAAAGGAGGTCAGTCTAGATAATTTCTAAGGTCTTTTCTAGTTCTCAATCCTACTAATTCATCAATGTAAGTATTCTCCTAACCAATACGGATTTAAATGTCCATACTCAATCATAGATGGTTTCATGAGTTACTATGCCAAAAGCATGAATTATTTGATTGCTAAAGCAATGACTATATCTGTATTTGGTTAGATATCTAAATCCTTTCCATCTGGAAAGGCCTGTGAGTTAATTATTTCCCTATTTCACAAATGAAATTCAAAGAAGTTACATGACTTGGACATAGTTGCTAAACTAATAAGTTCAGAGGCAGGATTGTTGCCCAGGTCTTATGATTCCAAGACTCATGCTTTTGCCACTATTTCAAATTGCTTCATGCCATGATATGTCAACATAGCTCCATTTATGATACAATTAGCTCACTTTCCTATAGCCTATTCATGCTGCAGTCAAAAAATTATTCCTGAACTATGACTTTCTACATAAAATAACCAAGAGAATTATGATGTGGTATGAGTGATATCCATAACTCAAATGCATCCCTACAATATAGATGACACAATGAGGAAGAAACACTTTGTATGTAGCCATATTGGTATCTGCAGTCCCTGCAACTAGATTCAAATCCCTGTTTCTCATGGCAGACATAAAAAAATCTAGAAACCTGGACTCTAGTCTTGGATCCACCTCTAACCTGCTGTGTGACCTCAAGAAACACAAGTACCGCACAACTATCTATTAAGGACTGTGAGCAGAATTCAGTGTTAGGACTAAGGGAGACACAAAATTAGACATGGCTATGTTTTCTGCCCACAAAGACCTTATACTATAGCAAAGAGAAAATCCTCAGTGTTGACAGAAAGTTGAGAATTAAAGGATAGCTATAACTCCATGCATGTAGCTAGGTGGTGCAATAAAGAACTGGACCTTGGGTCAGGAAGACTTGAGTTTTAGTCTTAGGTCTTAGGTGCTTACTAGCTGTGTAACTCCGGACTAGTCATTCAATTTCCCGTTGTCTTAATCCACTAGAGAAGGAAATGGCAAACCATCTGAGTATCTTTGCCAAGAAAACCCCATAGAGCGCCCTGGCATTGTGCTATCATCCATGGAGTCATGAAGAGTTGGACACAACTGAACAAACGAACAACAAGGGCTCCACTAGGCAAAGAAAATGTCTTCACTTACATTATCTGGAAAAATGAAGTGGCTGGATCAGATGAGCACTAAATTTCCTTCTTGGTCTGACATTCTCCAAAAGGGAATAAAAAATATTATGAAAGATTTCAAGATGATAGACCAGGGGTTCCCAAACTTTTTTGGCCTACTGCCCCCTTTCCAGAAAAAATATTACTTAGTGCCCCCTGGAAATTATGAAACTATTGAACTCAGAATAGAATGTAATACAAAAAAAAGTGTGGCCATCACCAGCTCCCTGGATTGCTGCAGCACCCTCCAGGGGGCAGTAGCACCCACTTTGGGAATCACTGTGATAGAATATTAGACCTTGTTGAAGGAGCTAAAAGAAAACTTTGGTTTGTGGAGGGCAGTAAGGAGGCACAATAGCAGTTTTGGACTATTTTAAATGATGTTTTAAGGAAGGGTGACAAGACTTGTTCTGCTCAGCTTCCAATGATAGAGCCAGGAATAATAACAAGAAATAACAGGGAGGCAGATTTAAATGTAAGATATTCAAAAATGGAACAGCCTGCCTCAGAAAGCAGAAGATCCTCCCTCACTAGAAATTGTCAAAGAAATGCTACATGGTTACTTCTGTATTATGTTATCGAAGAAATCCTTAATTTGGTCTGGGTTAGTCTCAATGGCCTTTGAGATTCCTTTCAAATCTGAAAGTCTGGGTTTCTAATTAAATATAAGTTAGAGTGGAACATGGAAAAAGTGAAATTATTTGCTTTGGGAGTCCTGATCTCAAGTGTGCTCCAGTAGATGAAGCTTCTGAGATTAAAAAGGAAATGCCCATGGTTACAACAATGGAATTAACTCTGCTACTGTGAAAAATAAACTGCTAAAGTTGAGCTACAGTCCCTGGGCATGCGTCTGGATAATTTAGCCAAAAAATGCCAAATAGTTCTTTGGATTCTCAGAAGACATTGCCCATGAGACTCACACATTCCTCTTCAGTAAAGAAAATCTCAACTGGCTGGACATAATAATATAGGGTTTTTCCCAGCAACTTCAGCTAAGGAAACTTTCCCTCCCACTTTGAACCATTGCCAATGCAATTCCAGACTACACTGGAAGTCATCCTGATTTAAGAAAGTTTAAAGATAATCCTGGTTTAAGAGGAATTATCTTCTTAGAAGCTATTTAAAGACAAGTACAATTACACACCAACTAAAGGGAAAGGGTTTCTGCCATTTTATGCGCAGTGGTTCCTGGGAACATGATATATGTATAGCCTGTGACACCCAAAAGCCATTTGTCTGTCATCCAATTCTACTTTCAACAAACAGGTTGTCGTAATACTCTCCAAAGATATTAACACAAGAAAGGGAGCCTGGCAATATTTTGGATTTGCTGGAACTAAAATACATGATCCTTTGATACCTGGCATAAGAAGGGATAATACTTTTATACAAAACTTTGTTGATTATTTTGTTTGGTTTTAGTATTGACGTTTTTATGGATAAGGGGAAATCATTTTTTTTAATTTTAAACCCTTAACTTCTGTGTATTGACTTATAGGTGGAAGCTTGGTAAGGGTAGGCAATGGGGGTCAAGTGACTTGCCCAGGGTCACACAGCTGGGAAGTGTCTGAGGCTGGATTTGAACCTAGGACCTCCTGTCTCTAGGCCTGGCTCTCAATCCACTGAGCTACCCAGCTGCCCCCGGGGGAAATCATTTTTGAGACTAACACTATTATGCTTAATAATGGTTCAGAGTGCAAAATGATTCCATAGAAACTTCTAGAATCACAGATTGTTAGAGCAAGAAGGGCCCTTAAGAGATAATCTAGTTCAACCCTCTCATTTTATAGATGAAGAAACTAATATGAAGAAACAAGGGAAGTAACCTGCCCAGAGTCACAAAGTGAATCAATGGGGGAGCTAGAACTAGAATTTAGTTCTATTTTTATGCTCTTTCCAGCTATAAAATTCTGCATTTGAATCTGCTATTGAGATCTGAATCTACTGTCGCAATACTTAAACCTTATTCTCATTGGCTCAGAGAGGGGACCAGACTCACTGGGGTATAGAATCCTTTCTTACCCTAAAGAGAAGTAGAAGGGGAATAAGAAAGCTGGTGGTAGGGAGGGGAGTGATATAAAAGAGAAGAAATTTGGGGAGAGGGTGATTACAAAAAATTTAAAACTACCATAATGAGGAGCTTCAGAAAAATCTAACTGGAGGTAGAATTCAAAATAGAAATTTGGAAATCACTAAAAGATACTCACAGCATGATACTAGACCCTATACGATTTAGATAAGGAACAATCTTTACCCTCATAGAAAGGAACATGATATTAATGTAGAAAAATATAAAATATAATAAGCTAGGCTAAGAGCATTAAAGAGGTGAACCCTTAATGTGAACCTTCACAATTGAGACTGGAGTGGAATAGGAACTCATGGAGGGATCTGGGGAAAGTTTGATGAAGGAGTCAGTAATTGAGTCAGGATTTAAAAGGAGAGAAAGCAAATGTTCACGGAGTAGCAAACTGTTAAATTCACAATAAATAATTTTGAACCATTAAAATTGATTTTTAACTAATCATAGAAGTATCATGTGGCCTTTATTATGAGCTGTGGTCTATTAAAATGTTAGTGGTGTTTTGAGGTCCAAAAGTTCCATAAATAGACAACTGTGTGGTCTTTTGCTACTCTTTCCAAACAAGCTGAGAATTAACTTCCCACTCACCATTAAAGTGTCCAATAAATATAATGAAATAATGTCTCATTGGTCTGGAAGATTAGCAAATGGAATGTTCTGGTTAATCGAGTACCATTATCTGAGGCATACACGGATATGAATTTTCAACAACTTGGAATAAAATACTTAATATTAAGAAAACTTATTATCAGTACTGAACCATTTTGATTTCTAATACTGCTCTGTAATATATTTTTCACTTCTTTTTCCTTATTCCTTTGCCCTGAAAATCAGGAATGCCCTCACATTCCTTGCCACAGAACATCCTATAAAGCTGAGACAATTAGAATTGAGAACCTAAGATTCCTCTTTTCTGATCAGGTAGGGACTGGAAAATATTAGCCAACCTCTTCATTAGTAAGGATCACGAATTAGAGATGTCTTGGGTTGTGCAGGGGAAGAACTGAATAACAAGATTTCAGAATTATATTGAAACGATTCAAGAAACTGAATGAATTTTCTTTAATCACCAAAAAAGATCAAGGACTAATTAATGCATTGATTATTACTAGCACAATCCACAGACTTATTTTTCTTATCCAAAACCCAGTCTCTGAATTTTTACTTATCAAAATATTAATATTACGCAGCAGGACTTAGGGTCACCATTAACTCAACCACTATTTATTGAACTTCATATGTAAATAAATATATATGTACGTATACATATATTTCCCTTTACTAATCTGTTGATTATAGAATTTTATAGAATTATAATTATAAATTATAATGATTATAGATTATAGAATAATTATAGATTTAAAGGTAAAGAGGACTTTAGAAATCATCTAGCCTAACTCTTCCATTGAAAGAGATAGGGAACTGAAGCCTGGAAAGTTTAAGTGATCTGCCCAAGATCACACATCAAGGAAGTAGCTGAACCAGGACTAAAAAACTCTTCAATTCCAAAGCTAGAGTTCTTTCTAGTATACTAGTTTGGAAATCACTTTCCTAAAAACATTAAAATGTCCTTGCCAGTAGAAATCCAGAAGAAAACATGTGATTTATCACTTGTTTATATGGGTACATGATTTAAGGTTTTGGTTTTAAAGGGTTTCTCTATTACAAAAATTAATAATATGAAAATGGGTTCGAGTGATAATATATATGTATAACCCAGTGGAATTGCATGTCGACTCCAGGAGAGGGTAGGGATAGGGGGAGGGAGAAAACATGAATCATGTAACCATGGATTATTTTTAATTAAAAGAAAAAAAAGAAAAAATGTCCTTGCCTAGGGGCAGCTAGGTAGCACAGTGGATAGAGTGCCAGAGCTGGAGTCTGGGGGATGTAGGTTCAAACCTGGTCTCAGATGCTTTCTAGCTGTGTGACCCTGGGCAAGTCCTTTAACCCCAATGGCCTAGCCCCTGCCATTCTCCTCTCTTAGAATTGAAACTAAAACAGAAGTTAATGGCTATAAAAAATGTTCTTATCTACCTAGCAAGTAGATAGAGCAAGTGCAGGTAAAGAAACAAAGAGACTGAGAGAGAAAATTGCCTGAAGTTACACTGCTAAATAGTAGGGTATGGACTTGATACAAAGTCTAATGACTAAGAGAGTAGGGCTAACATTTTATAATAGCATAGACTAAGATTCTATCACTTCATAAAATAGAAAGGATTTTATTTTTTAAATTCAATTTTGTTTTTCCAATTACGTGTAATGATAATTTTCATCATAGGTTTTCCAAAATTTTAAGATCTGAATGATCTTCCTCTCTCTTTTCCCTCCTTTCCACCACTCAGAGATGGTAAGCAATTTGATCTGGATCAGATATGTATTATCATGCAAAACACACTTCCACATTGGTCACTGTTACAAGAGCAAACATACAAAACCCAAACCCCAAATAAATCCATAAATACATTGATGTGAAAGATAGTAGGTTTTGATCCACATACATCTGACTCCAACAGTTCTTCCTCTAAAGGAGGATAGCATTCCCCATCACAAGTCCTTTAGAACTGTCCCAGATCATGGCATTGCTGAGAGTAGCCAAGTTGTCACAGTTGATCACCATATAATATTGCTGTTACTTTGTACAGTGTTCTCCCAGTTCTACTTATTTCATTCTGCATCTGTTCATGTGGTTCTTTCCAGCTTTATCTGAAGTCATTTTGCTTATCATTTTTTATAGCACAATAATATTCCATCACTACCATATACCACAATTTGCTAAGCCATTCCCCAACTGATAGATATCTCCTCTATTTCCAATTTTTTGCCACCAGAAAAAGAGCTGCTATAAATATTTTTTGTACAAGTATGTCCTTTCCCCTTTTTTATTATCTTTTTGGGATATGGACCAGGAGAGGTATTACAGGATCTAATGTTATGCTAAATTTTACGGCCCTTTGTGCATAGTTTCAAATGCCCTCCAGAAAGTTGGATCAGTTTACAACTCCACCAATAATGCATTAGTGTCCCCAATTTTGCTACATTCCCTTTAACATTTATCACTTTCCTTTACACTTTCCTTATTGACAATATTGGCCAATCTGAAAGATATGAAAGGATACTTTAGCATTGTTTTAATTTGCATTTCTTTAAATAAGAATGATTTAGAACATTTTTTCATATGATTATTGAAACTTTGATTTCTTCATCTGAAAATTGCTTGTTCATATCATTTGATCATTTGTCAGTTAGGGAATGGATGATATAAAAGATTTTAGAGGTCACCTAATATGCTCTCCTTCCTCACATAGAAATTTCATCAATGATTTTACATATACATATGTGTACATATATATCCATGAAATATGATTGTCCTCTTTCCAGTGACAAAGTACTCACTCCAATTTAACCTTTTTGTAGCTTATTTGTACATAGTTGTTAGCAGTGTTTCCTCCCTTATTAGATTATTAATTCCTTAACAGCAGGAACTGCCTTTTATCTTCCTTTGTATTTCCAGTGCTCAGCATCTCACCATAGAATTGAGCAATGAGATTTCCTGTTGCTTCTGGTAATTGGTTTTATAACTCAAGTCTAATTCTTCTGTCACATGACACCCTCTTCTTCAAAAATATGAACAATTATCATATCTCCCATATTCTTTTTTTCAAACTAAATATTCCTTACGTTTTCTACTGTTCTTCATTTGGTAATTTTGTATCTCTTCATCATCCTCTGTGTACTATAATCTTTCTGCTTTCATTCTCTGATATGGATCTGTGGACAAAATGTGATATTCCAGATTTCATGTGACCAGTTTAGAGACCATACAAAGAGGAGACATGAAAGTTGACTCCAAATATTCAAAGGGCTGTCATGTGGGAGGGATGATGCTTGAACCCCCAATGGGCACAACTAGGCAGCAAGAAGAAGGTATATAGAGGCAAATTTCAGTTTGATAGAAAGGAAAAAAAAATAGCTCTTAGAGCAGTCTGAAAATGTCTTACCTGTAAAAATACTTGCTGATTGGAATGGAAATTATTAAACATGTAGGCTTTGCAATCTTCCCAACACTACCTATGACTGATTAGGGCCTGACTTGATAGTTAAGAGCTCCCTCTCAGTGAAGGAATTCAAGAAAAGTCTGGATGATCATTCTCATAGAGTCTGTAGAGCAGACTCATATATCAAGCAGAGAACTGGACAAGATGACAAACCCTTCCATCTCCAGGATTTTATTATTATACTATTTGGGCTGGCACTTAAATAATGCAGAAAAATAGCAGATAAATTTAGTGCTCTCCATGTATAGTCCTTCCCTTCCTTCAACAATCATTTAATAGACTACTTCCTCCAAAAAGTCTTCTTTGATCCTCCAACACAAAACTACCCCTCCCTTCTTAAAATTTTGGTAGCTTTTTGCTTGTATTTCTTTTGTTCTTATTTCATTGTCCCTTGTATGTTAGTTATTTGTGATATCATTTTGCTATAACAGACAGTAAACTCCTTGATATAAGTATTCTGCTTATCAGCACAGTACTTTGAGGACAGTGATGACTTAACAAGTATTTATGAAATGAATTGTCTCTCCCAGGGGGACTCTGTGTGGATATTCTACTACTCTCTTCAAATCCTCACTGCTTCAGCACAGGGCTAAACGAATAAATATTTGTTAATTTAAACATGGTGTTGTACAAAGAATGCTGTTTGGAATCAGAAGACCTTAGTTTGCATCTTGGCTTTGCAAGACACTAAATTTCTCAGGACCCTGAATTCTTAAGTTTCTTTACAATGCAAGGATTAGACTAGATGATCTCAGTTCTACCCAGGTGACCTCTCCAATTAAAGATACCTTTTACTTCTAACTATATCATCCACTAAACATGAAAGCTTTGGATTTTCTCCAACTCTCCCAGTGATACAAGTAATTAAATCAGTGTCACTTTCTCTGATCTTACTATATATACCAAACATATTCCCTGGATACATAAATCTGAGATCCTGTTTTTTTTCAAATCTCTCTTACCCACAAAACAACCTATGCAGCCTCAGTTGCTTTTCTACCAACTTACATACAATGTTTGAAAAAGATTGTGACTCCCTCTTAAGGTTTGGGGTTTTGCTGTCATTTTTTTTCATGTGGGACTTTTGCCTGATATTCTTTCATGATCAAATTTTAAACTGAGTAAAGTATCTTTCATGCCTAGGATAGGGGCAGAAACAGTAGAGAAAATAGCTTTGTCTCAGCTTTGCCACTAATATACTTTGCTACCAGAGAGTTACTTACCCAATTTAGATCTCAGTTCTCAGATTTGCAAAATGAGGGGGTCGAATTAGATCTTTTTCTGCTAGAAAATTCTACAATTCTGAAAATACATTAAAAACCAAGAGTGAAAAAAAAAACAAAAAAACCCTCTCTTATATCATATGATACAGTCCCCTTCCCCTAAAGCAGGGGTCGGTAATGTATGGCTCTTAAGCCATATCTGGCTCTTTTGAAGGCCAGATATGGCTCTTTCTGCAGGAGCCATAAAGTCAATTTTTTTTCAGGCACTGTTCAGGAGCGCACACTGTGAGCACTGTACAGCTCTCGCGAAATTACATTTTAAAAAATGTGACGTTTATGGCTCTCACAGCCAAAAAGGTTGCCGACCCCTGCCCTAGAGGAAATAGTTTGGAGAGTGGAAAGAAATTCCAAGATGGAAGAAGAGCACAGCAATAGCTAGTGATGAGTCTACGTGTATTCTCTCTGAACACCAAAGAAGCTCTACCAATTGAACACTGTGTTCATCCTTATCTAGCCAACTTATGAGTAACATATTCAAAGATATCTGGATCTGCTTATTCTAGATCAGAACATTTGTAAAAAACACCAGCTCCCTTCATCATTCTATATATAAGATAATGTCAGGCCCAACTATGAGGGGCCACTTAGAATTAACCTAACTTTTGGAAAAGGCTGATTTTCCAAATGGTGATTATATGTGCTGCTTCATTTTGAAAGTCTAGAATAAGATTGATACCTGCCTTAAGGATCATGTGAAGGAAATGGGGGTATTTGGCCTGGAGAAGATTTAATAGTCCTTCTTGGGTTCTCCTTTAACTTGATCTTATAAGATGGATTCCCAGAGAGCTGCTACCTCAGGTTCTAAGGAACTTAGCAGGTCCAAGATCCTAATGTTATATATTATTCACAAGTCCCTAACAGCGTGCTTCCTAAAGCTAGGTAGGGCTGTGGACAGAGCTGAAGTTCTATACCTGAAGTCAACAAAAAGCTGAGTTGAAATCCCATCTAATACTTACTAGTTGTGTGACTCTGGCCAAATCATTTAACTTCTGTCTGCCTCAGTTTCCTCATCTGTGAAATAGAGATAATAAAAGCACCTACTTCCTCAGGTTGTTGTCAGGATAAAAATGAGATAATATTTGTAATTTTACAAATGCATCTTAAAAACCTTAAAATGCTATTCATCCTAACTGAGAGTGGGTCACTCAGGACATTCTCAGTGACATTACTCTCTTTGGGATCATTCAAGGAACTTGTTCACACTTCAATGATGGGGTAACCTGGTGGGACTGAATTTTTAGTTTGTTTAACTCTTTCTGTAATTAAATCCTAGTCTTTCAAGGACCAACTCCTTTATAAGTTTCTCCCCAATAAACATTTGCTGTAAAAAACTCTGTCATATCATATGATACATTCTTGTAAGACTGGGCCCCTTCCCCGAGACGGAAAAGTTTAAGGGCAGGGAAAAGAGTCTCAAGGTGGTGCAAATCAACAAGTGTACATTTTGACAAAGTCTGTTTATAAACAATCTAGAAATTAACATTCTCTGGTGGAAATGTAGGACTGCCATTGCTAGGAGGTCCGAGATTATATTTGCTTCCAAATGGTTAAAGATTTATCAAGCAGAATTATTTTACAAAATATTCATAGGTTATCACCTACTAATGCTTGCAAAATCTTTTTACAACCTCCCCCAAAATAAAGGATGGGAAAAGAAACCCAGTTCCTGAAAAGATGGATAGAAAGTTTACAAGGCTAGAGAAAAAGAGGCATTAGAAAGCTACATAGAGCTAGAAGAGCATGAATTCAGTTAAGTAGCTCTTACAAAAGAGAAAGGGCTGAACTCTGTGAGTAAAGATGTTTGTATTTTTCTTCACAAAATATTGGGGCAGGTTCTGTGTTGCTGCACAAACTACAAATCTCAGGCAACAATTCTAAATCTCCCCCCCTTCTCTGGGTTCCCACATTGTAGCCTGAAACATTTTTGTTTTCAGCAATGGAAAATATATTCACCTTCCTTTAAAAAATAAAGTTACTTTGTCTTTATAAATAACATTAAAAACAGATCTTTGCAGATCTGGATGCATTTTCTAGAAATGCAGTTGGAAGAAGACAACTGAAGGAGGTGGGAATATTCCTATCAAACAAAGAAAAATAGACATAACCCTAAGGTTTTACAAGTATGCTATCTTTGATTGGAGGCTCAGAACTTAAAAGAATAGAATTACATATACCTTGATAGAACTTCTCAGAGGAGAAAATGAATATTAATTTATACACTGAAACAAGTACAGGCAATGAGTCATTAGGAGGAAGAAGTGAACAAAAGGAAGTGTTTCAACAACCCTGCTCACCTTCCAGGTGACACTCTATCACTTACCACTTACCACTTACCAAGAGAAACCCAGGTGAAAAGACATAATAGTTATGGTCAATGAAGGGCTGTGATATAGAAGACTCCAGAGATCATGGAGTCTGATCAGTACCTGAGCAGGAGTCCTTTCTATTACATCTACAACAAATGTTCAAAGGAACACTGTTTTGACACCTAGGAATAAGGAAAACACTGCCTAGGGCAATCTACCTTTTGGCCATCTCTAATTGTTATGAAGATATCTCATATTGGAAAGAATTTTATCTCTCTGCATTCCCCCCCTCCCCCCCCATTGCCCCTAGCTTTGCCTTGTGGGGACAGGTGGAACAAATCTAAGCACTCTTCCATGACAACTCCTCAAATACTTAAAGACAAATTTTATGTACCTATCATGTCTTCATTTCTCCAGACTAAGTATCCTTTGTACTTCAGCCAATCCTAGGATATTATTTCAAGGACCTTTGAGATTCTGGTTGCCCTCTTCTGGACTCATTCCAGTTCATCAATGTCCTTCCTAAAAGGTGCCCCCTTAGCTCAGAACTTCATATTTCAG
This sequence comes from Gracilinanus agilis, assembly GCF_016433145.1. Classification (NCBI taxonomy): domain Eukaryota; kingdom Metazoa; phylum Chordata; class Mammalia; order Didelphimorphia; family Didelphidae; genus Gracilinanus; species Gracilinanus agilis. Next base: position 638,569,290 of record NC_058131.1, read on the forward strand.
ATGTGGTCTACCCTCCCTACTTACCCCCCCCCCCCCCACACACACACACTATTTTATAGAATAAAGAACTGAGGCAGAGAGGTTAGGTGCATAGCTATTAAGTGCATAAGGCAGGAGTAGAACTCAGCACTTCTTGTCAAGGCATTGGACATTTGGACTCTCACCTTCCTTGTTCTAGACACTATGCTTCTATTTTTCAGTCATTTTGACCATGCTGGTTTCTTCCTGACCCATTGGAATATTTAGGGCAAAAATACTTGAAGTGATTTGCCCTCAACTTCTCCAGTTCATTTTACAAATAAAGAAACTGAGGCAAACAGCATTAACTGACTTCCAGGGTCACACAACTAGTAGTGTCTAAGGTCACATTGAACCTGGGATGATGAATTTTGCTGGCTTCAGGAAGGGTGCCCTATCCACTGAGCAACCTAGCTGCCCTATGCTTTTTATTAGTGCTGCCTAAATATCTAGTTTACACCATTAATTTTCTTTTCTCTCTTGTTGACAATTATTCCCATACCCACTATCCCCTAGGAAATAGAATCTGTAACACATTAAAATATGCCTATTTGTTACATTAAGTAATTTGATCTTCACAAAAATCCGAAGAGGTAGGAAACATATTCATAATTCACAGATGAAAAAGCTGAAGGTCATAGTGGTTAAATGAATTGTCTGAGATCATAAAATCTTAGTAAGTAGTAGAGCTCATGCTCTTTATTCCAAGTCAAGGCTGGGTTGTTTCTACAGCCAGAATATTGTCTCACTCATGAGAGAAACATACTAATAGCAAGTTGCCTAATTAATAACAGTATTTATATAGCACTTAAAGGTTTGCAAAGCACTTTACAAATATTTTCCTATTTGAACCCTGGGAGGTAGATACTATTATAATCCATATCCTTCCTACTTACTCCCCCCCCACCCCCCACCCCCCCACACTATTTTATAGAATAAAGAACTGAGGCAGAGAGGTTAGGTGCATAGCTATTAAGTGCATAAGGCAGGAGTAGAACTCAGCACTTCTTGACTCCAGGCCTAGGATTCTATCCATTGTTTCACTTAGTTGCCTTAATGAACTCAGGATGAAAATCTTTATGGTCATGAGCCCTAAGATCCCTAACACTTCATCTTGGTTTATTCCTTTTATTACTTAAGAAATTTTCATATGACTCACTGGAATTAAAATGAACATTCCCAATGGGGGGAAGGGAGAAGGGAAAAGGCTTCAAAAGTGATTAGCTCAATAAAACTTCAAGGTTCTTTTTCCTGGGAAGCCTTTCTAGTGGAATCAAAGAGTAACTCCTTCCAAACAAATATGAAATTCACTCAAGACAAAACTATCATTTGGCAAGCAATAGCATAGTCTCTCCTGGGGCGTTTTGAAACTCTGGTATCTAGGAACGCAGTTCTTCTATTGTACTTTGCAGCTTAAAAGTCCCAAAATAAGAGGGAAAGAAAACATTTGCTGAAATCAAGGGGTCAGGTTTAATTGCTGGATTTCTTTTGAATCTCCGGTGAGATCTGATGGTGGTGGGAGAAAAATACCAAGAAACTTCCTCGAAGTTTAATGGTTAGAAGCAAGATCCCGTCAGCATCCTTCCCCTAACTCCTTGTCATTAGTTGTTTAGGCTCAGAGGAAAATAGAGCTTGCAGGAGCTGGAGGAGGGAAAGGAGAAAGTTACCTGGAGGCGTCTCGAGCATCAGTTTTTCTTTCTTTGCTTTCTTCGGCTTTAGGTCTTTCTTGGCTGGTTTGAATTTAGGGGTCTGCCTCCTCTCTTCAGGGCGCCCCAGTTCCTCCATTTCCTCTCTGGGCTGCTCTGTGGCAGTCTCCTCCTCGGGCTCCGGGAAGGCATAGTAATGACCCCGATTCAGGATCTCTTGAATGTAATAATCCTGATCTTCCAGGGTTCGCCCCTGAGCCCCTTCCCCGATGAAAGTCAGGCTCAATACCCAGAGGACAACCACCAGAGGAGATGCCCAAGCGCCCCTTGCCCTCATCATCCTCAAACTTCCCTTCTCTCTCCCCAAACTCCCTTAAAAAGGCAAAGCACAGCAAACCAAAACTTGCCTGATGCCCCCAGCAGCCCACCCTGATCCCACACTCTGCGGGCAGGGAGCGAGGGGCACCAGACTGCCTTGGGAGCCAGGGAAGCCCAAGCTCGCGGCGCGAGGGACGCACTGGGAGCTGGGTCCCGCCAGGGACCAAGGCTCCCTCCCACCCTACCGCCCTGGGACAAGTTTGCGCCAAAGAAGAAGTGAAGAAAGTTGTGAGCCGGACAGCGGGCGGGGGCTGGCTGGGACTAAGAAGGAGTCCGCGGGGCATGTGATTCTGGCCTGGGCCAGGGAGGAAGAGGCGCACAAGGCGTGGGGAGAAGGGGCGGGGAGGGAGGAGAAGGGCTAGCGGATGGTGGAGGGCGGGGAGGGGCGGGGGAGCTGGCAGAGGAAGGGGGGAGGGGCAGGGAATGGGGCGGGGCCGTAAAAGGTGGGCTTCCTGGGCAGGTGTGCAGGACAGGCATGGCTTATCTCTTTGGGACCCTGGTCCAGCTTCACCCTACCGAGATCCCCGATGAAGACAAGCTGAGGCATAAAGAGAAATGAGGCAGAAGAGCACCTTTAAATGAGAGAATGATCTACTGGAATCTCAGGCCCCCAAATCACCCTTTGCAGGCCACCTGGAAGGCAGGAGTTTCTGGCTGGCACTGGAAAGATGTGAGGAGGAGTGAGTTAGGTTATTGGCAAGGTGTGGAGGAGGGGAAGATAGAGGTCTAACATTAGGGTTGTTCTGCCTCCCTTATTTCAACACCCTCAGGCCCATTTTCCTTCTTCAGAAGTTCCAACTGGCCCAACTCCACCAGGTGATATGTTCGCGCGCTCTCTGTCTCTGTCTCTGTCTCTGTCTCTGTCTCTGTCTCTGTCTCTCTCTCTCTCTCTCTCTCTCTCTGAAATCACTTTAACAGCCATTCCTGGAAGTGAGCAGAAAAGGGCCCACCTCCTCCCACTCATCTGAAGAGACATAGTTATACCCTGCCCTTTAGGAACACCTTAATGAGGCAGGTGACAGGGGACCTAATTGACTTAAATGAGATGCAAAGCATTTGGGATGCACTGGCAAATGTTTAACAACCTGCCATAATCATAAGACATTTTAAAATTTAATCTGTGCTATTAATTTTTCTCTATCACTTTGAGTTTAGATAATTAACTAAAGAAGCCCTGATTTGTAAACCCTACCAATTTCTGAAATGGAATTATTCACATTGAAAATTTAACCATCCTGTTCGAATTGGCTTAAACACACCATATTCTGTAGTTGCTACTGACTCCACCTAAGGTATAGCTGAACCTGAGTAATAAAGGGAAAAAATGTTATAATACAATTTGTCCGTATTAGTAGTGCTCTTGGATAATGTTCCATCTGGGGATGCCTAGACCTTAGCTTGAAGTGCTTTCCCTTTCCTTCTAGTTACTTATATTTTTATGTGTGCTATAACTATTTCTAGGATCCCATTAGTATGGAATTGTTGCACAGGGGCCTATGTATTGGTATCATTAACAGTTATACCTCTAGCCCTTTCTTCTGTCTGAAGTTCTAGTCCTACATTTCTTACTGGGGGACAAGGAACAGCATAGAAAAATTATTTAGTAAGTAAACCTTACCCAAAATACAGCCCTGATCCTAGTCATGTGACTTCAAATAAGCCACTTTATAACAACAACAACAACAACAACAACAACAACAACAACAACAACAATTGCCAGCATTTAGATGGCACCTTCTATGTGACAGATATGGTGCTAAGGGCTTTACTCTGGGAAGTAGGTGCTATTATTAGCTCCATTTTAAAGTTTAAGAAATTGAGACAAACAGAGGATGTGACATGCTCCAGGTCACACAGGTAGGAAGTGTCTGATCCTGGATTTTATTCAGGTCTTCCTAATTTCTGGCTAAGTACTGTACCCACTGCACCATATGTGTTGAGATTCTTAACCTGTAGAATGAGGGAGTTGAATTAGATGAGGGATTAACTTTTTTTCCTATGTATTATGAACCTTTTTGGGAATCTGGTGAAGCTTATGAACTCTTTCTTTGGGGAATTAACTCAACCCTTTGATTTTACATAGTAGGGATCCTATATTTATGTATTTGCCCATACAGTCGGGCACAGTAGTGGAAATCATCAGAGCTCCAAATGTGCCTATTTCAATTCAAAAGACAAAACCAAGGGTTTCTAAAATCAGTCCACTTTCTCTTTCTCTCTTAACATGCTCAAATCTGGCTTTTGATCTCATTGGAATTGCCCTTCAAAGTTACTAGTGATCTTTTATTTGCTTTTCTTTTTGGTCTTTTCTTAGTCTTCATTGTTCTTCACTTCTTTGCAGCCTTTGGCACTGTTGACCATGCTCCCTGATACCCTTAATTTTCACAGTTCTACTTCCTCCTGATTTTCCTTTTACCTCTCCAGTTGCTTCTTTTCAGTCACTTTTGCTGGACCTTCATCCAGGTTGCACCCACTGAGTTTGTCTCACAGGATTATATCCTGGACCCTCTTTTCATTTGATGAACTCAACATAATGCCATGGATTCAATTATCATCTTTGTAAAGATGTTTCTTAGATATATTTATCCAGTCTTAACCTCTTTGCTAACCTTCAGACTCACATATCCTGATCCTTATTGGACATCTCAAACTGGCCGTCCTATAGATATTTTAAACTCAAAATGCCAGAAACGGAACTCATCTTTCTCCCCATGTTCTCCTAACTTATGAATTTTTCTGTTAAAAAGAATGCCACCATCTTTCTAGTTGCCCAGTCTCATTGTCATCCTCTGCTTCTCACTCTCTCTTATTCTCATATCCAATAAGTTGTTAAGTCAATTCTATATATTTTTTAAACTCTTACTTTCTATCTTGGAATCAATACTTTGTATTCATTCCAAGGCAGAAGCGTGGTAATGTTTAAGCAATGGGGGTTAAATGACTTGCCCAGGATCACATAGCTTCTAAGTGTCTGAGGCCAGATTTGTACCAAGGACCTCCCTTCTCTGGACCTGGCTCTCAGTCCATTGAGTTACCTAGTTGCACCCCCTCCCTCAGTCATCACATTCCCTGTGTTTACACCCTGGTTTCTTCTTCTATTGTCCAAGTCCCAGGCCCTCAGCACCTCAAACTTATGCTACTAGAACAGCCTGCTGGCTGTTCATCCTGCCTCAAATCTCCTTCCATTCCAAGCAATTCTCCAATCAGCTATAAAACTGATCGTCTTAAAGCAGAAACCTGATAATAACATGCCGCTCCCCAAACCCCCCAACATCTTCATTAAATAAACTCCAATGTATTTCCTCCCTATTTTTCTAATATTCAATGCTCTTTGTAACCTGTCCTCTTGCAACTTTTCTAATTTTCTCACACTGAATTACCCCTAACCCCTGCCAATAATTTGTGGTCCAATAATACTGACCTCTTTGTCATTTCTTTTACAAGACCCTCCATCTCCAGACTCCATGGATCTTTATTGGTTGTTTCATTGACTAGAATTCTCTCCCTTTTCAACTAAATCATCTGACTTCTCTGGCTTTCTTCAATAAATAGCTAAAATCCTAACTTCTAAACAAAGCCTTTCTGGATCATTCTTTTTTTTTCATTTTTTTAAACATTTATTAATATTTATTTTTTAGAAAAATTAACATGGTTACATGATCCATGCTCTTACTTTCCCCCTCATCCTCGACCTCCTCTCCTCCTTCTTCCCCCCCCCCGCCTGGTTTTAACATGTGTCATTGATCAAGACCTATTTCCAAATTGTTGATAGTTGCATTGGTGTGGTAGTTTAGAGTCTACATCCCCGATCATGTCTGCATCAACCCATGTGTTCAAACAGTTGTTTTTCTTCTGTTTCCACTCCTGCAGTTCTTCCTCTGCATGTGGGTAGCATTCTTTACTGTAAATCCTTCAGAATTGTCCTGGGTCATTGTATTGCTGCTGGTACAGAAGTCCATTACATTCGATTTTACCACAGTGTATTGGTCTCTGTGTACAATGTTCTTCTGGCTGTGCTCCTTTCGCTCTGCATCAATTCCTGGAGGTCTTTCCAGTTCACATGGAATTCCTCCAGTTTATTATTCCTTTGAGCACAATAGTATTCCATCACCAGCATATACCACAATTTGTTCAGCCATCCCCAATTGAAGGACATACCCTCATTTTCCAATTTTTTGCCACCACAACAAGCATGGCTATAAATATTTTCATATGAGTCTGTTTATCTATGATCTCTTTGGGGTAAAAACCCAACAATGGTATGGCTGGATCTAAGGGGAGGCATTCTTTTATAGCCCTTTGAGCATAGTTCCAAATTGCCAGCCAGAATGGTTCTGGATAATTATTAATGTTAATGCTTTCACTCTGTTGATTATCTCCAATTGATCCTGTATATATCTTGTTTCTCCATTTAGAAGGTTAGAAGGTGAATTCCTTGAGACTTTGGACTGTGGGGGTCTTTTTGTTTGTTTCATTTGCCTTTGCTTATATCTTCAGAGCTTATCATAATGCCTGGCACAGAGTAAATGATGACTGGTTATTTGATTATGATAAAAATGAACAGATTTCACATCAAAAGCCCATCTTAGTGATGCCAACATTTAACCAGTGTCATCATAAGGTCACACGACATGATATGAAATCAATTTCCTTAAAAGAAATAAAAATGAATTTCACAGATAGAACAATGGAGAGGCTCATGTTTGGTACGAGAAGGCTAAGACACATAATCAACAAGGAGCTTTGAGGTCAGAAGTAAAAGACCAAAAAGATGTCAAGAAGGAATCTTATGATTAGAAGAGAACAGCCTGGGGATGCACCAAAAATGAACTTTGACAGATAGCTAGAATGTTCCACTTGTTGCCTCACAGTATCAGAGGAAAGTGAAAAGGAACCAAAATATTCTGGATATATGGAAAAGTCTTAAGAAGACATGGGTCAAGAGTTTACAGGATAGTTAGGCATGCATGCATGAGTTATATCCTGCATCACTGGTTAGAACCCTTAATTTGAAGAGATCACAAATCCATTGGGGTATTTAAGTTTAATTTCTTTGGGCTATGGTGCCCCATAATCTTGACAAAAGATTATCTCCTTTCAGGCAGAAAATATTAAAGAAAATAGAAGAATGAAGAAAGCTCTTGCAGATTATATCATTTATTAATAACAATGAGACAGATTTCCTTCCTACTCTGAATTACATAGAGTATAAAATTGAGTGAATCTTTGTCTACCCTGGTAATATGGGGAAGGCCATGTTTCTTCCACTAACTTGATTCAATAACAACACACCTGTAGATCCTGCTGTTTCAATTGGTAAAGCATAATCATTCCCTTTTAAGTAAAGGTAGCATTCAATATTTGGGAATCATAAATCCAGAATATATTGCTAGCTTACCTCAAACATAATAGATAGTTATTTACAATTTTGTTGAAATCTGACTTCTCAATAGTTAAATACTCTCATGGGTAAACCATAGCTATGTGCTATTCCTAAGTGCAGGATGTTGATTCTCCCTAGCACTTCAAAAAATCAGAATCAAAAAGAATTGTCCAAGTTATAGTATCCCATTTTTAAGGATGATGAAAAATCATTTGGTCCAACTCTTTCAGTTTAGCAATGTGATTTAGAGAGGTGATGGATTAGACACACACACACACACAGAGTTTGTTACTAGAAGTACTAGAAGCTAGGCACTTGATTGGTATGCTATATCTTTTCCCATTACTCTTTGCAAGTTAGAACTGAATTAGCTTTGCTATAACTTTAATTCATCTTTTAATTTAGCTACAAGAGTTTTCTACTTAAATATGGGGCAGGTGGGCAGTGCACTGGTAGATTGTCAGGTCTGGAGCCATCTTCATGAGCTCATATCTGGCCTCAGACATTTACTGGATGTGTGATCCTAGGCAAGTAATTTAACCATGCTTGCATCAATTCGTCATCTGTAAAATGAGCTGGAGAAGGATATGGCAAACTGCTCTAATGTTTTTGCTAAGAAAACTCCAAATGGGGTCATAAAGAGTTGGTTGTGACTAAAACAACTAAACACAGGTTCCTTTAATAGACAGACTGCCAGTCTTCATTTTTAAAAATACCTCTATGTCTAACAACTCAAAATATGTAGTAGGCATTTATTAAATGACGGTGCCCTTCTTGTACATAAATAAAATAAAAAAGATAATAAAATAAAGAACATAAATTATAACTCTAAACTACTCCATAACAATAACATATCCTGTTAACAAACTGTTTGTAGAGTTTATAAATCCATTTAACTGTATGGTATTAAGCTCATCTCTCTTCATCTTACCCATAAAGATAGCATGAGAAATTTCATTAAATGCTTTGTTAAAAATACTGATATACTCTGTGACATCAAGGGAAATAATGAAAAAAATGTGAAGGATGGGGTCCTAGCAGTACCACATCTTAAACTGTACTATAAAGTAGTGCTCATCAAAACAATATAGTCCTGTCTAAAAGATAAAAGGGTGGATCCGTGGAATAGACTATGGGTAAATTATCTCAGTAACTTAGTGTTCAGTAAACCCAAAGATCCCAGCTTTGGGGACAAGAACTCACTATTTGACAAAAACTGCTGAGAAAATGGGAAAACAGTATAGGAAAAATTAGTTTTAGATCAATATCTCATACCCTGTACCAAGATAAATTCAAAATGGGTAAATGACAAATATAAAGAGTGAAATTATAAATAAATTAGGTGGAAATAGCAAACTATACATGTTAGATTTGTGGGAAAAGAAGGAATTTTAGAGGAAGCAAGAGATAGAGAATGTTGCAAAATGTAAAGTGAATGACTTTGGTTATATCAAATTAAAATGTTTTTGTACAAACAAAATCAATGCAACCAAAATTAGAAGGAAAGCAGCAAACTGGGAGAACATTTTTATAACAAAATTCTCTGACAAAGGTTTAATTTACCAAATATATAAGGAACTAAGTCAAATTTACAAAATATCAAGCCATTCCCTAATCGGCAAATGGTTAAGGGACGTGAATAGGCAGTTTTTACAGGATAAAATAACAACTATCAATAAGCACATGAAAAATTGTTCTAAATCCCTCCTATTTAGAGAAATACAAATTAAAACAACTCTGAGGTACCACCTTATACTTAGAAGATTGGCCATTTTGACAGCAAAGGAAAGTAATAAATGTTGGAGGGGATGTGGCAAAATTGGGACACTAATACACTGCTGGCAGAGTTGGGAATTGGTTCAATCATTCTGGAGAAAAATTATGAACTATGCACAAAGGGACTTAAAAGAATGCCTACCCTTTGACCCAGCTATACTACTGCTAGGTTTGCACTGCAAAGAGATAATAAGGAAAATGACTTGTACAAAAATATTCATAGCTACACTTTGTGGTGGCAAAAAATTGGAAAATGAGGGGGGTGTCCATTGGTTGGGGAATGGCTGAACAAATTGTGGTATCTGTTGGTGATGGAATATTATTGTGCTGAAAGGAACAAAGAACTGGAGGAATTTCTTGCAAACTGGGAAGACCTCCAGGAATTGATGCAGAGCAAAAGGAGCAGAAGCATGAGAACATTGTACACAGAGATTGATACATTATTGGCATAATTGAATATAATAGTTTTTTCTACTAGCTGCAGCAATGCAATGACCAACAACAATCCAGAGGAATTTATGAGAAAAAACATTATCAACATCCAGAGAAAGAATTGTGGGAACAGAGAAGCAGAAGAAAAACATATGATCAATCATGTAGTTCAATATGGTTTTGATATTAAAAGATCACTCTACTGAAAATATGAATAACATGGAAATAGGTTTTGAACAATGACACATGTATAACCCAGTTGAATTGCTTGTCAACTCCAGGAGGGGGAATCATGAATCATGTAATTATGGACAAATATTCTGAATAAAAAATAAATTTTAAAAAAGCATGTAAATTACATATGTGTGATAATATAAATATCCTCCACTTTTGAATTACTTTTGGATTTGTTTTACTTTGATACTTTTTTCTCTTGATTTATGACTGTTGTTTTGGGCTCTTTTTGGTAAAAAAAATATATTTTTCTTGTTCTCTACTCATTTCTTCATATTTTCCCTTATTTTCTTTATATTTCCAATATTTGCCATTTCTGATACCATAATATATTTCATGACATTCGAATATCACAATCTATTCAACTTTTCCTCTCAATCATTGTATTTATGTTATTTCCCAGGTATTTTGTCATTACAAACAAAGTTTCCATGAATATTTTCATACACACAGCTTTCTGCCCTCTCAATAATGCCCTTAGGGCCAAATACTAGTAATAGGATCCTTATGTCAAAGAACATAAATAGCTTTACAGCTCTTAATGTATTTTTCTATCTTGTTTCCTAAAAAAAAAAAAAATTCACAGCTGCTCTAGCAGTGTAACATTAGGCCTGTTTCTCTACATTCCTATCAGCATTTAATTTGATCAGCTTAACCCATCTTGTTCTCAGTTAACATAAGTTACCAGGGTCATATTTAATGAGATTGGGCCTTAGACAACAGATACAATCTGTTGTCATGACCATGGTCTTTCCAAAACCAAGTCTATCTAGCTTCGTCATGTTCAGTAGAACTTTTGTTCCAAAGCCACAACCTCTCAGACATGCAGGATTACCTCCATAGTATAAGACTTTTGCAGAATATTTTAGTATTGATTCTGTGGAATTATTTTTGGTTGTTTGTGGGGTAGCTCTTAGGATGGCAAAGAAGCTTCATGCCCTATTCCACCATCTTCACTTTACATCTTCTTATCATACTATTTGAAAACCTGTTCCTTGATGAATTCCCTCTATATACACATCTGACTCTTTAGATAGGTCTTTTTTCTTCATCAAAATATATTATGTTTGTATTATTATAATTTCATTTTCAAAAACTTCCCATATTTCTTTGGTTGCTTCTCCCTATAGAACTTTAAGATGCTAGAAAATAAATATTCTTTCACTGAACACTTTGAAATCTATTTTTCCAATTTATAGGGTACATATCACACTGGATCTACTCTTGTATTCTTTTGCTATTACTAATGCTATGATAAAGTGATCACTTTCTTCAAAGATTCCCATTATTTCTACTTTTGCAGTTGATTTTTGTTGAGTAGAATTATTACAAAAATATTAACTCCTTTCATTGTCCTCTCTATGTTTTAAATGATGAAATTTTCATTACAAGTGATGATAATTTTTTTGCAATGCTTTTTTTGAATCCTTACAATATAGAATACAAATTCTGACACTTAAAATTTTTTGTAAGGGAAAACTCTTAACCTAACCTGGTATCTCAGAGTTAAAATTCATTTTTCTTCTTTTATTTTTTACTAGATTTTTGTATGTGTGATTGTGTGTTTGTATTTAATAGTTTCCAAACTTATATATCCCTTGGGGCTAATTTTGGATAACAATCATGCAGAGTGTGACATCGCTTGATTGTCTTTAAGTAGTGAATGCAGGAGAATGGCCTCTTCCATTTCACCATGGGCTTAGAAATTTCATCTCTTTATAAATCTTGAAAAAGTTCAGCTTCACAGTAACACTTTAAAAATTTTTTACCTTTTATCTTAGAATCAATACTGTGTATCAGTTCCAAGGCAGAAGAGTGGTAAGGGCTAGGTAATGGAGTTAACTGACTTGTCCACAGTCACACACATAGGAAGTGTCTGAGGCCAGATTTGAACTCAGGATGTTCCATCTCTAGGCCTGACTTTCAATCTACTGAGCCACCTAGCCACCCCCATAACATTCTAAACAGATCCAAATTGAATTGAACTTGGAACAAGGGAAGAATTATCAATTGTTCTTTTTGTAGAGCACATTGTCTATAAAATTGAAGTCTTTTATTATTTACTATAACATATCTCTTTGCCATGTTCATGATCTACTTCCCAAACTCCTCATCTATTTCCCATTTCTTTCCAGGAAGGAGTCTGTAGAATATCACTGAAATATCACTTCTATCTATCCTTCCATTGATATTCACTCAATTGATCTCCACCTTTATTTCATTTTCCAAATTATATATTTTCTTATATGAATATAACCACAGAACCACAGAATTAGTGAAGTAGAAAGGGCCTAAATAATCATCTAAACCAACCCATACATAAAAGGGATCTCTGTTTTCACATAGCAGCAGATAAGTAGTCATGCAAACTCTGCTTGAAGACATTTTAAAAGGATGTCACCACTTTCTAGTCAGATCATTTCACTTTTCATCAACTCTATTGTTAGAAGATTTTTTCTTTTTCTTTTCCCTGATATCAAACCTGGTATGCAACCTGTGTTGATATACAGAGGTGGGAAGTGGAGAGTGATTTGGAGGTCCTTCATTATTCTTATTTCTATACTTTGAACACTCTAGTTTATGGATCTCTTTCTTTAGTGATGTTTGACCAGATTATAGTTATCACTGTCCTTTTTTGGGTATACTCTACCTCTTTTATTGCAATCTGAGGTCATAATAGAGGTCTAATTAATATGTTGCCTTGTTGCTTCTTGTCCTTCTCCTCCTCCTCCTTCTTCTCTTCCTCCTCTTCCTCCTCCTTCTACTTCCCCTCATCCTTCTCTTCCTCCTCCTCCTCCTCTTTCTTCTTTTCCTCATCCTCATCCTCCTTCTCCTCTTCCTTCTTCTCCTGTTTTTCTCCTTCTTCTATTCTCCTCCTGCTCCCCCCTCCTCCACCTTTCTTTACCCTATATTTTATTATCAATTCTAAAACAGACAAATGTCAAGGGCTAGGCAATTGAGGTTAAGTGACTTGCCTAGGCTCACACAGATAGGAAGTGTCTGAGGTCAGATTAAAACTTAAGTCTTCCTGACTCCAAGATTTCTTCTTAATCATGATTCCATCAACTAGTTTGCCCACTATCATAGTTAGATGTTATATGTAAGTTTGATAAGCCTGTCGTCATTTATATCTTCATGGAAGTTATTGACATTAAATAACACAGGACAAGGACCCTGATCCATATAATGTAGCCCAAGAGAAAGTAAGTACCATGAAATAAACTTGGAATGGTAAATTGAAACCAGTTTGTGGAGGGTCTTGAATGACAGTCTTTTAATTTGGGTCATCCAGAAATAGAAAAACTTTAAAGTATTATCTATAAAATCTAATTTTTCTTCCACTGGAGATTCGCCACAAAGTCTCTGACATTTGGTTAATGGTTAAATGTTAGGTAAAATATGGCAGTGATCATCAAATTAATATAGTATGCTTATATTTACCATTCCATTCCCAACTTTAAAAAGTGATACTTAGCATATGACTTGAAGCCTTTCTTGTTATTTTTCAGTCACTTTTTAGTCATGCTTGACTCATGACCCCATTTGGATTTTTTTCAAAAGATACTGGAGTGGGGGCAACTGGGTAGCTCAGTGGATTGAGAGTCAGGCCTAGAGAGGTCCTAGGTTCAAATCCGGCCTCAGACACTTCCCAGCTGTGTGACCTTGGGCAAGTCACTTGACCCTCATTGCCCACCCTTACCACTCTTCCACCTAGTAGCCAATACACAGAAGTTAAGGGTTTAAAAAAATAAAACAAACAAAAAAAGATACTAGAATGGTTTGCCATTTCCTTCTCTAGTTCATTTTATAGATGAGGAAACTGAGGCAAACAAGGTTAAGTGACTTGCCCAGGGTCACACATAGTAAGTCAGGTTTGAACTCAGGAAGGTGAATCTTCCTGACTTGAGGCCTGATATTCTATCCACTCAGCCACCTAGATATCCCTTAGCCTTTCTAAAGGACTATTAATACCTAAGAATCTTAGTACTTGAAAATGGTTAGAGTGCTAATGATTGTTGGATATTAACTACAACTCATCCAGTAGATCAACATTCTTGCTGGTGACAACAACCACAGTTTGGAAGATACAAAATGTCAGGATGGGTTCCTCAAATATAAATCATCTGTAGACTCAAATGATTAATTTCCTAAGTTTAGAATTCTGTTCACTGAGTTTCTAAGTTAACCTGTACTTGCTATCTCATCCTCAAACACCTTATAAATCTAATAATATTTAAAATATTTACAGTCCACATGAATGATATTTGTACTAAGCCATCTGACAAGGAACAATAGATTATAGGTCCAGAGAACATTTTGTTTAAACAAATGTTGTCAAAATATCAGCACTTTTCTAGCATTTTTCAGCATGGACTTTTGCACCTGCTCATTTGCCTAATTATTCCCAAGCCTTTTACACTTTCAGAGAGAACTAAAAAGACATAGGGGTTTTTTTTTCTTGAAAGATCAGTAATTTGAAAAATTAGTTGCTATATAAAGAAAAATACATGTTCATGCGAAGCCAAAGCTAAAAATAAAGACATGAATAGGATGCTGCATGGGGAGAGATACTAAGTTGTTATGGTAACTATGATTATAATTAAGAGGCTAGAGTTTTTTTCCTGTTCATTACTATGTTGAGACATGGTAGTTAAAATGGCATTGTCTTATTTAATGTTCTCATCTCCATTTACTATATAATTATCCATTTCAAGTTTAATTTCTTAATGTCTTTTTTCTTGGTTCTGTCCTCTATATGCTTAGTACATTTTAATGCGCATTGTTCTTAACTTAAGTTTGCTTAAGACCACCTCTTAATTCAATCCTTTTCAGCATTCTTTTCCTAAATGATCAATGCCATTCCTTTTTTAAAGAGACTCACTGGGGAGCTTTCTTCAGGTTGAGAGATTCAAAATGGTAAATAGAAAGATAGAGTTGTGAAGGTTATTTCATGGATCATTAAAAATGAATACTAATTATGGCCAAGAGAGACATTTTAACTCATAAATACAAAGGGTCATTAAGTCTTATTAGCTCAGCCTATTGGCCCAGTTAAAATCAAAGGTCACAAAGCATTCTCTGGGTCATAACTATGACTGAACACTGACTGGAGATGAGAGTTTAACCTAGACAAAAAAAAATAAAATAAGAATTGGCAGTTTGTAGACACAATCAATCTGAAAAATTCATTTTAAACTATCAATCTAGGTCAGTTTGGGAAGCCATGAGATTAATTGGGAAAAGCCACCCATGGAAGAGAAAGTATTCTTTGAATTAGGACCTCTGACCAGATTGAAGGAATGCTGGAAGTATCAAAGCAAGAGCTTCTAGAGCAAAATACAATTGCAACCCAAATTTAGAATAGAAGGACATCCAATCATATGAGAAAAGAGAGCTAAGCCAAAGAGGCCAGATGAAAGGAAAAATTAGAACTGGAAAAACAAGAACTGAATGTAAACTCAGTCCTAAATCATGGTGTAGACAAATAGAGTCTACAAGTACACTTCCCAAGTGATTGCTGAGACTTGTTAATGACTGACAAAATCAGATTTTGGATTCCTTTTGATAAGCAATGTAGCATTCATGGACAGTCTGAGGTTTTATATCCTTCTTGGCATTGGAAGCTAGGATCCTCGTACCCTGGAACAGAGTCTTTTATTGAAACACGTTCCATTTTGTTAATGCATTTCTTTGATGATTTTTTGTCTACCATATCCCCTACCAATCATTAAAACATATGTGCATTTAATTACATGAATTAATATTTTAGTTTAAATTAACCTTGAATTAATTTTACTTCAGATATGGGATCCCAAATCAGATTTCATAATACTCACTGACATAACTATTAAGAGTACAAAGTATTGTAATGAAATCAAATCTACAAACTTTTAACCTAAACCATGCCCAATATATAATTGTACATATATAATCCTGTTCTTAAAGATTTCCAAGGTGAAAGAGTCTATTGCCATCTCTACATACTTCATTCAGATCCAGAGGAGCATGAAGAGAATCCACTGTTTTTTTTCCCTATTCTCACACTCCATCATGAGCCTCCTTCTTTTTCTAGGCATCCATTTTTCTGATAGTATTTGCTTCTCTTGCTCCTTAGTTACTGTCTTGTAGCCTATTCTAACACAGCACTTATCAAATTTCTAGCACTATTGAGACAATATGCAGTGAGAAGGATAGAGTAAATTGATTATTATGGGCATACCCCAGCTAACATGATAAATGGTTTATATAAAGATTAATGAAGCTTTATGTTTGTTTATCTGAAGACTGGATCTCTCATTTTACCCAAGATGGAAGTTCAGGGGCTACTCACAGGCTCAGTTCCATCTGATTGGCACGAAAGCTTTGACCACCATTTTTTACCTGAGCTAGTTTACTCTTCCCTAGGCACTCTGTTGATATGAACCCAGGTGCTCACCATATTAATGCCAACTTAAGACAGGTGCCAGATTGGCTTATTCTGTTTCAGCTCAAAACTCTCAAATTCAAGAGATCACCAGCTTCCATTCTCCCCTGTACAGTGGATTATTAAAGGCACATATTACCATACTCTGGTATTAGGTTATACAACATGACAGGGGAAAATGAGCTCTGGTTGAAGGATGTTATAGGAGGGTTTTATGGCATTACATAGGATTTGTTTATAAGATACTAATGATAATATATATAGTACAGTAATGTCAGTCAAGACAGAATTATGAGGAATATTCCTATATTATAATCCCATGAAACATGCCTCTTTTGAAAATTCAAGTGCCATTTCCCCTTTATATTTTTGTGTACTTAGGTAGCATATACAGAATTATTTAAAAATAATTAGCTCATAAAAATTGTAAGACAAACATATACCAAAGCAGATTTAATTATATCTGTCCTTTGGGGCTTGTAGGAACTTCTAGGAAAAACAAATATAAAATACCTGGCTTTGTTTCTTCACACCTGGATTTCACTGAAGAATATATCTCTTTTTTAAGTCCTATGTATTGAAATTCAAGAATACTTTAAATAAACTGAAACATAAAATAATGGCTGAATTTCAGGATAAGTAAGTATTTTGCTTTTCTTCCAAACATGGTTTCCCTTTAGTGTAGGATTTTGGGCAAGTTGTCACATTAGGGTAAGGCATCTGTAGCTAAGAATTTATTTTCATTTATGTTTTGAATGCCAGATTTAAAGGATTTGTAATTAAATACTTATGTGTATAAAGCTAAAATCTGGCATACTTATTGACAACCTGGATGCAATTTTAAAAATCAGTTTGAGAAAATGCTTCCAAAATCCAGCGGGCAAAATACAAAGCTCTTTTGTATTTTGAGATAAGAATCTTTTCCCATTCTGGGAAAATATTTTTGCTTGAATTTTGTTAGAGAATTTCCTTTACTTCCCTAAAAATGCAGAGGCCACATCATTTAGTACAAAAGTATTAAGCTGAGAATTAAGACATTATGCCATGAGTCCTAAATGATGCTCTCTAGGTTCTAAAAGGCACCTCAGAATCATCTTCATATAGACCCCCTATTTCATATCCCATTTGACTGAAGCCAAAAAAAACAACCAAAAGGAAAAAAAGGGGGGCAGGAAAATGGGAAGCTGATCATTTTCTAGATAAACAATCTCAGCTATTCAAAGCCAATGTATTGTCAGTTTTATAGAATAGTAGATAGTCTAAGAAACAAATCATTGGAGGATTGGAGGAGGAAAATGTGTGAGGGAACCAGGTAAAGGAGTATAAACTGTCAAGGAGATCATTTGTCTTGTCTGTCTACTCTTTACTGAACATCTTTGAGCAGGAGCTGTGTGAAGGCTCCTGCTGCTATCATGTTTAGTTCAATCTATCTCTTTATTGTAGATCAGACATACTGATGTCTGAATATCCAAACTGCATTTTGTTTCTGGGAGTAATCAAATTCTGGTAGTATGGTGAGAGATATGAAGCTTATATTTGAGATTCAGGACCTTCATGGTCTCTGTAATAGTCTACTAAATCTAATTTACAGAAGTGTAGTACTATATATTAGACTAGTACTATATATTAGACTATCATTGTTTCATAGTTTTGACTTATTGAGTATCTTGCCTTTTCTTGCATCTTTTTGTTGTATTTGATTTCTGTCTCAGGACTGGTGAAGAGGACCTCAATATTTACTTTTCCTATAGTATTCAATCCCTAATGGCCCATTCTTTGGTGCTATATATATATATTTCCTTTTTGTTGCTCAATATATAAAATAATCTGAACCCATATTCACCTCTTAAATCATAGCCACATATCTAGACTCCAGCAAAAGTGCTGTATCTGCTGATACTAGCCATGGGACCTGAGGACTAAGTCATGGCAACTCTGTCATGGATTCAGAGGCTAGTTCTCATTTGTCATTTGTTTTCAAAATGAATAAAAAAATAGTAAGCAAACTTAAAGTATTGTGTGGTGAGCCTCTTGATGAAATGGCTGAGAAGAATCTCTTAACATTTGCCATCCATTCTTACTGCTATGCCTACATTAAGGTGGGGAAATAACAGAGGCTTGAAATAGTGAGAGAGTTACCGGTACCCAAGGTATCTATTAACCACAGGACAATGAGCACACAGATTCTGCAAACTAGGTATGGCCAATCTTTATCTATTTCTTCATATTTGATCTTTTGACACCAGTTCCCCAGTAATGCCTCTTTAATTTCCTTGGCATACATCTTTGTCCTTGAACCCCTCTATTTTCATTTTATGGACAGAAATCCCTGCCATCCTTTTTTTTTTTAAACTAAGAACCTGCCCCAGCATGAGCTGGTAATAACAGCAAACACTTTTTCTAAAGTTTTATCCTCAAACATGCTGGCCTACAACTACAGGACATATTCATTTGACACAGCCAAAAGTTCATTAATCTCTCTCTACTGTGTAGAGTGGGTTTACTATTTGGCAGGGTGGACTAAGTCATCAGGAGACAGCGGGAACTAGAAGTTGTCAGCATCTCTTGAACTGAGGCACACATGGTTCTGAATAAAAAGGCCTAGACCTTCCAGGAAGCAGCTGGAATTTCGACAGAATGGCCATTTTACTCCTTTCATTTTGGCTTCATATTCTCCTATCTTTTAACTTGGAGTGACAACTAACTTGGCAACTAATCCAAGTTCTCTCCTGTCCCCATCCCTGAGGTTTAAATTTTGCTCTTGAAAGTCACTTTATTAATAGCCTTTGTATTACTACTGCTGCTATCCTCTTTCCTTTAAGATTTTGACACCCCCTATTCCCAGGGAGAATTACCGCCCCCCCCTTCCCTAATTATTGGTATGTTTGGGTCTTGTCTTGCTTAATAGCAGGAAATATTTAATCATAGGTAGACCTGCACGGATGCTCAATAATTCCATTTTTTCTTTCATTTCTTCACTCCCTCTGACATTTCTTACATCAGCTTTCCCAAATATTTACCACTATTGTCAAACTCCCAACCTCCCTCTCCCAACAATATTTGGTCTGACTATTGTATCTTCTGTTTTACTGAGACAAAGGAGTCATCCAGTGAACTCCTCCAGTTTCTGTCTTCCATATCTCCAAACTTCTGTTTATTCATTTTCTTTCTGTCTGCCTCAGGGAATAAAATGTTCCCCATTATTTCTACTCATTCTCTAAATCACACCTCCTTTTACATTTCCTTGATCTTGCCTGGGTAACCATCTCCTCTCTACTATTTACCAATTTCTTCACTATTTACTTCTTTCCAACTGACTGGAAACATATTTGGGTTTTCCACCTTAGAACAACATAAAACATCTCTTCATTTCTATTTCTCTCCCATGTGTCTCTTCTGTTCACTGACAGACTTCTACAACGAATAATCTATATTCACTGCTTCTACTTCCTTGCCACCCTCTCTTCTTGCAATCCGATTTGCTTTTTTACTACTTAATCAAGGACTTCCTATTTACTGAATTGAGTGGCCTTTTCTCAGGGCCTAACCTCAGTGATCTCTAAAGTTTTTCCAACCTCACTTTCTTGTTATGTCTTCCTCTTAGCTTCTGGGAAAATTTACCCTCTCACTATATCCTCCTAGTTTCTCTTACCTTTCTGAATTCTTCTTTCCTTTTCTGGTCTAATATCTCTTTTTCCTTCCATTTCCCAAATCTATTATCCAAGGTTCCATTCTTGGCCTTTATCTTTTTTTTTCTATATAGTTTTTGATGGTAATCTGTATCCCTTTCATGTAGATGTCATATATATATATACCCAACCCTGACCTCTCTTCCAAACTCCAAACTCATTTTTCCAACTGTCTTTTTTGGGAACACTTTTATAAACTATTCACACTTGAAATTCAACCTCAATGTGTCTACTGCATAGTTTATCTTTTCTCTAAAAACAGATGCCTCATTGTAATTTCCCTATGTTTACTAATAATAGCATCATGCTCTCTTTAAACTGGATTAAGTAATTCACTATCCCCACTGATTCCTCCATTTCTATGCCTCCTAAATTCAAACAACTTTATAATGTTAAATCACTTCCCTAATAACTTTTTGATTCATTCCCACCTTTCTATTCCTATTTCTACCAAACTCTTTCAGTCTTTTATTACCTCTCAATTAAGTAATTGCAGTAATCCTAAATTAATCTCCTTTCTTTTAATCTCTCCAGTTTTCTACTTGTTCTCTAACTCAAAATCATATTAATCTTCTTAAATTACATCTCCTACCACATAATTCCAGTGCTTACAAAATTTTAGGGGCTCCCAAAGAAGATGGATTCATTTCATTTAAATGCCTGGCATTCAAAGCCTTCTATAATCTGAGTAAAACATATCTTTTCAACTTTATCTCACACACAGACATATACATTCCTTTCCCACTTTCCTTACTTTATGTATAATGTTTCCTATTTCTAGAATGATTTCTAAAAAAGTGTGAAATGGCTTTCTATCATTCATGATCCATCTCAAATGCCATCTCTTCCATGAAGATTTCCATGATCTATCTTCCTTCCCTTTTTATTATCAGCTAAAAATGTTCTCTTTCTCCCCTGAATTCTCATGGGATCTTGTACTACTTATGCATTTCTATGCTTACCATATTCTACTTGGTATCACTTCTATTTGTGTACATGTATGTCACTCATTTTATGTGTGTATATATATATATATATATATATATATCCCAGATTATTAATTAACTGAGGGCAGGTAGGTGGCACAGTTGATAAGGCACTAGGCCTGGAGTCAGGAAGATCTGAGTTAAAAATCCAGTCTCAGATATTAACTAGCTGTGACCTTACACAAGTCACTCAACCTTTGTTTAATGGATATAATAATAACACCTAACTCCTTGGAGTTATTGTGAGAATCAAATGAAATAATATTAGTAAAATACTTAAAGGCACAGTGTCTGGCACTCAGCAGGTGAGATATAAATGCTAATTATTATTATCATTATTATTATGCAACTCTGAAGACAAGTACAATGACATATTCATCTTTGTTTTCTCTTGGTATCTAGAACTCAGTAAACACGAATTTAATGTAACTAATAAATTTCTGGTTTGTAATATCCAGTCACCAATCAGATCTCAGTAATCTCAATTGGTAATGTAAAAACAGCACAGAATGGTTCCATGTTGACTGAAGTAACGAAACCTTAATTTGTGGAAGTGATCATTAGAACCAATTATATGAATTCTTTTCAAGCCTGAAAATTATTTGGTGTGAATTTCTTCTTTAGAAATATTTCTGGAATTCTAGGTTTGAATCATGAGCAATTTGAAAGGTTCATATCTTTATATAGTCTTAATAATGAGAAAGAGCTAACCACCTAATGATTTCTGGAGGACTACAGAAGTACATTCACAAGTGTTGGGTCTCATTAACTTTGAGGAGTTGAAATGTTTTCACTGAAGTGCCCTCCTTAGCCTTCTTCTTCAGCACTTGCTGGAAAATAGCCGAAATGATCAAATACATTTTTTTTTACAAAAAATACAAGTTTTTTTTCTTTAATTACATAGCCCCATGACACATTATACTTAATCAGCTAGTAAAGTGGTTACAGGATTAGAATACTTACTTTCAAACTATTTACTAAAGTTCCAAGGTGATTCACCTAGGGAACTGACTTAATTGGGGCAAATTAAAAATGAGCCATGGGACGCCTCCAGTCTCTTTTATCACTTCACCATTGACTTCAGGGTATAAATTTGGACAGAATCTTTGAAGAAGGAAGAAGACATGGTAAAGAAACCACAAGTAGGACAGTCATTTGTTTCTAGTCTATAATCAATTAACAAGACACTGTGCTCCGTGTTAATGGGGATACACAGTTTAAGATGGGATTCTTACCTTTGTGAAATTTAAAACCTAGTAGGAGAGAGAATATATATGCTATGAACAAACATGTATTGTTGGTTATCTTCCAAATGATAGGAACTGATAGTAATTCAATTCAAGGCCAAAAGTATTTACTAAATGCTTGCTATGTGCAAGACACTAAAGAGTTCAGTGGAGGCTACAGTGGCCAAGAAGACTTCATGGTTTAGGACTTGAGCTAGGCTTTAAAAGACCCTGAAGTGTGAGGAGGAATTGGAAGAATGAAAAAGTGGAGGAATTATCGATACTTCTATGATCCTAGAGAAGTCACTTTACTGACTCATATAGAAAATAAGAGATTTGCTCAAGATAATCTCTAAGTCTCTTCCAGCTGAGAGACGTGGTTGGAAGTTAAGATGCTTCTCTCACTGAGGAGTGAGAGGTAGGAAAATAAAGGTAATGAGTATATTCTGAATTTTTAGGAGTCTGAGAAAGGAATGAGAGACATAGAACAATGGTTTTAGGAGATGGTACTGTCTAATGAAGGATTTTTTAAGGATGTAGGATACTTAGGTATGTCTGAAGCCAAAAGAAAGGGAGAAATTGGAAAATAGAAGGAGGAAGAATAGGGGGCTCAGTGGATTGAGAGCCAGGCCTATAGACAGGAGGTCCTAGGTTCAAATCTGGCCTCAGATACTTCCTAGCTGTGTGACCCTGAGCAAATCACTTGACCCCCATTGCCTAGACCTTACCACTCTTCTGCCTTGGAGCCAATACACAGTATTGACTCCAAGATGGAAGGTAAGGGTTAAAAATTTTTAAAAAAAGAAGGAGGGGCAGCTGGGTAGCTCAGTGGAGTGAGAGTCAGGCCTAGAGACAGGAAGTCCTAGGTTCAAACCCGGCCTCAGCCACTTCCCAGCTGTGTGACCCTGGGCAGGTCACTTGACCCCCATTGCCCACCCTTACCACTCTTCCACCTATGAGACAATACACCGAAAGTACAAGGGTTTAAAAAAAAAAAGGAGGAAGAATAAGAGGACAAACTGCAGGAGAAAGCAGGAGGGATAGGATCAAGAGTACTTTAGAGGAGTTAATTTTGGCAAGGGGAAAGACCACTTCATTATCAGAAATGGAAGGATTAGCGATTATTGCCTTATAGGACTGTTGTAAGGAAACTATTTTGTAAAGCATATAACACTACACAGAGTTATTCTTTAGCATTATTGTTTTTGTTGTTATGACACAGTCTTCAATGTATTCACCTTTAGCCTACCATGTCTTTATGAAGCTATCTTTAATTCTGTCATGCCAACTGTAGCAATGTATACTCACATACACACAGACACAGCAATATACATGTACACATAAATCTTAGTTATATCCAATGGCAGTTCCAAAGAACAAAACCGTCCTCTTAATTTCATTCAGAAAAGTAGCATTTTATTTTATTCTCAAAGAATGCCACCCAAACATAATTCAAATTCTTAATTTACAAAAAAATCATTTATTGCTTTGTCATTGTCATATTGAATCTCAGAGTGGGTTTTATAGCTCAAAGGAGGAAAAGCTGGAATCAAACCAATTAATTTTTAAAACACTTGAAAGATCCTAATTAAACATGGTTTGCGAGGCATATCTTTATCCTGGAAAAAAATAGATTTACTAGAGAAAAATTTCAGTCAATAAAATGTGTTTGACTAGAATGTGTCACTTCTGTCAATTCCTACATATTTAAAATTTTTGTTAAATTAACCTATCTTGGTTCATAATAAATCTTGGCTATATTTTCTATGAAAAGACAAATTTGGAAACATAAAGTGATGGAGAATTTTTTTAATTTTTAATTTTTTAAAATAAAAGCTTTACCTTCTGTCTTGGAGTCAAACTGTGTATTGACTCCAAGACAGAAGAGTGGTAAGGGTAGGCAATGAAATTCAAGTGACTTGCCCAGGGTCACACAGCTGGGAAGTGTCTGAGGCCAGATTTGAACCCAGGACCTCCCATCTCTAGGTCTAGCTCTCAATCCACTGAGCTACCCAGCTGCCCCTGAGTGATGGAGAATTTAACAAATAATTCATACAAATATATTCCGTATTTGGTCTTTGCACTTATCAATAGTAGAAATGCAGGTATAGAGCAAATCATCAATAAGATTAGCATTTTTAACCTCATGTCTTCAAATGTGATATGTTGCCCATCATTTGATATCCTTAGCTAAACATGTATTTGACTTGTGCCTACAGTTTAACTTAAGTTTCTGTCTCAGAATTAATCCCATTGGGGAAAAATTAGACTAATATAGAATAGTGGAAAGGGCTGTGAATTTAGAGTGAGGAAGTTTGGAACCTAGTCAGGGTTTGAAACTTATTAGTTGTATGACCTTGGGCAAGTTATTTAGCTTCTCTGTATGTTAGTTGTCTTCTCTGAAAAACAGAAATAACATCTTTAGAAAGAGAGCAGAACTAACTGATGTTTTCTTTCCAACTATAAATTCTATAATTGTAAGATTTTACATAATGGAGGCTTCTATTATTGGAGGCCCTGTAAATATTGATGGTCTTTAAACTCTAATGGAGGCTGACACACGCATTACCAGAGCTAGCTTAGTGTTTGGGAGAATCCAAAGGCAACTGTAGGAGAGAAGATGTGTTAGGCTACATACCAAACTGAAGGTTTACAGAGTCATTGTCCTGACCTCATTGCTGTATGTCTGAGAAACATAGACCAAATACCAACACCATCCCAGGAAAGTATCTCTGGTGAGATTCTTGGCAGTGATAGCCTCATGTGCACTGAAGGTTCTCTGAGGATTCTTCAGTGTCTCCAGGCTCCTCATATTTTGGTTTCCTAATTAGGACTTTGGATTCTGATGAAATTTGCTTTCGGATTCACATTTGCAATCTGAAGGCATTAGGATTAAACTTAGGGTATTTGTAGGTAGGCAGTATTTTCTATCTCTTTATCTACATTTTTCCACTTTCATTCTTTCCACCTCTTTGTAAATAAAGCTGCTAAAAGTCATTTTGACTTAAGCTGTAATATTTTTAAATTGGCAACCACGATATTACTTTAGAACTTTCATATTAGCATAAAACTTAAATTTAAATTCTTACACTTGGCAAGATAAGATATGGCACCTTGAGGACCTTGGCTGAACTGCCAAGCATTCCAGCTCTAATGGGCTGGCCATGTTCAAATGCTAAGAAGACTATTTGATAGAGTACACACAAAGAAAGCACTCACACAGAGATCAGAAAAAGCAATATAAGAACATTCTCAAAATCTCCCTAAACATCTTTGGTATTAATTGTGAGACATGGAATACAAGAGCATATAACCATCTAGCATGACCTGGCCTCCTTAAAAAAGGCACTATGCTCTATGAGCAAAGCAGAATTTCAGTAGCTAAGAGGAAACATGGAATTCACAAATTTAGAGACATTGCCATCCCAAATGTTCATATAAGCTATTTATACATGACCTGTAGTAAGAGCCTTCCTAGTTCAGCCACAGTTGGACACACTATATACGCTGATCCTGATTCAGTGATGTCATTTTGGTCCTTTTTGAATATGAAGGACAACAATTGCTTCCAGTGGTCCAAATGGCCTTTATACATGTCTATCTTTTATTTTAAAAGATGAGTTGATATTTTACTACTATTAGATCCATACCTCAAAAATATCAAAGAAAGTTCTATATTAAAAAAATTATAGTAGCTTTATTTGTGGTGGCTGGACCTGGAAATTAAAGAAGTATCTATCAATTGAGGAATAATTGAAATAATTATGGTAAATAGGTATAATGGGATACTATTGTGTTGTAAGGAATGATGAAGTAGGAAACCTGAAAATGCTTGTATGAATTGATGTGTAATGAAGTAAACATAAAAAAAAATTTCCATCATTCTGAAAGACTTAAGAATTCTGAAAATTACATCATATTGCCAGAGGACTGATGGAGAAGAACTTTGTCCATTCATTGACAGAGAAATGATTCACTAAATGCAGACTCTAAAGCAGTTTAGGATATGTTCAATGCAGGAATTTGTTATTTTTTACTGTGTTTAGATGAGACAAGACTTTCACTTTTTTTAAGTGAGGGAGAAGAAAGTTGGAAGGGAGAAAAACAAATGATTGATAATTGAAAAATATATTAAAAGTCATTTGGAGACAACAGCAAATGTATAAATTAACTACATTCTGGCTACTATACAGAGATTAAGAAAATGTAATTCTTGCCCTCTTGCAATTTATAATATAAGGCAGAAAGTAGCAGTGGACAAAGAGACTTTACTTTAACAGTCTACCTGTGCCTCATATCTAAAACAAGTTATTGTACCCCCCAAATCCTTTCTCACTTCTCTAGCCATGCCAATTATATCACTCTCCCAGACATATAAGCTCAAATCATTGGGCTTTATTTCTGATTCCTTAATTATCTTCCCCTCAATTATTTATTAAATCATGTCCTTTATTTCATGATATAATTTTATTTAGCTCCTTGTGAGAGTTTATTTTTCATATACTGTATTATTTATATATGATGGAGAATTCCTGAACCAGGTCTTGGTCCTGGCTCTGTCAGTTCTATTGATTTGCATTTTCTTTGTCCTTAGAAATTCCAAGGAATGTCATTTAAAATTAATTTGCCCAATAAATGAAGGGGAGAAGAATATTTTTCTGGCTAAATGACAAATGTCCCAACTGTGGGGATGGGGAGGAGTGAATAGGTTGATGGACCACATTTTAATGAGCTATTACCAATTAAAGATGTCTTAGGATGAATAATGAGCTCTGCCTGCTGTAGCTTGGGTCATTTCTGTCATGATAAAGCCATGGAGACCTATGTCACTTTACTAGTTATGCTTCTGGACTAACCAATAAACCTGATATAATCAACAAATTTAAATTATTATCCTGAAATCAGTTTATCAAGAGAATTTTAATTGTGACATTCTTTTTTCATCATGACTTCATTTAGCCCTTACTATTCAGTCTAGTTAGTTTCCATTATCATTATTATCACTCTCAGTCTAGTCATACCATATTGTATATGGATTATTCCAGTTGCTTCCTTGATGATCTATGTATTTTTTACTTCTCAACTTTGCCTTTAACCTATCCCTAGAGAGGTTAATCTTTTGAATTCACAAATTGAATGATTGTGGCTTTCTATCTCAAAAATCTTTAATGGCTATTTATTTCCCACATGATAAAATTCTTTAGTCCAGCATTTAAGGCTCTCCACAATCTGTCCCCATCCTTTCTCATCCTATCTCTTCCATCTATCCAAATCTTATCTTTCCCTCTGTTTCTCCAAATATAATTAATTCTTCCTTTTGGATTCTTTCATTGTTTTTATTCGCGATTAAATTATAAAATTATCTTAGGAAGAAACTGTACCTTCTATTACTTTGTATTACTAACAGTGCCATGCAGATACTATAGGATAAACAAATATATATTGAAAATATAAGGTGTATTAGTAACTGCAGAGTACTATGTAATGAGTTGAGTGTTTATGCTTATAGTATAACTAAATGCATTTTCCATTAACAATTCTTCTCTCTTTTAATAGGACTTATTTTTCACTACGGTTAGCACATTTAATCCCCATAACATCCCTGTGAGCTAAGAAGAAAAGTAGTGTCACTTTTTTATATGTTAGGAAAGGAAGTTTGAGTGAGATTAAGGGACTTGGCCAAGATTGCAGGTAGTAAGAAGTGAAGCTTTCTACTACATCAGCAACATTAAACATGTCACTCTAATAATTTAGGACAACAGTCAAATTCAACATGGAACAAGTATAATTATTTTTTACTTTTGTCATTCTTTACACTGGTATGGTTGGAAGGTTTGAATTCAGAATTTTGGGATTTGGGAAATCTTGGCTTAGCCACTGCCTTCATAAATAACCTTAGACAAATATTTTGCCTACTCTGGATTTCAGTTTTTTCAGGAGTAGAAAAATGGAGGTAAATGGACAAGATGAATGTCAAGGTCTCTCTCAGCTTTAATCTATGATCCTGAGGCATACTTCAAGGAAGATCTGATCATTAAGGGTTTGTCCACAAGACAGAGTAGTCATTGCACCCCAATAAATATAATGCTATCTCCATGAATATTTACATTTTCCAGTTATGTCCTGCCAAATTATTCCCCAAGCCATTTATGTTATTCAGTATTTCAAATACACCAAATTGCTTTAGAGCTTCTTGGCATGTATGTGACTTAGAAGAATGAAATTTAAATTAAATCCAGCCACTAAAATTCCCCTATAAAAGAGAAACTATAAATTTCCCACCACAGAATGCCAAAACTCAATAGTTTTGCTTTCCATAATGTGTCCTGAAGTTCCACAAATAAGGGCACCACCAGAGTTAGAAGCCATTCCAGAGATAAGGAATATACATAGAAAAATCTGCTTCCAATTGCCCAGAAGTCAAACCACTAACATCAGTTTTTCTGGAGAGAACAGAGAAACTGGGTCATAAACCACATCATGCTTTATTGATGAAAGTCAACACTAAAATGGCACTCAGAAGAGAGGAAAGCAGCAGAAATGCACAGTGGTATTACGATACCATATATATTCCACAAAGTCAAAATCAACAGCCCCAGCTTCCTCCTTCTGATGAAATTCCTGACTGTCTGAGAGGAATGGGATAAGTTATTGCCACTGATCTAGAGTATATAAAGGGTATATTATGAGCTTTACCCTCTACTCGATCAAAGTAGAAAGTAACCCCAAAAGAGTAGATGAGTGTATGTATGCACATAGTCTTGTCTACATTTCCAAAGTCATGCATTTCCTAGGACAGTTCATGTAAATATGAAATGTTTACCTGAGAAATGACAGTATAGTATTAATATCTGTGCCTGCAGTCAAAATAATTCACTAATATAATTACCAATTATATTGAGATTAGAATAAGCTGTTTAAACCATAATGACTACTTTTAGAAAGTCTAATAGAAAACTTTTACTTTCAACTGGCATGATTTGCTGAAATCATAAAAGAAAGTATTATTTACCTTCAGTCATATTTTTCATATTTCTACAATTTACATGATACTCTTATTAAAAAATATTCATTCAATAGAATAGACTGAATTGTCCTTGGAGCAGGTTCCAGAGCCAAACATCAAAGATCCTTGTGAGAATCATCTCACTTCCCCAACCAACTCCATTCCACAATGGCGTAAGACTCATTATAAGGTGGATCAATACTTGTGCATTACAGGAAGGCATTAAAAGGTTACAGCATGGGAACTGGTGATAACAAAAGAAGTAGCACTAGAACTTGACAGATCTTTCAACCTGGGGTTTGTGGATTTATTTTTAAATATATATTATGCATATTACATATATATATATGTTTTTAATAATCTTTATTTTCTGGCTTAGAATTGATTCTAATTATTGTTTGCAAGGCAGAAGAGCAATTAAGGACTAGGCAATTAGTGACTTGCCCAGAGTCCTATAGCTAGGAAGTATCTGAGGTCACATTTGAACCCAGGCCTGGTTCTCTGTCCATTGAGCCACTTAGATGCCCACATTTTAAAATATATTTTGATAGCTGTTCTTGAATGTTCAAGATTCCTTTGTAATCCTATGTATTTTACTTTGTCAACTTAGAAAAATCNATATATATATATATATATATATATACATATATATATATATATATAGTCTTTTCCTAATGCAGTGTTACAATATTTTTGTCTATTTTATGGGCATAAGACAATGCTTGGTTGAAGCCACATTCCAACCTCTGTCTATGTGTGTGCAAGAGCATGTGTGTAGGTGCTTCTGTTTTACTTTTTATGAAATGACTTTAAATCCATGTTGTCATAACCAGCCAGCAATGTGGAGGTTGGTAAGAAGCTTTGGATATCTAAAGCATGACTCAAAGGGAAAATAAATTAAAAAAAAACTTCCTGTCAGACATCTTTCAATAAACCTTATTTGGGATAAGTTAAATATAATAACTATAAGAAAACACTATTTCATTCCTCCTTCCTCTAAGACTCGGATTGTTGAATAAAATTTGTTGCATTTTCTACTTTACCTCAAATACTGCTAGACAAAGAAGTTTGTCCCTTTATCCACATTCAAGAGTAAGGAGCAATGGAGAGTCTGTCTATCTTTTTATATGGACCCACCATCTAAAATAGTATCTGATAGTCATCATTTGAGATTAATTGATTTGGGTCTTAAGACTTTTCAATGATCCTTACTGGGATCCTTACAGAACCCTTTGGTAGGAGGACATACTTTTAATGAGTAATAAGTTGACAGCCACTTAAGAACAAGAACATATCAAAAGAAGGAGGACAAGTAAGGATAGTGGTTTGATTTAAAGATATGGCAAAGTAATAATGTAAGAAAACAAACCCTGCACTTAGAAATATCAAGCTAACCTCTGACATTAGGCAAATTATTCCTTCTCTGAGCTTTAATTTTCTTCTCTGTAAAATGGAAGCTGTTGTGAGATAATTTATAAGAAAATACTTTAAAAGTCATCAGAGCCCCATACAATATAAGTAGTTTTTTTTTTCTAAAGGAAAGGTGAGGAGTTTGCCAAAGAGATTCTTTCTGGCTTCACAGTTTTGCCAATCCTGGCTCCAGTTAGGCACATAGTAGACACTCAATAAATATTTGTGGAATTGAATTGAATTTTAGAAATAATCAGAAGCAGATATGGAGTAAACTTTTCCAACTGAAGATAAATCTTCACTTGCCTCCTGAAATTTTGACCAATGTTTTCTTCTTCCTTGTTACTCTCAGCATCTGGTAATGTAGATAGCTTCATAAGCTATAAATCATAAGATGTCTCCAAATTTGTAAACTGAGCAGTCACGCATCCAGATATTCAATTCTAGGAGCAAACAAATAGAAGGAGATTTTATGATCTAGCTGGGTTTTATGACAGGCAGAGATCTGATCTTATTAATTGTCAAAATAGAAATTAACCTTTGAAGTCAGTTTCAAAGAGTCAGAATCAACAAGGCTCCTAGAATGGACATTGGGCCTGAACTTTAAATTCCAGTTTTTGATATTTGATTCCTTTTCCCTACACATATGTACTTAAGAAGCTTCAACATCCATTATTCACCTTAAAAAACAAAACAAATTAAAACTCCTTGAATATTGATAAGGGCCAATGATTTTATTTTTTTCCTGAATTTTTTATTAAGAAAATTTTTCCATGGTTACATTATTCATGTTCTTTCCCACCCCTCTTCCCACTCCCCTCCCATAGCCAACACACAATTCCACTGGGTTTTACATGTGTCATTAATCAAGACCTATTTCCATATTATTGATATTTGCACTAGGGTGATCGTTTAGAGTCTACATCCCCAATCATGTCCCCATTGAGGATCAGTTATTTTAGATAAGAAAAGCAAATATATTTACCACTGTCCTCAGGCCATTTCATTATCCAGATATTAATATTGTCTCTTACTTTTGTAACTACAACCTTCTGGAGTTTTCAAAATAGGAAATTAATGTGAGCCTATATCTACATAAACATAGTAGTTTCATCATTTAGATAGATTGAGTTCACTTTTTAAAATTCCTTTTAAATTTGGTTTGCTAATTTATTTTTGTCTGTATAGAATGCTAGAATTGGAAAGGCCCCTGGTACTAAAGCCAGGCACTTGTTAGCAAAACTGCTAATACTTAAGGTTTTTATTTACTAATATATATGTAAATATATGTTAATATTTACATATAACATACATACTTTTGTTAATGTTGTTCAAATATCTATTTTCTTCTTCCTCCCTATAACTACCTCCTTCTATTCCTAGCTCTTTTTTTTGCTCCTTATTGCCGACCTAAGTATTGTGGACCTAAAGCTACAGAAGATAGAACAGTTTTTAATGGCGAGCTTAAGTGTTTTTTCACTATGAAGTATATTTTGGATTGGGAAACACTAATCCTATTCAGCCCTATCATTTATAGAGGAAGAAACTGAATCCCAGAGAGCCTAAATTATTTGTACAAGATCATGCCATAAATGACAAGGCTAAGACTAGAATGTGGATCTCTTGACTTGTGTCCTGTGTACTTTCCACTATATTACAACTATTAGGATTATTAGTTCCTACTTATGACAGTATCCAAGATTATAAATTAAAAGAAACTAAAAGGCATTTATTCAAACTTCTTCATTTTATAACTAAGAAAACTAAATGACTTGCCCAAGGTCACATGTGTAGACAGTAGCAGAGCTGGAATTTGAACTGAATTCCTCTTTCTCCAAATCCAGCTGCTGTGTACATAATGCTAATCAACAAAATAGAATGATCTGTTTTCAGTTTTCATCTTATTCTTCAGCAATTAGTAGGTCCAACCTACCATTCACAAAAATGCCTATCTCTATGGCCTTAGCTTAAAAAATATCTTCCTTAGAGATAGGGCAAAGCTAGTAATCCTCTTGTAAAGAAAATTCATGTGTTGGAGTCTATGGTACATTCTGAAATAATAATTTTACTGCAAGAGCATTTAAAGGTAATAGAAATGGAGATGGGTCCCTAGATACTCAGGAGAAATGAAGAGCAGTAAGCAGTGTACATTTTTTATTCAAGTTGGCTTTTAATGCTCTTCTTTCTTGATTTGATTAATGGATCATCATGCTTGGCAGAAACATTCTTGCAAGATGATTTACTGGATGTGTGTATACATAAAATAAAAAAAGTATTCCATGTTTATTTTTAGTCTAACTTGACTGATACTTCTATTTAGGGAGAGAGGAGCAATTAAATGAACCCTCACAGTTCTGAATTCTACACAGATAAATAATATAAATGGATCTTTGCCTAAATGCAAAGTCTTAGAAGAATTTCAGGAAAGCATTTAATTCACTCAGAGTTTAGAATACCCAAATAACAAAGCTATAAGGATATTTTCCCCCTATTGCCTGGTCTTATTCCAACACAATTGGAGTAACATAGTCTAATGAAAATACTACTAGGTTTTGTGAAAAAAGATAGACCTAAGTTCTAATCTTGTAGTTTTAGTTAACTTGCTATGTGATATCATGCAGAATGTTAGATCTTTTATTTTTGTTCCTCAATTTCCTCATCTGTAAAGTAGGGTTGAATAGGCCCAAACTAACAGGGATATTGCCTAGATAATAAATAGGAAGAGAAGGGGGAAGAAGGAGAGTCATTCATAGAAAAAGAAGTTGCTATTATTTAAATAATATATAATGAGAAAATATGGAACCAATTCTATTTCAATATATCTATGATATCCTCAGTATGGTTATTCCATCCTCCAAGGCAAGTAGATCATAATCCCATACTACTTTCTAATCCTATGTAATTCATATCCACATCCTTCCATAAATCCTGGTTATTTTGCTATTTCATGGATATGCCATTTGGGATGCCTATTAGTACTCATTCTTGCTTCATGGATGAACCACCCCTTTTTTTCTGCTCACACTCCAGACATATGTCATTTCTTATGTGCAAATCATCACTGATAGTATTTGAAAGCCTACTTACAATCATCAGGTTTCTTTCTATTGCCGTTCAGATTATGTGAAATTGTGATTCTTCAGAAGTCATGCTATTCTATTACTTGTAGCCATATTGTATCACTGGAAGAATATTGGTTATATGATCATAGATTTAGAACTAGAAAGGATCTTAAAGACCATCAAGTCCAACACCCTTGTTTATGGAGGAGAAAACTGAAGTTCAGATAGTTTAAATACATATGAACCCAACATGAAATAACTTGTGTTAGAGGCAGGATTTGAAATTAGGGCTTTGTGATTCCAAGTCCACCACTATATACTCTATGCCACATGTTAAAAAGATAGAAATTTGAAGCAGTAAGTTACTTGAAATAACATCATACAAAACATATTTTCAGAGGTCATCAGTTTTATTTTTCTGGAAGTGGATGATTGTTCAGCCAGTCCTTTAGAATTGTCTTGGGTTATTTTATTGATTAGAGAATCTAAGTCTTTCACAGTTAGTCTTCATTACAATACTGCTGTTACTGCAAATGATCTTCAGGTTTTTCTCACTTCACTTTGCATTAGTTCATAAAAGCATTGGCATTTTTTTTCTTTTAAACCCTTACCTTCTGTCTTGGAGCCAATACTGTGTATTGGCTCCAAGGCAGAAGAGTCATGAGGGCTAGGAAATGGGGGTCAAGTTATTTGCCCAGGGTCACACAGCTAGGAAGTGTCTGAGGCCAGATTTGAACCTAGGACCTCCAATCTCTAGGCCTGGCTCTCAAACCACTGAGCTACCCAGCTGCCCTTGCCATGTTTTTCTGAAACCACCTTACTCATCATTTCCTACAGCACAGTATTCCATCACAATTATATTCTACAACTTGGTCAGCCATTCCCCAAATGATGAATAATCCTCTTAATTTCCAATTCTTTATCACCACAAAAGGAGCTGCTATAAATATTTTTGTATATGTAAGTCCTTTCCCTTTTTCTTTGATCTCTTTGGACTATAGTCCTAGTAGAGATTTTGCTGGGTCCAAGAGTTTGCACAGTTTTATAGTTCTTTGGGCCTACTTCTAAACCGTTTTCCTCAATGGTTGGACCAACTTACTACTCTACCAATGGTTCACTAGTGTACCTATTTTTCTCTCATACTGGGTTCTTAAAGCTAAACATTGCATTTTGTTTTGGAGGTAAAGAGCTATTGGAATTAAATTATAAGGATAATAACATTATCATACCTGGACTTTAGGGTTATCAATTTAGCAGTTGTGTGGAAGATATATCAGAAAAGATAGATCAATTAGGAGAATAATTCTAATAGTACAGGAGAGTTTTTGAGCATCTAAACTGGTAGGGTTGGTATGATTGGAGAAAAAAAGACCAGATGGAAGAATTGACCAGACTTGGCAACCAAATGGATTTGGGAATGAATCGAAAATTGTTTTGGATAGCAAACTTAGATGGCTGGAAGGATGGTAACTTCCTTGTCTGGAAAAGGAAAAATAATGAAAATGAAGGATTTGGGAGAAAATGATGATTTCTGGTCTGGACATGTTAGTTTGAGATGTCTAAAGAACATCTGGTTGGAGAATGCCAATAGTTAGTGATGTGGGAGTGTAGTTCAGGGGAGAGAAATTGAGATTTGTCATATATATCTAGGAGTTGTCTGCTTAGGGATGATCATTTAATCCTTTAAACTGATGAAAAAAGGTGGCATAAAGAGACAATATCCAAAATAGAATTCCAAGTAGACCCATACTTAGAGGAGAGGACAAAATCTAGCAAAAGAAGGCGATACCCAGAGAAGGAAATGTCCTGAAAACCAAGGATGAAAAGATTGTCTAGGAGGGAAGATGGTAAACATAGTATCAAATCCTGCAAACAAGTGATAAAGTCCTGAGAAACATTCACTCTGTCATGTTGGCATGGCACAGTCTGAGTCTGCCTTGCCTCCTTTGTTCTAGGCTAGATCTCTCATGAAGCCTCCTCAGACTGTTACATTAGCAAGATTATTTTCCATGCTGGATGTTTATAGAATCTCTAAAGAGCTGCCAGTCAAGCAACTTTGATTGGCTTAAATCATTTCAATGAAATGTCCAGTCACCTAATTAAGAAAAAATTTCCCAGTTTTCCTCCACTAAACTCATGGCTATTTCTGAATATATGTTGTTTTAGCCTCTTATAAAGATGGCTAAAGCCCATAGTCATATTGAACAATTTTAAACGCCTGAGAAAATAGACAATAAACAAACTAATAATTTTATAGGGATTAGAGAGATCCACTTATCTTGTAGTCACGAGAAAAAGTGGGGATGAGGATGGAGAAGGGAAAGAGAGAAGTGCCAATAAGCAGAAAGTTAGTTGGAGCTAGAAAGAATTTTCTTTTCATGAGCTTGGCCAGCCAAATACAGCAGATGAAAAGGGTGAGTAGGATTCACAGTAACTGCTAGTGATCCATTTTGCTCATGTCATCTTTGGATTTTTTTCCTTCCCACACCGACCTCTCTCATCCACCAACTTACTTAGCTTCTCTGAGAGGAGCTAATGGTTTTCTATGACTGGTATGTGCAATAGCCTTCATGAAGCCACCTGCTTCCTACTCAAGCAATTTACTCTTCCTCGCCCCTCCTTGCCCCTCAAAGAAAAAAGGCTTGTGAAGATATAATTTCATGCACTTGAACCCCATTAAGGCAGACTGACTGAGCCCATGGCTTAGCCATGCATCATGTTACTGTGGTATAGTTGAAAATAGCAAAACCACATTATTTTTTTCCAAGTAAGTGTGCCATTAAAGCCTTCACCGATTCCTATTGGCTTTTCCCTATTGACCTTTGAGGGAAAAGAGAAGGAGCAAGGGAAAACTGTGAAATCCACAGACAGGAGTGGGCGGGGGGGGGGGGGAAGGGAGAACAGTGCCCTCAGAAGTTCCTCTGAGGAGAACAGCACACACAGGAAGAGAGTTCAGGGGCTCTTGTTGCCATGGCAATGGGAGCTGCTGCTGTTGCTGCACACCCTCGCTGACAAAGATGTTGAAATTATCTTAGGAAGGTCAGGGAATGGGTTTTGGAGGTTTTTCTTTCTTTTTTTTCCCCCTACTGTTGTTAATCAAAAAATAGCAGGTACTATGCACTCAAGATAGGCTCTCCTATTCTAAATAGGTTAAAGTGCTTGTGGAGAAGAAATAATTGATTTTGAGAGAATTGTCTGAATATTTAAGGATCAGTTTTCTAAAAGATAGTAATCATTTCCCCTGGGCACCATACAAATGATTCTCAGGCGCCTTCCTGCTCTATTTTCCTATTTACTTCCAGGGCCTGTGTTCTCTCAAGTTTGTGCTAAGTTTGGCTCACCATTGCCCTTGCCCTTCATTTAGGTTCCCCTACTCGACCAACCAGGCCCCTGGTCACTCTTTGTTTCTCTTACAGCCCTCTTCCTCTATTCTCCATATGTGATAGGGGGTGAGGAGGGAGAGGTGAAGGATTTAAATCTGCCCTAAATTTCAACTGACAATACAACTTACACAGAAGGCAATATACTTCAGGGATACTTCCAACTTGAAAATGCTATCCATCTGTGAAACCAGGCCAAAAAAATATAACCCAAGGCAGCAATCAGTAACCTCTGTATTTTAAGAAAAGAAAAAACCCTCCAAGATTGGGAGAATTTGTTCAGTAATATGGTTATGATCTAGGAAGAGGAATGGATATTTTTATGCAAGAGGTAGATCTTGCTGGCTTGAAGTAGGAAGTGGAAGGATGAGGGCTAACACAGGGGTGGGAGAGGAGAGAACTAAGAATGTGTAATGATCACATTCATAACTTCAAGTAGGGAATTATGTTGAAGATAAGCAAAAGGTGTCATCAAAGAAATACCTTTGTGAAAAAAGCAGAAATTGATCATGTGCCAACAAGGAAGGGTAGCTGTTGAATAAAGCTATATACCCTTGGTATCCACACAGTGTTAAAGGCTTGTGAGAAAGGTCTTTGGCTTATTGGATAGATTTTACTATGGCAAAGGTATGGGAGGAAATGAAAAAAAATTGCACAGGATGGGTTGGTATGGGCCAGTTGTAATCTACATTGTCAGAGGAAATGCCCATATCAATTAAATCATACATTGTTTAGAGTACTGGAGTATTTGTAGCACTTTGTCATTTACCAAATACTTTCCTCACACCAACCCTGCATTATTATACCCAATTTGCAGATGAGAGAACTGAGGCTCAGAAAAGTAATGTGCCCACCAATAACAGAACCAGTACTGAGATACAGACTCAAGCCTGTTTGACTCCCAGAACAGTGATATTTTTCTCTTTCTTTCTTTCTTTCTTTCTTTCTTTCTTTCTTTCTTTCTTTCTTTCTTTCTTTCTTTCTTTCTTTCTTTCTTCTTTCTTTCTTTTCTTCCTTCTTTCTTTCTTTTCTTCCTTCTTTCTTCCTTTCTTCCTTTCTTTCCTTACCTTCCACCTTAGAATCAATATGGTTTATAGGTAAAGACTAGGAAACAGGAGTTAAGTAACTTTCTCAGTGTCAAATTTGAACCCAGGACCTCCCAGCTCTCAGTCTGGCTATATGTCCCCAACACTGACAACAATATGGAGTAATTGAGTACAAGTCCCCAGCTGAGTAAAACCTTATTCTCTTTCTCTTTCCCCTTACCATTTTTTTTGCTAAAATTATGTGGCCAAATCAGGGCTCTCTGGGTGGGACTTTCAGCAGGGAGCCAGAGGCTCTGGCTGCAAACTGTGGAAACCCAAAATTTGGCTTCTATATGTCTGCCTTGCCAAACTACAGTCATGGCTCATTTGCAAGCAGTGTTTTTTTTCTCTTATTTTCCAGCAACCTAATTTGATGTTACACTTTCTTGTTGCAGAAGGACTAAATACTTTCAGCAAAATTAAACTGATGCCTTTAAGGCATCA
This sequence comes from Gracilinanus agilis, assembly GCF_016433145.1. Taxonomy (NCBI): domain Eukaryota; kingdom Metazoa; phylum Chordata; class Mammalia; order Didelphimorphia; family Didelphidae; genus Gracilinanus; species Gracilinanus agilis. The sequence goes on from NC_058131.1 coordinate 638,607,869, forward strand.
AATTGTCAAAAGCAATCTTGAAATACGCAACTGAAATCTTACCCATACGGTCATTTGCATATCTGAAGAATACAATTAAGACAACTGTAGAGCTCGATGCAATTATTTGTGAATACAAGCTAGGCAGAGGGCAGAAATGAGAGTGATGGAGTTGGAAAAAGGAGACAGGGAGGTCTGGGGGTGAAATCGGGGACCTAGAACATAGGAGACTTTGATTGTAATCCTTAATCTGTCACTCACCAGCTAGGTGATAAAGAATAAATCACTTAAATTCTCTAACCCTTAGATTGGTCCTTCATCTCTAAAATCAGGAGAGATGAGGAGAAAAGAAAGTTTGAATCTCCTTGTCCTTAAAGCCTTCCCCAGCACTTTAACTCCCTCCTTTGAATTACTAGAATATTCCTTTGATGCTTCATATGTTCCTTTCAAATATAGCTTCTATGGTTGCCTTGTACTGTTAATTCTCATGTCTTTTCTTGGTACTTGTTTTTAAGAGAGCTTCTGTCATCTCCAAACTTCAACTGTAAACTCCAAGAGGCTAAGAAATCTCTTATTTACATTCATCTCTTCCATAGAACCTAGCACAGTATGTCTAATTAATATTTGAAGACTTTAATTGATTGAGATTTCATTTGTAGGAGCACTCTGTCCTAATGAAAATCACAAACTATTCATGCTTTCTCATCTTGTATGAGTCTTGTCTGTGTCTTTCCATAAATCTTCTATGAAAAGCTACCCAATACACTGAAGGTCTTCTTTTATTTATTTTTTTTTAATATTTCATGAACACAAGGGCAACACTTGGGCTTTCCATTCAGGCTTATTCCACTATTGGCCCACATCCTTTTATAGGTACAAAGGGGATGATGCGTGTTGCCCAGTGTATGTTATGCATGTCCACATGGGTTTGTCTAGACATAGCTTGCTGGGAAAAATGAATAGGTATACCTAGAGTTTCTTCTGCCATCATTTCCAAGTTTTTAATTTTTACTAAGAGAGGAAAGAGAAAGTTAGTGTGAAAGGTTGGCCCACTCTCTTCTTAGATGAAGGATATCAGGCTAGTTTTATATCTATCTTCTCCCACTTCCAGACATTATTAGTCTGTCATTTAGTCTTTTCTGTCACATCTGGGTCTTCATGATCACATTTAAGGTTTTCTTGGCAAAGGTCCTGGAATGATTTGCCATTTCTTCCTGCAGCTGATTTTACAGATGAAAAACTAAAGCAAAAAGGTTAAATGACTTGCCCAGGGTCATAGTTCATAAGTGTCTATAGCCAGATTTGAATGCAAAAAGATTAGTCTTCCTTACTCTGGCCCAGCACTTTATCCACTGTACCACCACCTAGTTGGTGAAATAAAGTTTAGGTTTAAATTGAGTTCCCTTGGGGGCAGTTGGGTAGCTCAGTGGATTGAGAGTCAGGCCTAGAGATGGGAGGTCCTAGGTTCAAATCTGGCCTCAGACACTTCCCAGCTATGTGACCCTGGGCAAGTCACTTGATCCCCATTGCCCACCCTTACCACTTCCATCTAGGAGCCAATACACAGAAGTTAAGGGTTTAAAAAAATAAATGAATGAATGAATTGAGTTTCCTTATGGGAAGGAGTGCCTCAAGCTGTGTATCAAAGACTTGACTCCTTTCTCATCAAATGCCAGTTCCACAAAGAATATATATATCAAGTAGAAAATAAAACAATTTATCAAAGCCAATGGTAAACAGAAATCAGAGAAAGTATGCACATGAGAATGTACTACAGAGTCTATACAGTAAATAAGCTTTTTCCTTCAGAGTGAGATTTCACCTGAATTTACCCGAGGGAAAATTCCCAAAAGTCTCTAGTGTATGGGGAGGATAGGAACATGATCAAGGTGCTGGGTCCTCTTCATCAGCTTCTTCTAAGAGTCTTCTAAGAGTCTTTCTTTGCCTTCAGAGACTGAAGAGAATTGGGAATCCTGGGTCTTCCCTCTCAGTGCTGGAATCAAGAAGACTGGGAACTCTCCTCTCTCAAGCTGTTGACAACAGTGTCCCACATACAGGCATGGAACATTAAGTAATCAATCTCCACCAACTAGGAGTCATGTGTTATTATTGTTATATGTGTTATTATATATTATATATGCATGTCTTTGATGATACCACTTCTTGCATGTAAGTCATCACTAATAGTGTTCTATGGCTTATTTATACCCACCATGTGTCTTTCCATACCCTTTGTGTCATGTGCAGGTGGGATTCTTCTGAGAGCATGATGTTCCATGACTCATAGTCACATAGCATAACCCTGAGAATATTGCTCTAAGAAATATGGGCTTTTGTGGGCACGTGTGACTTGGGATCATTAAATGGGTTTTTCATTTTCTCAGATGTATTCCAGACTGATCCCCAATTCAATTCTGGGACCCTCATTTTGGCGTCTGTAGTGCCTATCCAAGATATGTTTACTGATGGACAACTCAATTATTTGTATATTTATAGATACATATGTTTTCAGGGCCTAACCTGTGATTTGTTGGCATAGGAAAATCTCAGGTAAGAAAATCCCTTCTATCAATGGAGTTGGCACCTTTTCTGCAACTTACACTCTTAAATACTTGCCTAGAACTAGGAGAGGTTAAGTAACTTGGCCAGAGCCACACAGCTGGTGTGGGTCAGAGACCGGACTTGAATTCAGGTCTTATATAGCTAAATGCAAGCCATTAAGTGGGCTGTACACATTTTTTATCCATTCTAGGTTTCCTATGTGTAGTGTCAGCATGGATAAAGAGTGGATAGAGAAGTGACCTCAAAGACAGAATGCCCTAGATTCACCTGCTCTCTCTAATATATACTGGCCACATGACCTTGATTTCTCAGACAACTCTCTAAGATCAGACTTTGTAGAGAAGGTGCTGCCCTGCTACTGGTAGAGAAAGAATCTCACCAGGAGTGCCTCATAGCAAGGAAACCAGAAGTCTCAGCCCCATCCCTATTACTACATAGATTATAAGGCTGATCCTTTTGAGAAACAATGGATCTTATTGAACTATTGAAGAGAGCTGAAGGCACTTAGAAGTATAGTGGGCAGAGCACTAGATGTAGTTAGAAAGACTGGAGTTGAAATCTTGCCTTGGATATTTACCACCTTCACCTACCTCTTAAATTCTCTGTGTCTCTTCCTCATCTGCAAAAAGAGAGGGTTGAACCCAGTGATCTCTCTCATCCCTTTCATCTATAAATCTATGATCCCAGAATCTTAAGATGATGCAATCAGTATGACATTGTCATAAAACATGAACCTCTGGAGAATCTTTCAATGCCACCTCTACCCAACAAACCTTTTTTACTATTTAGACCCCACTTCAGACCTTTGGTGTGCATGTCTCCCCTGTTTCATAAAGCCTCATTTGAAGTAAAAACTCAGCAGATCATTGAAAAAGTCATTTGAGGAAGCTAGATGGCTCAATAGATAGAGATCCAGGCCTGGACTCAAGAGGTCCTGGGTTCAAATCTGGTCTCTGATACTTCCTAGCTGTGTGACCCTGAGCAAGTCACTTAGCTCCAAATGCTCAGCCTTTATCACTCTTCTACCTTGGAACCAACACTCAGAATTGCTTCCAAGATAGTTTAGAGTTTAAAAAAAATATTTCCTTAAGTAAAAATAAAGAAAAAGTCATCTTGTGATTATAGCAATCATAGAATTACATACAAAATGATAATATTCACAGGAGATGTCCTATGGTAGAGAGCCTTAATAAGGGTTGATTTCACCAAAAGAAAGTTGATGTCATTAGGTTCTCCTCACATTGATTTTCATCTTCTGACCATTTGTTGTAGTTTATAAAGCATGGATGAGTAACAGAATGTGAGAGCTGCAAAGAACCTTAGAGATCATCTCGCCCTCATGTTAGAGAAGAGTTCATTGAGACACAGAAAAATGCTGTCACCTGCCCAGGGTCACATAGCTAATTAGGGGCAGAGCTGGGCATAGTACCTACCTAGATCTTGAATCTGCTATCGAGGTCACACAGCCCTCCAGACCCAAAGTAGAAAAGAGAGAGGAAAGCTTTGATGCAGCTAACTTGTATCAAAGGCAGAATTTGAATTCAACTTTCCCAAACTCATCATTTTAGGGATGAAAATTTCTACATGCTTGTCAATCATTGCCAAACAGAAAGTTTATGGGTTTCTCTAGAGCATCTCTTTAGAAAGGCAAATGGAAAGACACTTTTTTCTTCTTTTAATTAACAAACCTCTTTGATGTGCTCTGGCACAGAAGGAAGAGTTCCAATGACTAACATTTTTAATGTCATTAAAATAATTAAATTACACAGTCATTTCTTACACCCAGCCTGGACTTAATTCAACAACACATTCATTCAAACTGAAACATTGTAAAGACATCGGGGAATAGTTTGCCAGTACAGAAGTGTCATAGAGTAGCTTAAACTTCATTTTAAGTGGAGTTGATTGAGGAGGAATGGAATAGGAGCAGTGCTATATTTAAAATTATCTTAGTGTTTTCCAGATTTAGTAATAATACTGGAGTTTGGTAGTGTTCTCCTTCTGAACAGAATAAGACTACCAGGTCTGGGAGGAAGGGAACTTAGATTTAAATCCCAAACCTAACAGCTGAATCCATTTCCTAATATGTAGAATGAGGGCTGGATTGGTTGATCTCTAAGATATCTTCTGGACAACTATGAGGCACAGTGGGCTGGACTTGGAGTCAGTAAGACTCACCTTCATGAATAAACATCCAACTTTAGGCACTCTCTAGCCCCTTGGACCTAGGCAAGTTATTTAATCCTGTTTGCTCTAGTTTCTTAATCTTTAAAATGAACTGGAGAAGGAAATGGAAAACCATTCCATTATCTTTGCCAAGAAAACCCCAAATGGGGTCATGAGGAGTAAGATATGATTGAACAACAACAATGATATCTTCTAGTGGCAGATAGTTGACTTAATAGATTGAGAGCCAGAATGGAAATTGGAGGTCCTGGGTTCAGATCTGACCTTAGACACTTCTTAGATGTATGACTCTGGGCAAGTCACTTAATTCTAATTGCCTAGCCCTTAACTGCCCTTCTGCCTTGGAACTGATACTTAGTATGGATTCTAGGACAGAAGGTAAGGGCTTCTAGCTCCAATATGCTAGAAAGAGAAGAGAAAGGACAAGCATTCAGTAAGTACCTACTGTGTCCCAAGTATTGTATAAAGTTCTTAATGGATATTATTGCAGAGTGGCAATATGGTACAGTGGAAAGAGCACTCATTGATCTTATAAGTTAAAATCCTTGAATTTGAATTCCAGCTTTAGTGATTAAAAACTGTTTATGAGCAATTTCCTTGAGTCTCTGTTTTCCCATCTGTAAAATACATACTATAATAATAAAAATTATTTATTAATGTGACATTAACTTATTAGCATTAATTAATAACAAAATGATAATGCTTGCCTTCTCACAAAATAGTTACCAGGAAAATATTTTGTAAATTCAAAACAGGAAGGTGGGCTTGACCATGTTGATACATCTGAAAACAGCATTTTTATATTGAAAGTATTTTTTCAGTTGAGCCTTAAAGTGATCTGAGAGGCAGATATTACAGGTATTAAACAAACACATTTTAAAAAGGAAGAAACTGATATTTGCAGGACTGTTTATGTTTATACATCTAACACGTACCAAATATCAAAGGTATGATTTGAACTCATGTCTGCCTTACTTTAGGTTTAGCATTCTATCCACTACTGCTATGTAAATAGCAAAGCATTATTTCAAACATAACAACTCTGACTTTCAAAGGTGGTACATTTTCTACTATTCCAAACTTCTTTTTGTACTTAAAGGCAATATATAATAATAATTATTATTTTTGTGTTATAATTTTATCAACATTCCTATGAGCTGGGCAGGAAAAAGATAATTCTGCTATTGAATTGTCATGAGATCTTTACTATGAAACAATATCTCTAGTCTTCATTTTCCACCTATAAAAGGAATAGACTGGAAAAGATCAACTCTAAAGTTCCCTTAAGCTTTAAGATATGATAATCTATTATTGTGTCCATTTTACTCATGGAAAAACGGAGCCACAAGGAAATAAAATGACTTGTCTAAAGAAAGAAGTGAGTACAAGATTCTATAAACCCTGGCTTCCTGTTTCTTGTACATCCTGCTGCTGGACTTCCTTACTTCTAGAATGAATGCTAAATAATATTTATAGTTGATCTTTTTTTCTTGGCCAATACCTTGTTAAATTGTTGCAGTCCCCTCTTCCATCCTTCCCGTGATCCCAAGTTTCAGAAATGTATGCATTTCTGCCTAAAGAATAAAATATCTGGGTATTCCCCAAATACTCTAGAATAAGCCTTCTAGTTATCTCAACCCAAATTTCATAGGCATCTAATTATACAAGATGGGTTTCATCCCCTTGTATACATTATTTTTTATTTCAAAAATCACACAAAAAATGGCATGGACAAATACATGAATAAAAGCTCAAAATACAGATTGCCTGTGTGGATAAAAAGGGATTTTACATCAAGGTATCCCACTGAAAGACTATGTAACCACTGACCAACAATTTATATCATCAACCTGCAGAAAATAAATTGGCTCCAAATGGTATGAGTGGATTTAAAAGCTTAATGGATTCTCTACTCATGAGAAAAGATAGGGAGGCGGGAGGTAGAACACTTCTGGCCTGTGAGAGCCTTTGCCAAAGAGCAGAGTCCTTTGTTTCTTAATGTGTCAGTGTGATGACAAAGACACGCACATGGAAGGAATGAAAAAGACTACAGTAAATAATTTAAAAGAAAGGAAGATCAGTGCATTGTGGTAGGAAAGGCACAGATTTGTCTAATGGCTGACTCTAGTCAAAAAGGGAAAATGCTAAATTCACAGAAAGGTAAAAATAATCTAGCAAATGATTCCCAGAATTTAATTATTTAGTATTTTCTGGCAGAGTTGACAAAATATATTTCAGGGAACTTATGCTCTTCTCAGGGCAGTAATCACCAATGCCTGAACTGTTGCAATGATTTCCTAAGGGGCCATCTTGTCTCCATCCCATACATTATTGCCAATTTAATTTTCCTAAAAAGCAACTCTGATCATGTTACTCCCTTACTCACATGTCTTCAGTGTTTTCTTGTATCTACAGAACAAAGTTTATACCTTACATCCTGAGAGTTAAAGTCTCAGCCTATTTCTCCAACCTTATGTCTGACTAAGGCCCTACACATATCTTCCAGTCCAATTATACTGGTCTACTCAAAGTAGATTGAATACACTATGCACAATCTTACTTCTGTGCTTTCTTTCAAAATCTAGCTAGTCCTTCCCTAGAATGCTTTCCCCATCCTGTTTGCTTGTCTCAATGCTGCCCAGCCTTCAAACACAGTTTAAAGCCCATCCCTCAATAAAGTTTTCTTTAAATACCTTAGGCAACAGTTTTAATTACATTTCATTTAACAAACATTTAAGTACATACTGTAAGCAAGGATAATATACTAGGGACTGAGAATGAAATGAAACAAAACAAAAACAAAGCAAAAAAAGATAGTTGATATTCCCAAGAATTTTACTTGGGGAGGGAGGTGGAAAGGAATCCTGATACATTTATAAAGATAAGTAAATACAATAGAATTTGATGGATGAAAAAACATTAATGATAGGGTGGTCAGAGAAGGCTTGCTATAGGAAGTGGTATGTAAGAAGAGCTTGAAAGGAAGCTCGGAATGGAAGGAAAGAAGAAAGGTATCTTGGATACCAAGCCCTTATCAGAGAAATTTAATATGAAGTTTTTGCTTTTCTCATTCTACCACTTCCCTTGTTGTTCTAGGTGCATTAATTTTGTTTGGGAAGAAGCTTTTTAGTTTAGCAATCCAAATGATCTGTTTTATCTTTTATAATTACCTCTATTGCTTGTTTGGTTAAGAATACATCTACCAATAGCAGTGAGAGGTCTATGACTTGATTATCTTCTAATCTTTTAAAAAAACTATGATCTTTAATTTTAATGTCAAATATCCATTTAGAATGTATTATGGAATAGGATATAAGATATTAATCTAAGTCTAATTTCTGACAGACTGCTTTCCAAGTTTTTCAGCAGTTTTATCAGATAGGAAGTTCTTTCCTAAATTCTTTCTGCTTTCCAGTTTATCAAACTTAGTTTGATACTCTGTTACTCAGTTCCATTATTTCTGATTTTCCCTTGTATAGTTTATTCTATTGATCTCCCTTTTTATTTTTTTTACCAATACCAGAGGCTTTTAATTACAATTGCTTTATATTTTAATTTGGTGTTAAGAAGTAAAATTTGTCATTTGCTATGCTTGTTTTTTTAAAAACAAATCTTTACCTCATTTCCTTATGTCTTTACTTATTATTAGTCCTTGCCCTCCCCTTCATAACCCCCATTTTCCTTGAAATTTCTTCCTTTACATCCATGCTCTTATGCTCTTCTCCATGCCAGTTATCCCCAGGTACTTTTATTCTCCTCCTGAGGTAGGATGAGTGTTGTTAAGCACCACATCCCTATCAATTATACCCATTGTAAAGTCCTGATCTATCTTTATAGAATATCTCTCTTCTCCTATTACAACTTCCCAATGGAAATCCTTTGCCATTATTGAAGTAAGATTTTTTTGTCCCTTTTTTAATCTTTCTATTTGCCTCCTCATTCATTTTTCTGTGTGTTCTCTTCCCAAGAAATTTCAGGAGTTATTTTTCCCTTTGACTTGAATTTTTGACTTAATGAGCTTGGCATTCAATTTGAATTAACCACATTTCATCATATATCCCCTCTATCTTCTTATTCCCCTTCCACTTTTTATGTGGTCTTCCCTTCTTCAATTTAGTTCCGTCTCCCAAAAAATTAAACTGTAGGTGGGGTATTATAAAATTTAGGCCAGGATGCTTTAGATATTTTTAACCAACATGACTTCTATTCAACTTCTGCTTTCACCATTGTGTCCTTTGTATATTTAGGTTGAAATCTCAGTTGTTTCTGTTATTGTTGAAATTGTTGGTTTCTGTGTTTGTTTATCTTTCTTGCATTTTTTGTGGTCTTGGGTATTTGTAAAGCAATTAATTTCTTCAAATCTTGTTTTCTTTCTAAAAATATTTAAAATATCTCTTTTTAGTAAAATACATTTTCTTCATTAATGATTAGGGTAAGATTTGCAGGAAAGATCACTTTCGATTGCATCTTGAGCTCCCATTCCTTTTGAAACATATTATCCATTTCCTCTGGTGGTTTCTGGTGGGTGCAGAATTGTCTTCTGTTATTCAAATTCATTTTCCTATGTACGTCAAGATCTTTTTACTGGTCACTTACTGTTTTTGTCAATGGAATTATTCAATTTGTTATATGTCTTGAAGCTTATAGAGTAGGCTTTGTGTGTGTGTTGTTTTGTTTTGTTTTGTTTTGTTTTTCCTCCCTAGAATCAATCTGTGGATTCTTTTAATTGTACTTTTTTTCTGTATTCAGAAGTTCAAGATAGTTTTCTTGATCATTTCTTACATCATAGTGTCCAGGTTTTTTGACTTGTGTTCTTCTGGAAGACATACTCCTTAAGTTGTTTCCTAGGTACCCTGACTTTGAGAATAGTGTTTAGCTGGCTTAGAAATCCCACTTTCTTTTAATATTGTTGCCTTTTGCTTTATTTTTCCCAAATTGTCCTTCATTTCCACGTGTTACCTCCCCAGGATGTTGTTTTCTCTTTTGTTTCTTTTCTTTGGCTAGAATTGCTACTATAGATTTGTGTTTCTATTCTGCAAATTGTTTCTGTTGTAGCTACAAAGACATAAATTCTGCTTTTATAAAATAATTCTTATTTCTCTTTCACAACATTCAGGAACATCCTGTTGTGTTCCCATACTTTCTTGGGAATCCACAAGGTCTCTGCCTCTTCAGATGTTAATTCATTTTTCTTTGTCTTGTAATATTTATTCATAGTTGCCTGAAGTATTTTATCTGATATAAAAGACATGTTCTCACTGGTTATTAATATCTTCTCTGATGATTTATCTGCTCATGCTGAAGATTTTTTACTGAATTTTCTTCCTTTTTGTTAATTTCAATCTTTTTTCCTTGTTATTTTCCCCTATTGGGAAAATGGATACAAGCATTTACGAGGACCCATTATGCCAGGTACTTTGCTCAGTACTTTATAATATTATCCCATCCTCACAACAATCCATTGGATACAGATGCTATTATTATACTCATTTTGCAGTTAAGGAAACTGAAGGAGAAAAAAAGTTCATTTTTGAACTCAAGTCTTCCCAACTCCTAGACCAGTGCTTTATCTACTGAACTACCTAACTGTGTCATTCACTTTCTGACTCCTTTCCCTTTGATGGCAGTTTCCCTGGGTGATGGGCTTCAAAGAGGTCTCAGCCTTCTCTTAAGGTTCATACGACATAGGTTAATCTGCTCCAAATGACTTCTGGGAGGATAGAACTCCCCAGGTTGGAAGCTGACTTTCCCCCACAGATTTAGTGGACTCCCATCACACATCTAGCCCAATTTTCTCTATTATTCAGATTTCTTGGCTAAACTTTATTATGGCCCAGAGCACTATTAAGTTGAACCTACCTGCCATTTTGGTCTTTGAGACACTGGAAGGAGGATAGAGAAAGAGAAAGAGGGAAGGAAGGAGGGAGAGGTCAGTTCGTCCAAGGGTTTTAGGACCCTGAAAGTGCAAAATAAATTAACAATGTGCTATGGCTGTGGAGAAAGGATATGAAATCTTAGGTTATAGTGAGATAAGCATGGTATTAATACCTAAAAAGGTGTCAGTACTTCTTAAGTATACGCCAATCAAACCACACCAGAGATGTGGTATTTAGTAGTTTGGGGCACCAGAAGGCATTATGCTAGATATCTTCTGAGGTCTTTTCCTATATATATATATATATATATATATATATATATATATACATAGTTTGATTTGTATGTAATTGTATGTCATCTCTTCCATTATATTATAAGCTCATTGAGAGTAGGGACTGTTTCTTGCTTCTTTTTGTATCCCCAATGCATTTTATAGTACCTGGCACATAGTAGATGCTTAATAAATATTGATTAAATTAGCTTATATTTGTATAGTAAAAATTCTCTCCCACATAACTTTCTAAAGGGAATTTAGAAATCATTTAATTCATGTCCTCTCCACTTTCATAGTTGAAGAAAACTGAAACTTAGAGTGATGGAAATACATATCCTAGGTCATACAGGTTCCTAGAGATAGAGTCAGAGCTAGACCTCCAGTATTCTTATTCTAACCCCAGATCATTTGTTACTATATAACTTGGCTTCCCTCATTCATGGGGAAAATAGGTGGTAGCAACACAAGAGTTAATGACAATACTGTATTTTATTATTAACCATAGGTCTAGCTCCTGAAATTTTACAAAAAGCTAGGGAACAATACCCGTCTTGCTTTTTTCTCTTCCTGATATGACAGTCTTGTCCTCAATCTCAGTATACTTCAATAAAAGTTTGATTTTTTTACCCTAAAGAAAAATGATGACTTGTCAAATGAAGTTTTATGCTAGAAACTGAGTGACTTTCAGATGAATAATTGCAAATCCCCTTGAGCATTTTTTAGAAAATCTGGTCCTATTGCAAGCATCCCAGCTGCTCACTCAATTCAAAAAAACATTTATTAGTGCCTACCTACTATGTGTAGTACAGTATTCAGGCACTAGGGATACAAAGAAGAAGAAAAAATTACTTCATACTGATCCTCCAAAATTCTGTAATTTCTGATGGGAGAATAGGACGTGCACACAAATAACTATAATACAAGTTAGAATGGTAGGTATTGGAGGCCAAACAAAAATGAAAGATTGGTGTAGGGGGAAATTCAGGGGTTTTATGATGATCTATCACATTTCTATAGCTCTTTAAGGTTTACAAAGTCATCCTCTACCTTCCTCCTCTTCCTCATAATATTCCTATGAGGCAAGTTGTACAAATATGGTTAATCCTGTTTTATAAATGGGCAAACTAGAAGAGATAAAGTGACTTGCCTAATGTTACAATATTAGAGATTAATGCTAACAATTATTATTGGAGTTCAAGTTTCCAGATGCCAGGGCCAACCAGTTACCTTATCTTTCAGTTTTTTTTTAACCCTTACCTTCCATCTTGGAGTCAATACTGTGTATTGGCTCTAAGGCAGAAGATTAGTAAGGGTAGGCAATGGGGGTCAAATGACTTGCCCAGGGTCACACAGCTGGGAAATGTCTGAGATCAGATTTGAATCTAGGACCTCCCATCTCTAGGCCTGGCTCTCAATCCACTGAGCTACCCAGCTGCCCCCTCTTATCTTTCAGTTTTGTTCCTTATGTGTTGGAATAATTGTAAGGGAAGAATTATTTCTGCTTGTGGGATATTGGGGAGGGCTAAAGGAAAGGCTGGCTACCCACTCTTCCTATGACTGTAGCCAGCTTCAGTTTCCTCCCCTTATAAACTGCTCTGTTGCCAGCTTACTAGCAAGATGTGGGGAAGAATGTCCAGCTCTTAACAAGATAACAAGTCCTTATTTGAGGACTTGATCCAGAATGCATGTAGCTCTAAGGTTAGAAACCATCTTCTCTCCAGAAAGTTTCCAACTTGTGGCTGTGGTATGGTATACTGAAAAGAACACCAGAATAGAAATCCAGAGGACCAAGCCCTAGTCTCAATTTTGCTATTTACTAGCTACAGGATTATGAGTAAACCATGTTAATTCTATAAGCCTCAGTTTCCTTATCTGCAAAATGAGAGTTTTACACTGAATGATCTCTTTTGTCACTTCCAGCTCTAATATTTAATGAATTATTAGTGGAGTATTCTCAACATCAAGACAATGTGCTATGATGGGGAAGGAAGAATTTTCTTTTAATTATATACAAACTACATTTTAGATGATGGTTAAGAGTCAAAAATATCTCAACAAGTTAGAATGATGGGTCAGACCTAATACGAAGAAATATTAAAAAAGAAATGGCAAAGTTTTATAATTAGGTAAAAAAATCAGTTTCAGAAAGGTACTAGTAATCATGCTACATATGATACAATTTAAGAAAGTGAGAACTGAGGAGAAAAACATGTTAGAACTTTCAAATATTTTAAAATTTTCATGGGGAAAAACAATTAAAGTTACTCTATTTGGTATCCTTCATTAAGTCTCCATATTTCAGTTTATCAATAAGCACTTTTAAAACTTTTATTAGATGTAAGGCTATGTATAAAATACTGAGAACACAAATACAAAAAGGGAACAAGTCCTTCCCTCAAAGATTCTATTTAGAATGTCTTATGACCAAAGTCTAAAAATATTCATTCCATTTGCTGAAGATTCCATAGAGAATTAGTTTTTCACTCCTTTTCTAGCAGTAAGAGATTCTAAAAAATGCTGTCCATTTGCTATTTTCCTGAATTAAATAGCCTGATTTAAAAAAATATCCTAAAATAGTGTCACATTAAAATCAGAAGAGTTGGACTTGAACACATGCCTAGTTCTTGGGCAAACTTCCAGGGCTCATTAAACACTTGAGATTATTAGAAAGAATTTCCCTGACTTATTAATTTTCTTTTTTCAGTGAATCAAGAAGTATCTTTGTCAGGCTTTGAGAAATCTGAAAAACAAGTTGACATTTTGATCGTTAATTAGTGTACAAAGCTAGATAGTGGTTTCAACAATAATTTTATATAGTACTATAAATTTAATTGAGATCCATAAATTAAAAAAAACCTAATTTGTAAATATCCTTTTGGAAATCTTACATTCATGCCAAAATATTTGTAACTCATAAGCTGCAGGGATACTTCCAATTCTAAAGGCCCTAGAAATGGTTATCCATTTTATGTGAAAAGTTTTAAACCCTTTTGATTTGCTTGTTGTGTCTATATAATATATATCTGGACCAGTGTGACCCTATTTGGGTTTTCTTGGCAAAGATAGTGGAATGGTTTGCCATTTCCTTCTCTAGCCCATTTTACAGATGAGGAAATTGAGGCAAACAGGATTAAGTTACTTGCTCAAGTCTTACAGCTATTAAAAGTATCTGAGGCAGATTTGAACTCTGGAAGATGAATCCTGTAGCCAGGAACTCTATTCACTGTATCACCTGACTGTTCATTAAGGGATCGCTGTCAATATTTATATATTACTTTGCAGTTTGCTAAGGGGTTTATACATATCATATCCTTTGAGCCTTATAATAACCCTTAGAGGTAAGTGTTATTATCTCCATTTTACAGATGAGGAAACTGAGGAAGAGAGAAGTTAAGTGAATTGCCCAAAGATGCATAGCTAATAAGTACTTATAATAAGATTTAAATGCAGGTCTTCCTGATTACAAGTCTGGTTCCTTAGCTGTTATAACATCAAACTGTTTTGTTCCGCTCTGGGTTAGACTAGATGGCTATGGAGCTTCCTTTCAGTTCTTGGCATTGTAGGGGTGTTCAGTTCACCTGTTCTCAGCCATCCTCATGTCTTTCACCTAAGGGAGAATGCCATTTGAAAGATATCAGTCACCATAATGAGAATGGTGCAAAGGGAAAAGAATTGACTTTGAAGTCAAAAGACAAGGATAGAGCTTCCTGGTGAAACAAAACCTCCAACATTTGCCTCACTCTAAATTTATCAATTAGCAATTATTCCTTAGACAAGCCCAGATGGTACAAATTATCCTCACCAACACTGAGAGGAATACTTGGTGCTGTGATGCATGGAAGTCTTTTGACAGCCTGTCCTGGATGCTATAATAGCCTCAGGGTTTCTCTGTCAAGTTGCTACAGACAGTCCTGAACAGTTTAAGCCTCTCTCACCTGAGGACATACATATTTGGTAAAAACTGGGTTTCTAAAATATGAATGAGATGGGCCCAGGACAGTTCCTGGGAGAGGGAATGAGGTTGTGTTTATGGTTTTTTCTTGCACCAATTATTTATTTTTCCCTTGTGAGCCTGTTCTGTCTCCTCCATAAAACTGTAAATTCCTTGAAGACAGGGCTTATCTCTACTATTTTCAAATTTTCATGCTCCATTGACCCCAATGCCCATTTGGCATAACAAATCAATTTCAATCAACTCATAAGAGAATATGACTGACTATGAAATACATATACAATCTCAAAAAATCCAAGTCAGCCATATCATAAATTAAGCCTAAAAATAAATTGTGGCTTTAATGAGCATTGGAGAAGAATTCACCAATAATTTTGCTTATAAGAATATGGAAAGTTCTTGGTGGATAATTCTTTTAAAGTTTATTTATTTATTTATATGATTTAGAATATTTTCCCATAGTTACATGAATCATGTTTCCCTATGCCCTCCTCCCACTCCCCTCTTGTATCCAATGAGAAATTCCACTGGGTTTTAAATGTGTTGTTGATCAAGACCTATTACCATATTATTAGTATTTGTACTAGGATGATTGTTTAGAGTCTACATCCAATCATATCCCCATCGAACCATGTGATCAAGCAGTTGTTTTTCTTCTGTATTTCTACTCCCACAGTTCTTTCTCTGGATGTGCATAGCATTCTTTCTCATAAGTCTCTCAGAATTATCCTGGATAACATTGTATTGCTGCTATTAGAGAAGTCTGCTATGTTTGATTGTGCCACAGTGTATTCTTCTGTGTGTACAATGTTCTCCTGGTTCTGCTCCTTTCACTCTGCATCAATTCCTGAAGGTTGTTCCAGTTAACATGGAATTCCTCCATTCCATCATTCCTTTGAGCACAATAGTATTCTGTCACCAACAGATACCACAATTTGTTCAGCCATTTTCCAATCAAAGGGCATCAACTCATTTTCCAATTTTTTCCACTACAAAGAGCACAGCTATAAATATGTTTGTACAAGTCTTTTTCCTTATTATCTCTATGGGGTATAAACCTAGCAGTTGTAAGCAGCATAGTTTCAAATTGTGTTCCAGAAAGGGTGGATCAATTCACAACTTCACTAGCAAAGCATTAATGTCCCAATTTTGCTATATCCCCTCCCAACATTTATTACTTTCTTTTGCTGTCATATAAGTCAATCTGCTAGGTGTCAGAGTTGTTTTGATTTGCATTTCCCTGATTATAAGAGATTTAGAACACTTTTTCATGTGCTTATTGATGGTTTTGATTTCTTTATCTGAAAATTGTTTATTTATGTCCCTTGCTCAACTATCAATTGGGGAATGGCTTGATTTTTTTGTACAATTGATTTAGCTCTTTATAAATTTGAGTAATTAGACCTTTGTCAGAGGTTTTAGTTATAAATATTTTTCCCCAATTTGTTGCTTCCCTTCCAATTTTGGTTGCATTGGTTTTGTTTGTATAAAACCTTTCTAATTTAATTTTAAAATAATCAAAATTATTTACTTTACATTTTGTAAAATTCTCTCTCTTGCTTGGTCTTAAATTCTTTCCTTTCCCATAGATCTGTTGGGTAAACTATTCTATGTTCACCTAATTTAATTATAGTTTCCTTATTTATATTCAAGTCATTCATCCATTCTAAATTTGTCTTGGTGTAGGGTGTGAGATGTTAATCTAAACCTAATCTTTCCCATACTGTTTTCCAGTTTTCCCAGCATTTTTTGTCAAATAGTGAGTTGTTGTCCAAAAAGCTAGGATTTTTGGGTTTATCAAACACTAGCTTGTGAGGTCATTTACCCCAAGTCTATTCCACTGATCCTTCCTTCTGTTTCTTAGCCAATATCATATTGTTTTGATGACCACTGCTTTATTGTACACTTTAAGATCTGGTACTGCTAGGCCCCCAGCCTTCACATTTTTTTCATCATTTCCCTTGATATTCTTGATCTTTTGTTCTTCCAAATGAAATTTGTTATGATTTTTTTCTAATTCAGTAAAGAAGTTTCTTGGTAGTTTGATAGGTATGGCACTGAATAAGTAAATTAATTTGGGTAAGATTGTCATTTTTATTATGTTAGCTTGTCCTACCCATGAACAATTAATGTTTTTCCAATTGTTTAAATCTAATTTTAATTGTGTACAAAGTGTTTTGTAGTTGTGTTCATAGAGTTCCTGTGTTTGTCTTGGAAAATAGATTCTTAAATGTTTTATGATGTCCAGAGCAGTGATGGGCAAACTTTTTTAGTAGGGGCCAAAGGAAAGGAAATGTTAATCTGTCAGTCTGTTTCTAAGGCAACACTTTTGAAGTTTCATTGTATTGTATCCTACTCATTATATTTGTCAGATTAGGAATAATGTCCCTTGAGGGATAGAACATTTCAGGGCGCTGCATCTGGCTTGCAGACCATAGTTTGCCCATCACTGGTCTAGAGTGATTTTAAATGGAATTTCCCTTTCTAACTCTTACTGCTGAGATGTATTGGAAATATATAGAAAAGCTGATGATTAATGTGGGTTTATTTTATATCCTGCAACTTTGCTAAAGTTGTTGATTATTTCCACTAGCTTTTTAATTGATTCTTTAGGATTCTTTATATAGACCATCATATCATCTGCAAAGAGAGATAGCTTAGTCTCCTCATTGCCTATTTTCATTCCTTCAATTTCTTTTTCTTCTCTGATTGTTACTGCTGGTGTTTCTAGTACAATGTTAAATAACAGAGGTGATAAAGGGCATCCTTGTTTCATTCCTGATCTTACTGGGAAGGCTTTCTAATTTATCCCCATTGCAGATGATGCTTGCTGATGGTTTTAAATATATACTGTTTATTATTTTTAGGAAAGGCCTTTCTATTCCTATATTTTCTAGTGTTTTCAATAGGAATGAGTGTTATATTTTGTCAAAGGCTTTTTCTTCATCTATTGAGTTAATCATGTGGTTTCTGTTGGTTTGGTTGTTGATAATGGTCAATTACATGGATGGTTTTCCTAATATTAAACCATCCTTGCATTCCTGATATAAATCCCAACTGATCATAGTGAATAATCCTCATGATCACTTGCTGTAATCTTTTTGATAATATTCTATTTAAGATTTTTGCATCTATATTCATTAAGGAGATTGGTCTGTAGTTTTCTTTCTCTGTTTTTTATCTGCCTGGCTTTGGAATCAGTACCATATTTGTGTCATAAAAGGAATTTGGAAATTCTTCTTTGTTTATTTTGTCAAATAGTTTGTAAATTATGAAAGTTAGTTGTTCTCTTAATGTTTGATATAATTCACTTGTGAACTCGTCTGACCCTGAGGATTTTTTCTTAGAGAGTTCTGGGATGGTTTGTTCAATTAATTTTTCTGAGATGAAATTACTTAAGTATTCTATTACTTCTTCTCTTAATCAAGTCTATTTATATTTTTGTAAATAATCACCATATCACCAAATTGCCATGTTTATTGCATTTTAACTAGGCAAAATAGTTCTTAATAATTTCCTTAATTTCCTCTTCATTAGAGTTGTGGTCACCCTTTTCATTTTTGATACTGTTAATTTGGTTTTCTTCTTTCCTTTTTTATTAGATTAACCAGTATTTCATTTATTTTATTTGTTTTTTCAAAGTACCAGCTTCTAGTCTTATTTATTAATTCAATAGTTCTTTCACTTTCAATTTTATTAATTTCTATGTTAATTTTTACAATTTCTAATTTAGTTTTAATATTGGGATTTTTAATTTGTTCTCTTTCTACTTTTTTTAATTTACATGGCCTCTTCCCTCCCCGATATGATAATATATGCACTCAAGATATAAATTTCCCTTAGTACTGCTTTGGCTGCATCCCATAGATTTTTATATGATGTCTCTTCATTGTCATTCTCTTTAATGAAATTATTATTTCTATGATTTTTTCTTTAACCAAATGATTTTGGAGAATCATATTATTTAATTTCCAATTTATTTTTGATTTACCTCTCCATGTACCTTAGTATTTATAATTTTTATTACATTATGATCTGAAAAATTTGCATTTATTATTTCTGCTCTTTCACATTTGTTTGCCATGTTTTTATGCCCTAGTACAGTGATGGGCAAACTTTTCAAAGAGATGTCCAAAGGAAAGGAAATGCTCACCTGTCAATTTGTTTCTAAGGCAACTCTTTTGAAGTTTAATTATATTGTATCCTACTCATTGTATTCATCAGTTTAGGAATAATGTCACAGGGCTGAATAGAACATTTCAGGGGGCTGCATCTGGCCCACAGGCCGTAGTTTTCCCATCACTGGTCAATCTTTATGAATGTACAATGTGCTACTGAAAAGAAGGTGTATTCCTTTTTGTCCCTATTTATTTTTCTCCACATATCTATTAACTCTAATTTTTTAAAGATTTCATTTCACACTTCTCACTTCTTTCTTATTTATTTTTTGATAGAGGAAGATCCAGGTCTCTCACTAGTATAGTTGTACTATCTGTTTCTTCCTTAAGCTCCAGTAGTTTCTCCTTTAAAAATTTGGATGCTATACCATTTGATGCATATATGTTGAGTACTGCTAGCTCCTCATTGTCTATACTGTCTTTTATCAGGATATAATTACCTTCCCTTTTCTCTTTTAATCAGATCTAATTTTATTTTGGATTTATCAGATATCATGATTGTGACTCTTGCCTTCTTTTTCTCAATTGATGCCCAATAGACCCTGTGTGTGTCAACCTGCATCACATCTGTTTCTTGTAGATAACATATGGTAGGATTTTGGTTTATGATCCACTCTGCTATTTGCTTCTGTTTTATAGGTGAGTTCATCCCATTCACATTCAGAGTTATGATTACCACCTCTGTATTCCCTATCATTTTTATATCCTCTTTTAGTCCTGCCTTACCTTCTTTCACTATTTCCTTCTACAGCAGTGTTTTGCTTTTAAACAGTCCCCCTAATTCCCGCCCTTATTTTACATACCATCCCACCCCCACCCTTTTTATTCCCCTTATATTTTTTAGGGTCTATTGAATTCCTTCCACCCTCTCTTCCCCTCCCTTTTGGTACTCCCCACCCCACTCCCCTCCTAAGTTTTCCCTTCTCAACTTACCTGTAGAGTAATATAGAAATCTTATTGGATCTAGATGCTCTTCCCTCTGAGATTTGATTCCCCTGAGAGTAAGGTTTAAGTATTACCTATCTGTACTCTGTTCCTCTCCTTCTTATAATGATATTCTTCTCCTCCTCCTCCCATGTGCCTCTTTTTATAGTATAATTTATCCTATTTTTCTTATTCCTTCAAGTTTTTCTTGGTGCCCTCTTCTATTCCCCCCCTTTCTTTTTTAATATATTATCTTAAACTACTTACTACCCCAACCACTACAAACAAATAATTCTTTTAACTACTATGATAGTTAATATAATTTTTGAGAGTTAAAAATATCATTTCTCCATATAGGAATAGAGAAAATTTAACCTTACTAGAGCCCTTAAAAGAAAAAAACACTTTTTCTTCTCTTTCTTGTTTAAGTTTTCATGTTTTTCTTGAGTTTTGTATTTGATATCAACTTTTCCATTTAGTTCTGGTCTTTTCATTACAAGTACTTGAAAATCTTCTATTTTGTTAAATGTCCATACTTTTCCCTGGAAGTATATAATCAGTTTTGATGGGTAGGTGATCCTTGGTTGTAGGCCCAATTCTCTTGCCTTTCTGAATATCATATTCCAAGCCTTGCAGTCCTATAGTGTGGAGGCTGCCAGATTCTGTGTAATCTTGATTGGTGCTCCTTGATAGCTGAATTGTTTCTTTTTGTCTTCTTGCAATATTTTCTCCTTAGCTTGGAAGCTCTTAAATTTGGCAATTACATTCCTGGGGGTTGTCTTTTAAGGATTTAATGTAGAGGGTGGCCTATGGACTCTTTCAATGTTTATTTTGCCCATGTGTTCAAGAATATCAAGGCAGTTTTCTTGGATAATTTCTTGTAGTATGTTGTCAATATTTCTGTTTATTTCTAGGTTTCCAGCTAGGCCTATGATTCTCAAATTGTCTCTTCTGGACCTGTTTTCCACACCAACCATCTTCTCAATGAGATATTTCATGTTTCTTTCTATTTTGCCATTCTTTTGACATTGCTTTATTTATTCTTGCTGCCTTTTGAGATCACTAGTTTCTACTTGCACAATTCTAGTTTTAAAGACTGGTTATGAGGTATGATCTTTTGATTTTCCTTTTTGGTTTGGTCTATCCTGCTTTTCATGGCTTCCAGCAGGTCAATTCTGGTCTTCAGGTTGCTTATAGTTTCATCTTTTTGGAAGTGGGAGATTCTGTCTTTTAAACTGTTGTCTTCTTTTTAAACTATTTCCCACTTTTCTTGCCAAGTTTCTTCTATCTTTCTCATTTGGTTCATCATCTCAAATCTGAGCTCCTCAAGAGCTTGTGACTAATTTTCATTTTTTTTAGAAGGTTTGGATATATTTGCTTGTTTGTCATCCTCTGCTATCTCCTGTGTAGTCTGGAGTTTTTCTCCATAGAAATGATTGAGAGTCAACTTTCTTTCCTTGTTTTTTTTTTTTTGGTAGCTTCAGATTGTAATTCCTGGGTGTTGGTGGCCATTTCTGTGCTAATTCTTCCCTTCTGAATTAGAAGTCTGAGTGAGGAGGGCAAATTCTCTGTGTATTGAGCTACAGAGTGGTTTTTGCCTGAGGCTATTTTTCAGTCTCAGCTGTATCTGCTGTGCATAGTCCCTCTCTACCCTACTTCTGTGCCCAATCACCACATTCCTCAACCCCCTAGTGTCTCAAGTCTCGTTGCTCTCTGGGGTAAGTCTGTGCTGTCCTCAGCCAGCCCCCAGAGAACCTAGTGATTGCCCCACACTCACTCTGACTCTGTTTCTGGCACCATAGGTGGAGTGGGAGAGGGTTGATCAGCTTGCACTTTAGTAGGAGTAACTTTACCCCCTTATAGAGTGGAAATGCCCAAACCCTACCTATCTTCAAGGCTGCACCCTACAGATGAGCCCCTTCATTCATCTGATTTTGGTTTTTGTCCTTTTGAGGTACTTTATACTGGTTAGTGGTGAAGAGAGCAAGTCCCTTGTGTCTACTCTGTGTTCATTTTAGTCCTGAAGTCCTTAGTGGATGATTCAGATGACCCAGGTCACATTAAAAATAATGACAGTTTGTCACAGGAACCTTGAGGTGGTTCATTCTTTTTTCTTTTCTTTTTAGTTGAGCTTCCTGATTTCAAGGATTCTAATGATGTTAGGGATGAAGCTTAAAATAACAGTTTCAAAATGTATCTTTGTGTTCTCAGTGATAATACTCCTTTTTCTTCCATTAGAAGTCAGCTTTTAGAGTAATTTCTAGGAACTCTGTTCCTAGAGTTATTAAATTGTGCATACCTTTTGACCCATCAATACCACTACTGAGATAATCAAAGTGATCAAAGAAAGAAGAAAATGACACATATTTATAAAAAATGTTTATATGAGTTCTTCCTGGTGGCAAGATAAATTGTAAACTAATAAGATGCCCATTATTTATAAGGTGAATGAACAATGTATGGTATATGAATATGATAGAATGCTATTGTTCTTTAAGAAATGATGAAGGGAAGAGTTTCAGAGAAATCTTAGAAGAATCATATAATCTTATGCAGGATTTGTATAATAAAAATAATAGATTCGTATAATAACAATAATATTGTAAAGACAGCCATGGCTTGGGTACTCTGATCAACACAATGGCCAACCACTTTATCAAATGACTGATGAAAAAACCTGCTTCCCAACTGTTGATAGAGAAACAAAGGATTCAGAGTCTAGCTGAGGCATATTCCTTGGACACAGATAATTGTATAGCTGGAAAATCTTGAACCCCTGAAACTACTTTACCCAAACTTCCTTTCTGTATTACCCACAATTCCTTTTGCCTTTTGTATATGTGTGTGGTTACACAGTCTGTATATAGTTTCTGTTTGCTCAACCAGGCTCTCTCTTCCACGTGAATTGAGTGGTGACTGGTCCTTGTTACCCTATCTCTTTCTTAAATGTGAATTGAGTGGGGAATGTTCTCTGTATTCTCTAGCTCTCTAGTTAAATATTAATAAATCTCTATAAATATTGTACTTTTGGAGATATTGTATATTAATTTTAAAATCTATATAATCAAGTAATTTGCTTTGCTTAACTGTATAGGTTTCTAACAAGAATTTTGTTTTTTGTTTGTTTGTTTTCAATGTGTATAGGAGTGTGAAGAATGAAAGTGGGAAGGAAAGAAGGCAGATTTTTAGATGAAAATAAAATAAAACTGTTAAAAACAAATATTAATAAATGTTTAAAATAAAATAAAATAAAACTTTATTTAAAATAAATAACAACTGGCTCAGTAGTTGCTTTTTTTTCTCTTTCCAGTCTCCTCAGATAATTCAAAGCTACAAGTAGAATTGCTCAGTGAAATAGTAAGTGCTGCAAAGTTACTCTTCTCTGCTTCACTTCTGTAGGGAAGCAACTCTGTCAAATTAAAGTTTCATAAAAAAAAAACAAACATGAAAATAATTATCAGGTAGTTAGAAAAGATAAAGAAAAAAGGAACTTCAAAATATCATTAGCAGAATTGCTAATGAAGCTATAAAGCAGAATCTTAACTGTTCAAGTGCTATTTTTGTTATAGGTATGACTCAAAACACAAGACCCAAGTCATGAATATGGAACAGGAAATGACATAACAAAGAGGAACTTGAACAGAATATCCAGAATATCAGTACAATTTGCTATAATTATAGTACTACTTATTATAGCACTTAATTAAGTTCTACTAAAGGTCTTCAAAACACAAATATTTATCTACCACAATGGAACAATGGCATCTTACTCATTGATATCTCAGATACCCAGTGGAAATGTCAATATTTTACCTTTATTTATTTATTTCTTGCTTTTTAAGGAGATAGATGGAAAAGAATAGGTGTATATGTGTGTACATACACAAATAGATACATACATCTATATGTGTATCTCTCTCTCTCTCTCTCTCTATATATATATATATATATGTGTGTGTGTGTGTGTGTGTGTATATACACACACATATATATGATGACCCAAGCTTTAATATGCTTTTTACTTAGCTTCAATAGTTTATAACTTCATTAAGACTTTTTACATATCAAACATATTCCCATAGCTATTATTTCATTGTTAATGGGAGTTCCTGGAGAAAAGTTCCCTCTCCCACTGCAGATTAGCAAGACTTCTATAGTTTATAATTTTAAAAGTTACTTGAAACATTAAGAGGTTAAATGACTTAATCATAAAATCAATATATCAGATACAACAAATGGTAGATACAGATAAGCCTAAATATTCTATTATACCATTCTGCTCTCTGTGCAGAAATGCACACATATATGTATATGTATTATACATATATGTGTGTATGTGTGAATATGTCAGGTATGTTTATATGTACTGGAGCCTGAAAATGTATATGTGCACAAAATATCATAAAATGAATTTTTAGAGGGGGCAGCTGGGTAGTTCAATGGAGTGAGAGTCAGGCCTAGAGACAGGAGGTCCTAGGTTCAAACTCAGCCTCAGCCACTTCCAGCTGTGTGACCCTGGGCAAGTCACTTGACCCCCATTGCCCACCCTTACCACTCTTCCACCTATGAGAAAATACACTAAAGTAAAAGGGTTTAAAAAAAATGAATTTTTAGAAAAGGTGTTGACATGTAATCTTGAAAAAAAATCAAATTTATTTTTAAAAAGTTTTCCAGTAAAGCTCAAGTCCCACCAACTACTTTGAAGGTAGAAAAGCTTTCAATATAGAACTAAGGATGGATTTCTTTTTTGTTATCTGAAAATCTTTCTAATTGAATTCAAACAGACTATTCACCAGTTTGGTTTCAGTGATGAACTTTTTTAAAACAATGAATCTCAAAAATGACCTGCTAAATTGTAGACAGTTTGAGTTCTGTGATGTCAGAGGTAATTTTTATGCTACTGAAATATAGGTTGCTGAAGTTCAAAAGGGTATATATTTGTGAATTTAAGACGGTCATTTGAAGCTTAATTAGACTACTAGGATGCTAGAATTAGATTCAACCTTAAAAATCTTGAAGGTCAATATTCTTATTTCATAGACAATAAATCAAGGCCTAAGGCCACTTAGCTAATTAGTGGTAGAGCCAGACTTAGAATTGTTTCCCCAATTTTTCTAGTTCATCAGTCTTCCTTGTGGCACTACATTGTTACATGAAATATCGTATTTGCCAGTTATTTTCTCTACATTCTTTCAATAAAGCTTAAAAGACTTCCAGTGATTGGAAGGAGATAGATGCACTTTTACTTGGCAGAAAATAAATTTCCAATATCCTAGACTTTTCAAAAAAAGCAAAAGTGATTTTTCCAGCCCTGGGCACAATTTTACATAATGTTCTGCATATATAGGTGTTTAATAAATATTTGATAAATGGTTGGTAAGTACCAGAAAAGAGTTCATTAAAAAAGAAGTTACGAATAGTATCCACTTGGCTCATATAGCAATTTATCTAGTTATCCAACAGAGATAGAAGGAGATGATATTTCAAAAGCTTTCTAGAAAATCTTAGTGTAAATAAATGTAAAGATGATGATGTTACCTAAAGGGAGATTCAAAGGTGAATCAGATAGAGTCCATGTCCACAGTTACATTTGTATAGCTAGTTCCAACCATTTTAATGCCAAACCAAATGCCAGTTACTTTTTTTGTAGCATTTTGCTACCTAATCTCATAGATGTAAGCCAGAAGGTATATTTATAAATTTCCAAAATCATGAAGCTAACTAATTTATAGTTGGCTCAATCAATTAATCAACAAACCACACTTAGTGATTAGAATGATTCAGCTTAACCCTCCAAGTTGAGTTCTATTCACGGTCATACAAGGTCAAAGTTTTAAAGATTCTTGACAGCCATCTAGTCTAACTCCCTCATTATAGAGATGAGGAGGCTGAGACCCCAGCTGCAAGAGTAAGGTGATACAACTTAGTGGAAAGCAGAGACCCTCATTTCTTGACTCCAGTTCTGATCCAATAGTTCTTATGGGGGGCAGAAAGGAGAAAATTAAGTCTTAGTAACTTGATTTAGGTCTTCTAAGCAATTTGAATTCTGTCAGGCCATTCTATGAATATAAAACATTATTTCACAAATGGCTTGACACACTGTTGAAAATAAACAGAGGGTATTTTTAAAGTACTTAATGCATGGACATTACTTGTTTTCTTATCATACAAGATGTGCACTCAGGCCCAGAACTTGCTCTTGCCACTCACTGTTGGGAAGTCTTAAGGGTGAAGGTAAAAAATGAATAATACCTGCTGTTGAATATAAAGCTATTTTTCAAATAGATTAAGAAACAATGTAGTCTGCTTCCTCTTTGGTTGACCTCAGTGCAGTAATCCAATGTAGGTACTTATTGCTACTGCCTTGTCCATCTGTTTGTTCATTCATCCAACAAACACTGATTATCTCCTGTGTCCTCAGGAATGTGAATGATATAAAAATGAGAAAGAAATTGTTCCCACACTCAAGGAACTTACACTAGTAGGTTTATTACAATACTTGTTCATTCATTCAATAAACATTCTATTAAATACCTTATATGTATAAGACTTTGTGCTAGTTCCTAAGGGGGAATAAAAAGATGAATAGGATAAAAATCCCTGCTCCCAAGAACTTTATAATCTAGGATTGAATTAACCCATTGGTATGATTTCATTTATTTAACTGAATGATTGAATCTCAGAACCATAGGATGTAAGGACTAGAAGAGACATGGTATCATCTAATCTTAGAAACAAAGAATCATAAAGGTTTAGCAATGCAAGGAACCTGTGAAGTCATATAGTCTAAATTAGTGATGGTACAGGTGCCAAAGATGGCACACAGAGCACTCCCTGTGGGCACTTGGTTATCCTCCCTCCTCCTCAGCCCCAGAGTTCTTTACTAGAAAGGCAGAGGAACTCTGTTGGAGCCACTCCCTTCCATCTCCCTACTGTGCCTGATGACATTTTTTCATATTTCCCACCCCTCTGCCCAGTGGCCCAATGGGAGTGCACAGTGGGTAAGGTGGGTGGCTCACAGGTGGCAGAACTAGAGGGGAACAGAGAGTTTGGGCTATTCTCCTCCCCCCTCTCTACACTTGCTGAGGACATTCCTCACTTTACCTGACCCTCTATCCAACAGCTCAGTGGGGGCATTTTCTTACTCCACTATGTAGGGTAAGGGGTGGCAGGGTATACCAAGCATTTGGTAGGGGGAAAGGCATGGCACTGGGTCTGGGTGGAGTGAGGTGGAGTCAAGGTCTAGCACTCCATCATAAAAAGTTCTCCATCACTGGTCTAAACTAATTATTTTTTTTAAAACCCTTGCATTTCAGTGTATTGTCTCCTAGGTGGAAGAGTGGTAAGGGTGGGCAATGAGGGTCAAGTGACTTGCCCAGGGTCACACAGCTGGGAAGTGGCTGAGGCTGGGTTTGAACCTAGGACCTCCTGTCTCTAGGCCTGACTCTCACTCCACTGAGCTACCCAGCTGCCCTAAACTAATTATTTTGCAGATGCAGAAACTGGGCCCCACAAAGGCTAAATGATTTGAGTTGAGTCCTGAAACAAGGAAAGAATGCGAATAAATGGTGTTGTGAAAAGGAGAAGGTATTCAGGAACTACATTATCAAAGGCACAAAGATGAGAATCAGTAAGATAGTAGAGATGTACCCCAATAGAGAAATGGGCAAGAGATATGAACAGAGAGTTTTTGGATAAAGAAATCAAAGCCATATATGAAAAAATGCTCTAAAAAAACCATTGATTAGAGAAATGCAAATCAAAACAATTCTGAGATAACATCTCCATTTAACAGATTGACTATTATTATAAAAGGGCAAAATGACAAATGTTAGTGGGAATATGAAAAAAAGGAGAGCAGCAGTACACTCTTGAGAGAACTTCAAATGGAACCCACCATTTTGGAAAGCAATTTGGTATGATTCCTAGAGAGTCATAAAAATATTTATACTCTTATACTCAGAAATACCATTGCTGGGTCTGTTTCCCAAAGAGATCAGAGAAAAAGGAAAAGAATTTATACGTTCCAAAATATTTATAACAGCTTTCTTTGTGGTGGCAAAGAACTGAAAAATCAAGGAGATGTTCATAAATTGGGGAATGGCTGAACAAATTCTGGCACATGATGTAATGGAATACTACTGTTCTATAAGAAACAATGAGCAGGTTAATCTTAAAAACTTAGAAAAATTTATATAAAAGAATTAAGAATGAAACAAGTAGAACCAAGAAAACATAATATGTAGCTATATAATTAATATTTTAAAAATAACTTGTGAATGCATACCTGCAGAGTATCTTTGTGTCAGGTGCCTTCTATGGTGCCCAGAGGAGAGGAAGGGAAGAAGATACCCAGAATAACTTCTATGAAAAAAAATAAATAAAAACAGGTTTGATGTGAGAGGAGCAAGACATAGGTGGTTGGTCAAAGTTGGTTTTTATGAGTGAGTAAAGTAACCTGATGTAACCCTGTGTTATGGAGAAATATGTCCTTTTCTAAGTTCATGTGGTAGGTAACTGCTCATGAAATTGATCTACCAACACATATAAATTACAGAGGTAAAAATTTAGGTTTGGTTATGATTTTATCATACTTTATTATAAATCATAAGCATAATTTCAGATCTCAGACAAAAATAAAATAAACCTGGACTACAATTAAGATTCTAACAAGACTTCTTAAAGACAAAATTATTTCAGAGTAATAGAGATAGAATTCTTTTACATATTATAATTTTCTACATTCCTCTTAGGCTATAAAAATTAAAGAAAAGATAGATTCATAATCTCATGCTTCCTTAAATGTCATAAGGATAGAATAAACTTAGTTAAACAAAGTCATAAGTTTATACACCTCCTAAGGAAACAAACCCAACTATATAGACTCTATAAGTAAACTAAGTCAGATTACAGATTAAATACATTTAGAGGGTTCACAGATAACTGATTAAAGGGGAAGATTTACATGTCACCAAAATAACCAAGAAAACTGACGTCAAGCAATCCTTCTTTACACCGTTAGCTGGAGGAGTTGACAAATAACTAAATCAATTTGGGGAGCTTAAACTCTCTTTTGGCTTTCATCAAAAGAATGGTTAAACAGGGTCAGCTGGGTGGCTCAGTGGATTGAGAGTTGGGCCTAGAGACGGGAGGTCCTAGGTTCAAATCTGGCCTCAGACACTTCCCAGCTGTGTGACCATGGGCAAGTCACTTGACCCCCATTGCCCACCCTTACCACTCTTCCACCTAGGAGCCAATACACAGAAGTTAAGAGCTTAAAAATTTTTTTAAAAAATGGTAAACAATCTTCACTTAATACTATTATTCCAGCAATCAGGTTTTGATCAGGTGAGGTTAATATTAACCAAAGACAGATTTTTAGTTAACCAAAAGTTGCACAAGAAACTTCCCTGAATAACAAAAATTAATAAAAAGAAACAAAATTTTTCAAAATATCTGAAGTTAGATTTCAACCAGAATAGAGGTCAGGTGTCAGATTCAGGAGTCTATCCAGCAGACATCCATTTGAATAGGAAACTGAGACATTGGAAGTGGTATAAAGGCTGGATAAGAACAGAAAGCAATAGATTGTAGGAGGATAAGTTAAAAGTCTATTACAATGGCCTAGGTAAAAAGTGATGAGCACCTTAAACATGCAGATGATAGTGAGAATAGGCAGAATGAGATATAAAAAAGAAACCAGAGGAGTAGTCAGAAAAGGCTTAACAACTTGATGGGATGTGGAATGTAAAGAGGAAGGGTCAGAGATGCCTCTAAGGATCCAAGTGTGGGTTACTGGGATAATAATGGAAAAAATCCACAAAAACAAAGACATAAGAAAGAGGAATAGGTGTTTATGGGTAGATATGTAGTTCAGTTTTAGATATACAGAGTATTCAGTTCTGAAAAAACAAACAAACAGGTTTAGGTGGTTGGAGATGCAAAATTGGAATTCTATGAAGAGGTTATGTCTAGAGATGTTTATAAGAGACTTATATGCCTGGAGATGGTAATTAGAGCCATGGGAGTGAAGGTCAATGATAGAAAGAAATGTCTGAAATATACCAAAATATTTATACAAGCCCTTTTTGTAGTAAAAACGAACTTAAAACAAAATACTTATCAATTGGGAAATGTTTAAACAAACTCTGATACAGAAATATAATAATACCATGAATATGATCAAAGCAGAAAAACATGGAATAACTTGGACGAATTATAATGTAACATGAAGAATCAGTTAAACTATCCACAATCAAAACTTAATATTGTATAGTTTTTAAAGAAAAGAGAATGTACTTCCCTAGAGAGCCACATATAGAAAAATTGATGTTGGTTGCTGTGTTGCTTACTTCGGCTGAATTGTTTTTTTAAATTATTTATTTGTAATAAGGGATGACTTTAAGAGCAGGGAAAAGAGAGGGATACATTGGGAAATGAAGATAATATAAAAACATAAGATAGCAAGAAATTTTATCTCCCTCTCCCCCAAATTACCACGTATAGGAGTTGTGAGGAGAGAAAGGAAGGAAGCCAACACCAGAGTCTAGGGAGACACATTTACCCTCAAGGTCATTTTAATCACACATGATAAACCTTCAAAAAGAATAAGGTAAAGATAGACAAAAGACAGAATCCAAGATAGGAGCAAATATATTATGAAGTCCCAAAAGATCAAGTCCAACAAGGTCCATCTTTTGACCTTAGTGAGTTTATGAAACCTACCTTTGTTTGGTCCTAGGAATGCATAAATCATAGTATATTGAAGTCGCAATGGACCTTAGAATATTATCCTTTCCAACCCCCTCTTTTTACAAATGAGGAAATAGAGACACAGAGAAGGCAAGTAACTTTATTAAGGTCATACTGCTAGTTATTTGTAGAACCAAGTTAAGAACCAAGGTCAAACTGATTTTCAATATAATAGTCTTTCCATCATATCCATTGTTAGTATCCTCACCCTTCTCCATTAACGTTGTATTTACTTAACAGGATGTAAACTATTCCCACCCCCGACGTCCTTCAGATAGAATGTAAGCTTGTTGGGGCCAGGCACTATTTTGTTTTTCTCTATATACTTGTAGAAGTAGAGAACCTAGTAAACTCAGATTAAAAAAACCAGCCTAGGGACTTAGAGGATAACAGATTGGAGCATCGAAGCTTAAGGATCAATTAGTCCATCCACCCCATTTTATGACTGAGAAAACTGAAGTGGTCCCAAGGAGGGGAATTGACCTGTCAAAGGACAAAGCACACCTATTTTATGGCAGAGTAAGGATTAGAAACCAGAACTTCTGACTCTCAGGTGCCTTACATTCAACTGCAAGATGCTGCCTCATCTCTTTTTACCTCCTGACTCCAGGTCCTGAGTTGTGTCAGCTTGCCTGAAATCAGAAGTATAAACAGTTAGAAGGAGTCTTAGCAATCATAGATCTGAAACCAGAAGATATATCAGAAGCCATCAAGTTCAATACCCTCTTTCTATAGATGAGACCTTGAGATATTGACTCCAAATATACATGGGTAGTTTCAAATGCGATTTAAACCTGGGTTCCCTGACTCTATATCCAGTGCCATTTCTACATAGCAGAATTTTTCCTATCTAGGTCAGCTACATTGTACTGTAGAATAGTAAACTCAAGGCCAGAGAGAAACATGAACTTGCTTCAGGGCATTGACTTTGCAGTGCCTGGACTTCTACCCATCCCAGAGAAATGGTCTGTCCACTGCTCCATGCTGGCTCTGATATTAAACAGGCTCTTGAACACTGATGTGTGGACATAGTTAAGTTCAATTAAGACCACTTGTTTGGCTTTCAGGATATCAACTAAGCTATATACCTGACAGTCTGACTGAACTGACAGGTTGCTTGATGAACTGCAGACAGTGTTACTCAGTGTAATTCTCTCGCTGAAAGAACCAGTGTCAAACCAAGTATTCAAGGAAGGGGTAAAAAAGTACCTTTCATCATTTATAAATATAGCTAACACTTGGAATCTCAATCTCCCTTTCAGGCTCCGTTCAAATGCCATACAAGGTCATTCCTGATAACTTCCACCGACAACTGTTTTCTGTCCTGATACCCTCTGAAATTATTTTGTATTTCCTTGTGGCATCCCCTCAATAGTAAGTTTCTTGAGGACAGGGACAATTTTTTTTTCTTAGTATCCATATACCTTGTTTAGTACCTTGAACAGCCAATTAAGTGTTTGTTGAAGTGTATAGTCAGGCAAATAAAACGCAAATAGGAAAAAGTTAGAATACAAAGATTGTTGTTGAGTTAATTGCTTATTCACTTTACAAATGTTATTGGAACCAGATAAGTGTCTCTAGTCATGGTTTTAAATAAAAATGAAATCCTCAAATCCACACCTGGAATGAGGGCACTTTGCCAAAGTGTCATGTGCCAGTAATTAATCTTTGTGACTCACGGGAGTCATAGTAGTACAGTTGCTTGACAAGCAGCCACAGTTTGGTTTGAGATCAATTACCTTTGACAAAAGAGAGACTGATGAAACATAGGCTACCAGAGATGGTATTTGGAACCAAGGGTACAGACTATGACCACATAGGTTTAATCTCCATGGTACAAAATGAATCAAGTCTTGCCACCTCTGGAGTTATTGACTTAACATCCAAAACTCCCTCCTATTTTAGGAGACCCAAATGGAGCTAAGCCCTGTGTCATAGTCACTTGAGAAAAGATTTGCTTCTTATTAAATATTTTTACAACCCTTGCTTCTCATTAAATATTTTTATACTTTAGAGTCAGCATCCAGAATGCCTCTGAATAATGGCATTTCCCTTGTGGTTAGTTAAGCCTCAGGGATTCTGGTTTCTTTGTGTGTGTTAACATTTTAAAAATATTTAACAATTTAATATGCAACAATAATAATATAATACATATGAATTTTTGAAAAATATGTAATAAATTACAATAAATGTGCTTATCCAAGGGAAACAAATTCTCACATTACTTATATCCAAAAATCTAAGTCTCATTCTTTTTTCCCCTTCCATAGCTCCTATACCCCCTCTCTAAGAAGTAAGGTAATATGATATAGTTTGTACATATATTATCATATAATACCTCGTTCCCTGTTCATGATGGTGCAAAACAAGGCACATATTGCTTATAATAGAGAAAAATTCATGGAGGAAATAAAATGAAGAATGGTATATTTCAATCTGAATTTGGACTCCATCTATTCATTTTTATGGTGGTGGATACTCTTTTTTTGTCATGAATCCTTTGGAGTTGTCCTGGATCTTTGTATTTTTGATAATAGTTGTCATTCACAGTTGATCAGCCTACATTATTGCCGTTATCATGTACAATGTTCCCCTGGTTCTGCTTACTTCACTTTGCATCACTTCATAGGTCTTTCCAGGCTTTTTTGGTGGTCATCTTGATTGTCATTTTTTTATGGCACAATAATATTCTATACCACAGCTTCTGTCCTTTTTTACAGCCATTTGTTGTGAGTTCCTTCTCTATATCTCCCAAACCTTCAACATCTCAAAATTCCATTCTCAGATTCCTTGCTTCACTATCTTTTTGATGCTCACATTTTGCCAAACTTCAACCCTGGATTATTCCCCACTGTCCATCTCTGCTCCTATTACGACTCTACTGACTGGATGTACTGCAAATTTACATTATTATGCCTGTACTTGGTCCTAACTTGCAGTTTGGTAGGTATTTGTATATCTTGCCCCATAGTAGTTATTCTAAACCTTCTTTATTCATCTCTCCTACTATCACAGCTGAGGATCTCACTTCATATTTTATTGAGAAAATAGTGCTTTTGCCACTTATTTTCAAGAAGTAACTCTTTTCCCCTCTTCTCTCTATTTCTAAGTTTTTTATCATCATTTTTTGTTATTGCTATCAACTTCCCCACCTGCTTTCAACTCCAGGAACTCTTCCTCCCCCTAGCATAAGCTTATCCCCTGAAATCTCATTATCTTAGAGGTCATTCAGCTTTGATATTTCCACTCTTCCCTCAATATACTCAGTTGCCTCTCCCCTTGGGTGGGTGGAACAACAAACTACTCCCAAGACCTCCCTTTAATCTTTCCAGGTAACTACATTAATTTTCATTTACCATCAGCTACTCTCCTTGGTATCACTCTAAGAACAATATGCCCCTCAGTAGTATTCTCTAGCACTCTCCCTTCTGTTTTCAGATTCTTTTTTTGAATAAAGGTAGGTGGCTCAGTGGATAGAACACTGAGCTTGGAATCAAGAAGATGCATCTTCCTGAGCTGAAATCTGGCCTCACATATACTAGCTGCATGATCCTGGGCAAGTCACTTAGCCCTGTTTGCCTCAGTTCCTCATCTGTAAAATGAACTGAAAAAGGAAATGGAAAATGACTATAGTATATTTCCTAAGAAAACCCTAAATGAGGCCATGAAGAGTCATAAATGACTGAAAAATGACTAACCTCCATTAGATGGTAAACGTCATCATGGTAGAGACTACATTTCTTTTTTCTTATTATCTCCAGTGCCCAATACTGTGCTTAGCACATAGTAAAGCCTTAATAAATTCCCTTCTGATTATTTGTTGATTATATATTTCTTTAATCACTTATAATAAGTCTACCTTTCTCCTTACAGGGTCATTTCCTCCACATATAGTTTTTTTTAACATTTATTAATGTTCATTTTTAACATGGTTACATGATTCATGCTCCTACTTTCCCCTTCACCCCCCGCACTCCCCCCACCCATGGCTGATGCACATTTCCACTGGTTTTGTCATGTGTCCTTGATCAAGACCTATTTCCAAATTGTTGGTAGTTGCATTGGTGTGGTAGTTTCGAGTCCACACCCTCAATCATGTCCACCCCAACCCATGCGTTCAAGCAGTTGTTTTTCTTAT
>NC_058131.1:638647060-638715379 GCF_016433145.1 Gracilinanus agilis
GGTTGCTCAGTCCGCGATTTAGTGAGAGAGCTGTTTCACCCCTTTATAGCATGGAAATGCCCTGATTTCACGTGCCTTCCAAGCTGTGCCCTGTTGTGGGGTTCCTCCATTCGTCTGGACTTGTTTTTATGTCCCCTTGAGGAGTTTTGTGTGTTTTGGTCAGGAGAGGTTAAGCGCTGCTTTTTACTCTGCCGCCATCTTAACCCGGAACCTCCACATATAGTTTTAATCCTATCCCTTTTCATCTTCTCCAGCAAAAAAGTCTCCCAAATGACTTCTTTCCCTAACTTTTCACTTCTATCCATATAATACCTGTTATTTCCTGATGCTAAAAACATGCCCATGTCTTTTACATCATTAAAAATTGCTTAACTGATTCTATAATCCTTTTAGGCCATTATTCAGTATAGTAGAGATATTCTCTTTCCTGCCATTTTTAGTCAAAGAAGCAATATCCTTCTAACTGATCTCTCTGCCACCAGTCTCTCCCCACTCTAAAATGTCCTCCAACTAGGTGACAAAGTGACATTTCTAAAGTGTAGTCTCATTATGTCATTCTCTAAATGCTCCCTCTTAACTCCAGCATTAAATATATATTCCTTGATTTGACATTTAAAGCTCTCCATAACCTGTCCCCTTCCTACCTTTCCAGCCTTCTTAACGCTTTTTTTTCTTTACACATTCTACATCCTAGCAACACTGACCTACTTACAGTTCACCCACCAGGACATTCTATCTCCTGTCCCCAAGCCTTTGCCTTCTTTGTCCTGCATGCCTCAAGTGTCTTTTATTCTCACTTTTACCATTTAATTTCCTTGACTTCCTTCAAAACTTCTAGACAAATCATGTCTCCCCCATGAATTCTTTCCAAGTTTTCCAATCCTCTCAGAGTCCTTTCCATCTACACTGTAAATATATTTCATCCATCTAGTTGTTTGCATGTTGTTCCTCTCATTAGAATGTGAGCTTCTTGAAGGCAGATACTGTATATTTGCCTCTCTCTCCCCAAAGAAATTATTCTTTCACATTCATGAGAATCAAATCTAGAAGAGAACTTTTCCCTGTTGCTTCTTCTACTTCTTGAAGGACAAAATTATCATTAACAAAATTTAAGATGTGGTTAGGTTTGTCATATTGTCATTATATCACAGCTGTTTCCAAATTCTCTGGTTGGTACCTGTGATGTCTGCCACCATAATTGAGGTTTGATTTGTTTGAGCCTTCTGGTAGAAGGCTGCTCTTTCCCTCTCTTATTCCAATGTTTGTAGATAAATGGTAATGCCCAAACTCTCAATATATAGGCATGTCTGAATGCTAAGATCCAGTTACTATAGCACATCCTGAGAAACTTCACCTAAAGTTAATTCTATAAGCTATAGATAAAGAAAAGCTATAATTCATAAATATCAGCATGTATTTGGGTGAATTACTTGGAATGAGCAATACTTTTGATATTATCTCATTTTATGACAGATTGTACATATGAGTTCCAGACAAGAGACTGACTTAGAATGTTTGACCTTGCCTAGGTGAAATAAGATTGAGATGATTTGCCTATTTTTAGTTATTTCTTTGTCAGTTGAGTATTGAGGTTTACGCTATCTGCAGTTCTCTTTGTTGTATTTTTAATTTGTTGATTTATGTACAAAAAATTGCAACACTGAATAGTTTCCAGTAGCTACTAGACACATTGCATTAGTTGTTGGTGGAAGGGAAAAGAGCATTTCAAGGATTATTCAAGACCACAGTGAAATGATCAGTCACAGCAGAACTCAAAGTAAAATGGTTAAAAATTAAAACTGATGCCAGGAACTGACAGACTATTGTTGTGAACCTGCCGAATTAATCCTCAGAAAACTAGAAAAGACCATCAAAGTGTCCCGGAAGCTGGAGAGACTATGATTTATTTTTCTATAAGGCATGAGAAGTTTATATAAATTAAAAAAAACAGTAAGAAATCCACTAACAAAACCAATGGCTAACTCTTTTTATGAAGAAAAAATTTTGTTGAAGTCAGACAACATAAAGACTAGAGTATTTAAGATGGGAATAGAGGGTCATTTTTATGGAAGAAACTTTTATTCAATCCAATACTAAAACCATTGTGAGAAGTTCTGGTGAGCCTATAAAATCTGTCATCTTTGTCATACTGCAAAATCTTTCTCTTTCCTCCTTAAATGTCTTGGAGATTTATTTATATTTCCAATGGGCCTAGATATCTTGTATACATTAAGGAAATTATGAGCTCTGATTAATGTATTTATATATTAAGAAATGGAATTACTATTGAATTATAAAAATTCCCAAGTGGAGACAAAATACTATAGCATGAACTTGTACTATTACAAATAAATAACAGTTAAATTTATCAAAGAGATGGAGATAAACATGCTTCAAAGGGCTGGGGACTCACTTGATTTAAACCCCATTAAAAATCTGTGGGCTATGGCCCATAAATATTAGACTTGGAAATTAACAATTTATTAATGTACTTAATATCCAATATGATAAAAAGTGGTTTTGTGATTACAAATTAAATAATATGCCAACATTTTGTAAACAAAATAACAAACATACTTTTGAAGCTAAAATCTGAGGCTACATGTTTTCATGAGCAGAAAAGAAGTAGAAAATTTGTGCCATTAATATTAGAAAATGACAAAGTCTCTATATTCTGTTTTGTCACATGCTAGATAGACTAGGATAAAGAAAAGAACCATGAATTAGGAGTCAGGAGAGATATAAGCTCCTGTTCCGTCTATACCCTCTGGCAAATCATATCAATTGTGTGGGTTTTATTGATTTTTATCGGCCTCTCTAAATCACTTATCTAATAAAAGGACTAGATGATAATTTAGTACACTGGAAAACACAATGAGTTTTGAGTCACATCCAGATCCACATTCTGGTTGTACTGTGTGTTGCTGTAGATGTCGCATTCTTAGCTTTCTCACCTGTCAAATGAAGAGTATTGCATAATAGTCTTCATTTAGGGGGTACTGATATAAAAGTTTAATGCTCCTAAATATTGTACCTTTGATATAGTCTTTAATTTATTTTACATTACTAGCATTTTCTCCATTACTTTCTTAAATCTAGATAGACATCAAAATAATCAATTTGTAGCATTGTTGATTTCCAAGGCAAAATGCTCACACTGAATATTTAACAAACAGCTCCAGTAAATGGTTTAAAGCTGCCTCTGTTAGACCTTTGTCTCTAATGCCCCTCTGTCTAGTTCTAACATTCTTTGATCCTATGATCTCTAAAGTCTTTTCTAGTTTTAAAAGACTAGGATTCTGTATTAATTGGGGAACTGTCTTAATCTGTTTTTTTCTTTTGTAGGTTAAAAGTAATAGGAGAGAGACAGAAACATAGACAGATAGAGTCCATTACATAGAGATAAGAGATTAAGAAAGAATCAATGTGAAAAAGACAAAGGGAGAAGGGGAGAGAAAGGAGAGGAGTAAATGGAGGAGAGACAGAGACAGAGACTATATATACGAGTTAGACCTGGGGACACAAATGCAGGCAAAACAACCCTTGCCCTTGGGAAGGTCACATTTAAGTAGATGGAGACAACACATCATGGGGTGCTATGAAAGAGGGAGATGGATTGAAATGACAATCAAAATCTAGCCTATAAGAGCCATGGGACCCAGAGGCAAAGTCTAGACAACCAGCCATGCACTTTGGGAGGTAACCATACACACCTGGTGGCAATAAGGATGAGGATATTTCATTTTTTATGAAATGGGCATGGAAAGAACCAGCTGCATAAGGCTTTAATCATTAACAAGTAATAAAGGTACCAGATCTTCCTCTCCCTTGCCAATACTGAGTTCACTAGTGGGTAATGAGTTCCAGTTAATGGTTTCTAACCCTTTTGCATACGAAATCTATTCAATATTTTGGAAACCAGATGCAGCCTTCAGAAAGCTGGTTTCATTACCCTAATATCATCATGAACACATGGACCAAAAATGTACCTGGCCCCAAACAAGAAACAACTTTACCCAATAAACCCCATGGAATTAGGAATCAGATATATGGCCTCTGTATTAGTAGGTCCCATGGGTTATTTTCTTTAGGGTGATCTGGTTTCGCATGTTCCCCTTATATGGAAATGCATTAAGAAACAGAAAACGATATAGGCAAATTATGGTAACCATCCTGCTGTTCCCCAAATTGAAAACAAACTTGACTAATCACTGTGATTAATTGACAACCGTGGTTGTCATGCTAAAACCATAACAGCTAATGCTCTATCATCTTCCTTGAAAAATGTAGCTGAAACATATTCTTCTGCATGAAACCTTTTAAAATTTCCCTCTCCTAGGTTGTTTTTTCCCAAATTACCTTTCGTTTAATTATTTATTATATATTTTGATTTATTAATTTTCTATGTATGCTATGTATATCTAGCTATACATACAAACACACAAACATACTTTTCACTCTCACCTAAGAAAGGTAATATGTAAGCTAATTGTGAGTAGTGATTATTTCTTTCTTTGTACTTGAATCCTCTACATCTAACATAGTGCCTGACATGTAGTAAGTACTTAATAAAATTATTTTGATGTTTATCGCCTCCTAGAGTGAATAATCAGTTTTGGGTGTGTGTGTGGAACAAAATGTGGCTAATAGGGAATTAAAACCTAAGTTAAATAGAAAGGTAGGAAGAGAGTACCTGTAAGCTATACTTGATTAATTCACTTCACTAGATCTGGATGAACTATATTTCCCAGGTTACTGAAACAATGGTGGTTTGTGGTCACTCAGTCACTGAATATGGAAAATTTGGGGGTATGGGAGAATTGAAAACATAGAAAGAAAAATACTCTGATTTTTTTAAAGGGAAGAGACTGGAGCTCAAGAACTATTTGGTTCAGCAAATATTATTTTGATCTGGACAAATTCAAGAACACATTAATAAAGAACAATTAGTGAACAATTTAAAAAGGAACCAGGGATCACAGTGAGCAAGTATTGCTTCATCAAGATCAAATCTTGTCACATTATCCTAGTTTCTCTTTTGATTAAGATTTCTAGACTAGTAAGTTAAGAGAATGATGAAGATACTATTACCTGGATTTGGACATTTAATATAGTCTCTCATGCCAATGCAGTGGATGGGATGGAAATGTCCTTAGGCAGATTCTGAAATGGTTGAATGATTAAGCCCACAGAATAGTCATTTATGGTTCATGTCAGTCGAGTAGAGTACATTAGGAATTAGTGATTAGTCATGTATATTTTTAACACTGATTTAGATAAAGGTACAAAAAAGGGCATGTTTTAAAAAGTTATAAATGTAACAAAAACCAAGAGGACTACTCAACTTATTAGATTAAAGAATCAGAACCTCCCCCAAAACTTGAGAATTTGCAATGTTGAGCTAAATCTACCAAAATTACAATTTAATAGAGATAAGTTAAAAGTCTTATACTTAGGTCCACAAAAAAGATGGGAAAAGCATAGCTAAGGAGTAGTACCTCAGGAAAAATAAATCTGAAGATTTCAGGGGATTTAAAACTCAGTGTGGGTCAACAATATAATGATGACTACCCGAAAAAAAAAGGTTATATGATATTAGGTTACATCAAAAAAGGGACAGTGTAAAGAGTGTAAGAGGGTTAGTGTATAAGCCTGGCAAAAGACCCAGAGCCCCTACCCAAGCTCAAGGTGAGGTTATAAGACCCAGAATAAGGCAGTTTACAATGTGACTCAACTGATCAAGCCCAGAGAGAGGCCCAAAGCCTCTGACCAAGCCTCATGCTATACCCTTAGCCTAAGCACAGGATAGTTCACTTTGCTCTGAGCTCTGTAAGTCATTAGCAGTGCCAGGGGATAAGTGAATCAGCAATGGGAGGTACCTTTCAGAATTCCCAGATTACAGGTCATCATATACCACCTTGGAAGAGCTGAAACTTCCAAAACTCCAGAACTAGAACTAAGTTTAATAGAATGCCTTCTCTACCCTGAGAACAGAGCCCACCTTTAAGATGAAAGTAAAAGTTAAAAAAAAAGACTGGGAAAATGAACAAACATTAAAAAAAAAAACCTTCTAACCCATAGTAAAATTTTATGGAGACAAAGAAAAGTAAGAATAGACTCAGAAGGGGACAGTGAAAACAAAACAGCTACACATGAAACTTCAAAAAAAAGTATGAATTGGTTGCAGGTTCAGGAATAGCTTAAAAAGAATTTTAAAAATCAGGTAAGAGAGGCAAAAGAAAAATGGGGAAACAATGCAAAATGAAAATAGCAGCTTTAAAAGCAGAATTGGTCATATAGAAAAAAGATTCAAAAAAGAAAAAAATTCAAAAGCTCACAGAAGAAAAACATTCCTTAAAAATTAGATTTGGGCAGCTAGAAACTAATGACTTTATGAAACATCAAGAAACAATAAAACAAAATCAAAAGAATGGAAACACAGAAGAAAACATGAACTATTTCATTGACAAAACAACTGACCTGGAAAACAGATTCAGGAGAGACAATTTAAGAATTATTGGACTACCAGAAAGCATGATAAAAAAAAAGCTTAGACATTATATTGCAAGAAATTATAAAAAAAATCCTCTCATCATATGGGTATATGATGTGGGGTTTAGGATTTAACACAATTACAAACCATTTTTTACCAAGTAAAGTCATATCTAGACAACTACTAATTGCTCTTGGGAAGGGTGAGCTAATATAATGAAATGACAATTCTACCTAAATTATTTTACTTATTCAGTACCATACCAGTCTAACTACCAAAAAATTATTTTATGGAACTAGAAAAAATGATAACACAATTGGTCAGAAAAAAGGTCAAGAATATCAAGGGAATTAATTTTTTTAAAGTGAACTATAAAGCAGTAATCATCAAAACAGTTTGATACTAAGAAATAAAATGGTGGATCAATGGAATAGATTAGAAACATAATATATAGGGGTATATTACCTCAGCAATCTAGTAGTCAATAAATGGAAAGACTCCAGATTTTAGGATAAGAATTCACTATTTAACAAAAGTTGCTAGGAAAATTGGAAAATAATAAAACAGAAACAAGTTGTATTCTAATAGCTTACATCCTATAACAAGATAAGGTTAAAATGAATATATAATTTAAATATAAAGAATGATACCATAAGTAAATTAGGAGCACATAGAATGGTTTACCTGTCATATGAATGGAAAAGGTAAGAAATCTTGACCAAATAGGAGAGAGAATTATAAAATGTAAAATGAATAATTTTGATTATATTAAATTTAAAAGCTTCTGTACAAACAAAACCAATGTAACCAAGATTAGAAGGAAAACAACAAATTGGGGAAAATTTTTAGAGCAAATTTTTCATTAGAGGTCTAATCTCTCAAATTTATAGACAGCTAAGTCAAACTTATAAATAGAAGCCATTCCCCAGTTGGCAAATGCTTAAAGGATATGAATAAGCAATTTCCAGATAAAAAAATCAAAGCTACCAATTATAAAAAACATTCCAATTCCCTGTTGATTAGGTGAATGCAAATTAAAACAATACTGAGGTACCACTTCACACTTATCAGATTGGACAATATGATAGTAAAGAAAAATGTTAAGTGTTGGAGGAGATGTGACAAAATTGGGACACTAATGCATTGTTGGTAGAGTTGTGAACTGATCCAAACATTTTGGAGAGCAATTTGGAACTATGTCTAAAGGGCTATAAAATTTTGCAAATCCTTAGATTCTATAATCCCACTTCTGGATCTATATATCAAACAGATCATAAAAAAGAGGAAAGGACTTACTTGTGCAAAAAATATTTATGACAGTTCTTTTCATGGTGTTGAAGAATTGGAAATTGAGGGGATGTGCATTAATTCGGTGATGACTGAACAAATTGTGGTATAGATTGATGATGGAATACTATTGTGCTATAGAAATGAAAAGCAGAATGACTTCAGAAAAAAAACTGGAAAGATCTACATGAGTTGATGCAGAGAGAAATAAACAAAACCAAGAGAACATTGTACATAGCAAAAGCAATATTGTACAATGATCAATTGTAAAAGACTTAGCTACTTTCAGCAGCACAATGATCTGGGATAATTCTGAAGGATTTATGACAAAGAATGTTGTTTACCTCCAGAGGAAAAAAACTGTTGAAGTCAGATGGAGATCAGAGCATACTATTTCATGTTAATTAATTAATTATTTTATTTTGGCTTTGGGGATGTATATGAGTATTCTCTTAAAACAAAGACCATTATGGAAATATGTTTTACATGATAATACATATATAATCCAGATTAAATTGCTTACCATTTCCAAGAGGAGGGAAGAAAGAGAAGGAGGGAGACAATTTGGATCTTATAATTTTGGAAAATGTATGTTGAAAATAGTTATTACAAGTAATTAGGAAAATACAATCTCTTAGAGTAGCCAAAAATATACATTTCTTGATAGAAGGAAAATATTAGTTTTTTTTTTAAATTTTGCATATCCAAAAAATAACATAGTTCCTTGTTTATATTAGGAATATCATATATCATTTACCCTTAATGTAAATTATATACATTTCTGAGTGTTGATGTATTATAATATTGCCTCCTTTTACATTATTTTTGTTAAATTTTATTTAAAATTTTTAAAATCTTCAACAAAAGGGTGGTATATTACACATGCAGGATATTATAGGATGGATTTTGTTCCAACAAGATGAATCTCTAAGTTCCTTTCCACTCTGAGATTCTGTCATTTATTCCTAAGTGTAAATGATTTCAGTGTATTTCTGCTTTTGGGAAATTTCAGTGTTCCCAGAGATCGGTTGTCACAACTGTATCTTATAATTCATTTGATTTTTTTTCTTTTTTGATTAGATCAAGTCAGGAATAATTGGGCATTTGTGTGACTAGATACTGTATGTCATTTTGTAAGAATCAGTGATATTTTGGTAAGCTTAGAGTCAAACTAAATAATTATTTGCACTTGACTAGAGTCTTCTGTTTATACCCAAGCAAGTGGGCTTATCTACATGGCAGTTTTCAAAATATGTAGAACATAAATAGGCGATATATTTGTTTTTGTTGATTATCAATATGCTTTTTCAAAGGAATCATTTTCTTACATGTAATTGATAAAACAAATAAAAAAGGGAGAGGCAAAAACAAAACAATAATCATTTCTCAAAGAAATTTTTAAAATTAAAATATGTTCTTTACCACTTAATCTAAAGCTAAGTCCCAATGCTTCAATTATTCTATAAAATAAATTTTAAAAATATAGTGTTTGGTTTGGATAACTTCTCATACTTCATCCTTTAATAGTACATCTTTTTGTTATTTATTTATTTATTTGTTTATTTAATATTTTATTTTTTAGAAAAATTTTCCATGGTTACATGATTCATGTTTTTACTTTCCCCTTCGCCCCCCTTTATGCCCCCCCTCATAGCCAACGTGCATTTCCACTGGTTTTAACATGTGCCATCAATCAAGACTTATTTCCATATTATTGATAGTTGCATTGGTGTGGTAGTTTCGAGTCTACATCCCCAATCATGTCTGCATCAACCCATGTGTTCAAGTTCTGTGTTTCCTCTCCTGCAGTCCTTCCTCTGAATGTGGGTAGCATCTTTACC
Source organism: Gracilinanus agilis (assembly GCF_016433145.1). Lineage (NCBI taxonomy): Eukaryota > Metazoa > Chordata > Mammalia > Didelphimorphia > Didelphidae > Gracilinanus > Gracilinanus agilis. Next base: position 638,656,682 of record NC_058131.1, read on the forward strand.
ATAAATCTCTCAGAGCTGTCCTGTATCACTGCAGTGCTGCTGGTACAGGAGCCCATTACATTTGATTTTACCATAGTATATCAGTCTCTGTGTACAATGTTCTTCTGGCTCTGCTGAAGGGAGTAAGTCTTTGAGTTTTAAATGCTAAAAAGTCAATTCAAGGAGACTAGATTGGAATAAGTCAGAGTATAGAATTGACTAGACATAGTTAGGAATTTGGTTTTGAACTGTTCTTAAATAATCAGAATTAACATAATTCCTTCAAGTTCTAGAACTTTTGAAGATCCTCTCATACTAATCATCTGTTACCCCTCACTAGCCGCATAGGAGATATATAAAGGTAGAAATATATTTGAAGCCAGAGAACTAAGGTCAGCAACCATTTACTGCTTGGGTAATGTTGGGATAGACCCTTCACTTTTCTAGGTTTCCATTTCTCCATTTGTTAGAATGAAGGGATTAGTCTAGAACTAGATCAAAAGTATCATTTGTGGGTAAAATGCTCTTGAATGTACCCAAACCTAATTAATATGTAATTGGAAAATACTTGAAAAAATATATACAAATACAATTGAACATAGATAAGGAAAGTATGTAGTTCTCTAAGTTAATATGAAGCCCACAAGGATATCCATGAATGGGATTAGTGCCTTGTCTTTCTATTTAAATTTGTCACCACTGATCTAGATTATCTCTAAGGCTTCCTCCAACTCTAGATTTTATGAGCTGAGCAGACTAAACATCCCAGTGAGGGGTGTTCCAGAGTAGGGATTAAACCTGGATAGAATTCTGTCAAAAACAGGAGAAAGGGGGGCAGCTGGGAGCTCAGTGGATTGAGAGTCAGGCCTAGAGATGGGAGGTCCTAGGTTCAAATCCGGCCTCAGACACTTCCCAGCTGTGTGACCCTGGGCAAGTCACTTGACCCCCATTGCCTACCCTTACCACTCTTCCACCTATAAGTCAATACATAGAAGTTAAAGGGTTTAAAAAAAATTTAAAAAAAAAACAGGAGAAAGGAGAAGGGGAGCAAGGGTTGAATTTCATATCTCTTGATTTAGGTTCTTTTTTTTTCTTTTCAGGCTAAATCCTTCTTTCCGAGCAGACCCTCTCCTTAAATGCCTATATTCTCTTCCTTTACAAAAATTACTCTATTTTCTCCCTTGGTAATATTCCTCTGTTTGACTCTCTATTTTCTCATTGGAAATATTTCTTTATACTAAATAATCTTTTTTTAAGACCAGGCTAGTTATCCTGCACCAATCACTATCTACTCAAAACCCTCAGCCTGGTAATCTCTGCTTTAACATCACCTCAGTCAGGGCATACCACCCCTAAGCAAGCCCACACATGCAACTCTGAAATAGTTTTCTCAGGCAAATCATCAGAATAGAGTTTAAGAAATAAAAGAAGCCCTGGGTAATGAACCTTGTATACTCTTATATTTCTCTCCAGAAATACCCCTTCTCCAAGCTTTATGAAAGCACTATCAAATATACTATCTAATTCTTTTTATTTCTATATGTCAGGCGACGTCTTAAAAAATCTAGATTTCTGTACAAATTCATTGTATTCATCACTGAGAGGACAAGACCTGCCAAGAGTGGCATTAGTTCCAAAAACTTGGTAGCTTGCCAGCTATCTTGGGTAGGTGCTGCTCTCCCCCTGGAACAACTTGAAAAGGCTTATAAGTAGGAAACATTGGTTTTGTAGGTTTCCAAATAAATATTTTGGCTCCCCCCCACCCCACTACCAGCCTCAGCCCAGAATTGAATTTTTCCTCTTTGTCTTATAATACTGCTCTGGTAGTCTCTTATAGTTTATGTTCCAATTTTTGGGTACCACATTTTTTGTGTATATGTTGTAGCCCCCTGCTGGATACTAATCTACACTTCCATATTTAAAGTTTACATATATATATATATATATAGTCATAAAAGCACCTAGTGTATATACATATACATATACATATACACTAGGTGCTTTTATGACAAGATTTAAAAGCTGAAGGGACTTTGAGTCTTGGAATCATAGAGTTAGAGACAGAAGTGACAGATTATTTAGTTTATCTTCCTTTTACAGATGAGCAAACTTAAGGCTAAAAAGGTAAAATGACTTGTCTGAGGTTACATGGATGACAAGAAATGGGATTTGAACCAAGAGTCTATCTGCCTTGCCTATCTGAGCCCCAAGTACAGTGATATGCACAGGATTGTTGGTGTTATTTTTTATCATGAGAGTTAGATTGTGGTTTGGAATAATAAAGAATTTCTACATAATTGTTACTATTGTAACATCCAACTCTAAGTGACCCCTCTTGGGGGTTTTCTTGGCAAAGATCCTGGAGTGGTTTTAAAGATGAGGAAACTGAGACCAACTGAGTTAAGTGACTTGCCCAAGGTCACACAACTAGTAAATGTCTGAGGACAGATTTGAACTCATGAAGATGAGTCTTCCTGACTCCAGACCCAGCACTCTGTCCACTGTACCACCAAACCTAGTTTACATATGGTAGGCCCCTAAAAAAGTGAATTAAATTGAGCATTTATGAGAAAATATACTATCTCTGTCCACAAGCCAACTCCACATTCTCTTCTACTACCCCAATTCACATATAAATAGAATTTTGTACAAACTCTTAATATGGAATAAAATTTTACCACAGAGGCCATATAGTCCAGTCCTTCCCTAAAGCATGAACCATTGCTATTACAGCCTTGAAAAATGGTCAAAGAACTTTTCTTTGAAGACTTCCAGTAATTAAGAAATCACTACCTCTCTAAATAGCTATTTCCACTTTTGGACAATTTAATCATACAGAAGTTTTAAACATCAATTGTTCCTAGTTATGTTCTCTTCAGCTATAAAAAATAAGTTCCTGCCATCTTCCATATGCAACCCTCCCAATATTTGAAGAAAATGATCATTCTCCCCACCCCCAACACACAAGCCTTCTCTTCTTCTGGCTATATATCCTTAGTCTTTTCAAAAGACCACGTGATTATAGATTTAGGGCCAGGGAAGACTTTATGTCAACACCCTTATTTTATATCTGAAGTCCAGGGAAATTAAATAATTTCCCCTAAGTCACATGGGTAGTAAATGAAAGAGCCAGGATTTCAACATAACACTTTTGACTCCAAATTCAGAGTTCTTTCTTACCGTACTACTAGGAGATTCCTTATTAATTCTGGTTTCAACTCCCCTATTCTTAATGATATTCTTTATCTATCAAGTCGTTGTTTGGTTGCTTAAATAAGTTTTTAAGAGGACTCTCTAAATTTCAAGGTATTGTCCAGTTTTCCACTGAGCCATAAAAAAACAGACTTCTCTGGTATGAACTTTCAGCATCCCAATGGCTCTGCTCAAGTTTATTTTGGTTCTAAAATGTTCCAAAAAGAATATAATCCACTCTTTGGCTAAGACTAGAACTGGAGAAGGTTGTGTGGAAATAGGCTTCAACTTTTATCTGAGCCAACACTGAGTGACCACAGGCAGAGATTCCTACAAATGCCCAGGTCAACTGATGTAACTGCAGAGGATGAAGTGGTAGTTTTTCTATGGTTTTCTATAATCTTTAAAAGAGAAGTTGAAATAAATAGGATTCCCCCTCACCTTCCCCTACCCCCAAAAGTGAAGGAAATAGGGAGACAAGATGGCAAGATGGCAAGAACTAAGAACCATAGAAATGAAATGTTTTCTTTTAGTGAACCCAGATCTTCAAGGTCAAAGCCATGAGTTAGGTTTCAATCTGTGTGCCATAAGGGAAGGCATTTCATCTATGTGATTTTCGCTTCCTCACCTGTAAAAGGAAAGAGTTGGACAAAATAGCTTCTAAGTCTCCTTCCAAACCTAGTTCTATGATATTATTTTATATTAATAGTCTAAATTTATCTAGCACTTTATATTTTGTAAAATGCTTCTCTCACAGCAATTCTATGAAGTAAGTGGTCAGGGAAGGACCTAGTTAGCATTTCAACTTTATAGCTAAAATCAGTGGTGACTCAGAGAAGTGGAAGCACCTTCCCCAAGATCACAAGGCTGCTAAGTGGCAGAGCTGGTACTGGCATACAGTGTTTTTTGAACATCTCAAATCTAGGTCTCTTTCCACAATATATTGACATCTTGTCTCAGGCCACCAGCTCAGATTGTTCAACCATGAACATTCAGAACATGCATTAGTGATGTCATGTGGGTTTGATGAGTCATTACTGTAAAAAAATTAATAAAATGCATCTAACATATGGAATGTTGACAAATAACATTTTCTGACATTTATTTTAACTGAATAGTTTAATGATAATGTTCTATTATCACAGCTTCTTTACTTTTATGGAAATTTGGTGGCCCTGACTATCTCCCAAGATTGGTAATGGGTTTATAAATCTTTCATTTGTACAATACCTATTCTGATTGTAGGTTGAGAAAAAGGAAAAGAATGGGAAGGGAAGAAAAATGGAAAGGGAAATTGAAAGGAAAAGGAATAGAAGAAAGGAAAGAAAAGAAAAAAAGAAAAAGAGAAGGAAAAGAAAACAATAACAACAAAAAGAAAAATCAGGATCTCTCAGTAAGTGACCTGTGTCTCCTAAGCACTCTTATCTCTGCTTCCTATTAGCCAAAAAGAGGTTAGGAAATTAATATGAATATTCAAGTCTTTACTGTTTGAACTGGAGGCTCATATAGAATTTCAGGAACTTTGCGTTCCCAGGAAGGAGGCTGGCATAGTAGAATGAACATAAAATGGAAGGTGCCAATCCCACTTCAGATTATTGAAGGAAAAGACTCTGAGAAAAAGTCTAAATGAGAGAAGCTAGCAGTGTTCATGCTCCTTTCTCCAGCTTGCCACACTAGAGACTTTGGAGAGCTTTCCTTTGAATGAGATCTAGGATTCTCTTTTTCGGTTGGGCTGAGTTATCTTACTCCCAATAGAATTCCTTCATTTTTTATCATCTAGTATATATTCTCTTACATATATCTTCTCTGATTTCTGTTTTGTTATCTATGATTTAGATAAATGGGTTTTTTTTTAAAACCCTTACCTTCCATCTTGGAGTCAATACTGTGTATTGGATCCAAGGCAGAAGAGTGGTAAGGGTAGACAATGGGGGTCAAGTGACTTGCCCAGGGTCACACAGCTGGGAAGTGTCTGAAGCCAGATTTGAACCTAGGACCTCCCGTCTCTACTGTGGGCTACTGTGATTATTATGTTTATTTATTGTGAAACTTATGTAGTGAGAAATAGGTCAAGCATTGGATACTGGATATAAAACTTCGGGTCCAATTCCCCTAATTAATTAGCAGGGATCAGAACCTGAAAATCACATCCCCTAAACCCATGTTGGCAAACACATGACATGTGTGCCTCCACATGCCAGAGGGGGCTACTCTGTTACCCCTCTCCGCAGTGCCTAAGGACATTTCTCACATCGCCCACCCCTTTGCCCAGTAGCCTAATGCAAGCACTTCTCTCCCCTTTCTGGGGTAATGCCTGGGGTGGGGGGGTCCCCCGGTAGCTTGAAGGTGCAACTTGGGCATGAGATCTCTAAAAGGTTTGCCAAAACTGCCCTCCATTAATAATATTAAGGGGGCAGATAGATACAATTCTAGTCTAGTACTCTTCTCTTTAAGTAGAGCAAAATGACCTTACTTTTGGCCTCAACCTCCTCATTCTCTTCCTGGCAGGAATTAAAATCTCTCTTTAAGAAGATGCTTTGGAGTTATACAATGAAAACCCAATGTTACATACAGAGGGGAGAGCCTTTGGTATACTTTAAGGTCAAGAATTTAAACTTATATTCCCAACATATAAATATTATAATATAAATATTTTAGGTTGATTAAAATTTTATTAAGGGGCAGCTGGGTAGCTCAGTGGATTGAGAGTCAGGCCTAGAGATGGGAGATCCCAGGTTCAAATCTGACCTCAGACACTTCCCAGCTGTGTGACCCTGGGCAAGTCACTTGACCCCCATTGCCCACCCTTACTACTCTTCCACTTAGGAGCCAATACACAGAAGTTAAGGGTTTTAAAAAAAAGTTTAAAAATTTTATGAAGCTCCTACTCTGTGCCTCTATACTGTGTTAGGCTTTTCAGGTAACAAAGTGATGTTTTTATAACAGCTCTATGATACAGATAGAGCAGAAGTTCTTTAATCCCCATTTTTGTTTTTGTCACAGGCTTATGATTTCCTATGTGTAAAGGTGAACAAACTATTGTCTGCTGCCTACTGGCCAGTCTTTAAACTTTTCTTTGAACAACAGACCAAAAATGGTTTATATATTATAAAATAAACCTCTTTTGCATTTAAAAATGTTAAAACCAAATTTGGTGATGGGGGGAGATTTTACTTTCAACTATAATTTGAAGCCCCCTAGTTTAGGAAACTCCAAGGAAATTAAATCTCTCTACTAATGTAGATCAGTGTTCTGCCTTTCTATCCCTGTTTTTCTCATGAAGAAACCAAGGCACAGAAAATTCAATGGTGTCCACAGTTTACAGGGAGGAGACAAAAATGTAGATAATACCAGTCCTCTTGGAACTATCTATTAAGGGCATATGATACTTGCATAAATTAAATTTAACAACTATTTAAGCACTACTTATGTTTGAGGTAATATGCTCACACAAGAATGAAAAATGGTTTAGCTCCTGCCCTCAAGATGCTTACATTATAATTTTTGAAAGGGTGGCAGGGTAGAGTGGATAAGGTTAGACATGTAACTATGACACATAATGTAAGCTATAATAATGAATGAGTTGAGAAGAAGTCAAAGAAATAAGATGAGAGTAAAGAAATGCCTTTTTCTTCTAGCTTGTGGGGGGTAACATATAGAGGCTGTGTGATCCTGGGCATATCCATCTGTCAGGGGCTCTAGGAAGCTCTCAGAGATTAACGATCGTGGTGGACCTGATCTGTATTGGTGGATGGAGTTTTTCACCAGAGCAGAAAGCTCCCTATATTAGAAAAATAACAGATCTGGTATTTTTATAGGCAGATATATGTGTATCTGTATATGTGTATTCACACAGGCCCTTTTTAAAGTTTTAATGTAGTTTTAAAGTTATTAAAAATAACACAACACTAAGATTTTTGGAAAATTCTGTATATATTACACATACATAAAACAAATATATGTACAAACATATAAAAAGTTTGTGGAATATATGCAAAAGTATATCTATGTTATGCTACTCTTTGATCTTAAGTTGCAGAGAAGATGCCAAGTTGCCCTGGTAAAAGCGAGTTTACCAGGAGGTTCCTACTCTAAATTCAACATAGATATACACAAATGTGTATGAACATGAATACGGAAACACATATACGTGTGTATGTATAATATCCACATGTTTACACATATTTACATACATAATATTTGTCTCTAATTCTATCTCTCTTTGTCTATCTCTCTGTAGCTCTAACTTCATCTCTTTCTATCTGTTTCTATCTCTAGCTCTGTCTCCATATCTAGCTGTAATGCTATTTCTCTTTTTCTAACTCTTATCTCTCTCTATCCCCTCTTTCTCTTTTATCCTTGTCTTCATTCTCATCATCTTTGTCTTCCTCCTTTCTTTCTTCTCCTCCTTCTTCTCTTTCTCCTTCTCCTCTTTCTCCTTATTTTTCTCCTCCTCCTCTTCTTCCCCTCTCCCTCTTTCTCTTTTGTAGTATAAATGGGAACTCAAAATATCATTTCTAAGCTTGGAGTGGAGCAGCAGAGCACTGTCTTGCTATTGGGCAGATTGCCAAGGTGGGAGGAAAAAATTACCCATGAACTTTAAGTAGAGCTGGCATGGTGCTAAACTCTTGACAATTCACAATACCTGGCACATAGTGGGACAAAAAATATTCATGAAATTGTTGGATTGGGACAAAGAATCAGGCTTCTAGGGAAAGACAAAACACTAACTAATGCCAGCTTCCTTTAGATGAACACAGCATGGAGAAATGGAGCATTTCACATGGAAAAATCACTTCCACTCCTTTGTAAAGCACCAGAGAGCCAATTTTCCTCAGCTCATTTAAGCACAAGTGACCATTTATATATGCCCAAGACTCATAGACCCAGAGTATAACCACATCTCATTAAATTCACTTTAAACAATTTAGGGGAAAAATTTAAATAGTGATTCAGAAATCAAGGGAACTTAGTGGAACAACATTCCATTTATGTGAGGAAGAGGTCAATCATGGGAGTGTAAGAGGAAATATTTGCACCTTATCTTTTTTACTCAGTTTTGCATGAAAGCTTTTCATTCCTATTCCCCAAGGTCTTTAGGCTGGACCATGTTGGTCCTAGACAAAATAAATGTGAAGCATTGGAAAGGTAGTTGCATTAATATAATGGAAAATATACCCACATAAGGTAGGAAAACCTAGGTTATAGACCTGGCTTCGCTACCAAGGGAGGGGAGAATAAAAAGGTAAGGGGAGAGAGAGAGGAATGAAGTATTTATTAAATGATATTTATTATTGTGCCAGACAATATGCTAAACACTTTCCAGATGTTATTTCATTTGAGATATGCTAGACAATCTTGGGTAATCTCCCCCACCCCCACCTTTTAGTTATCTGTTTCTTTACCTAGAAGGTAATGGGGATGGATTATGTCTCTTCAAACTATAATATTCTATAGCTTAGGAGGCAGCTAAGTGAGTCAGAGGATTGAGAACCAGGCCTTGAGATGGATAGTCTTGGGTTCAAATCTGGCCTCAAACACTTCTTATTTATGTGACCCTGGACAACTGCATTGCCTAGCCCTTATTGCTCTTCTGCCTTAAAACCAATACAAAGTTCACATTCTGAGATTAAAAGTAATGGTTTAAATTTTTTTAAAAAAATATTCTGAGTTGATGATGGAGTCCACAACACTCATAGCAAAATCAGAAACTTAATTCTAGAGTCACATGATCTATATAAAATGTCACCATGGCACAAAACACTTTTTTCAAAGGACCAAATGATACCTCCAAAGAGAAAATATTTGCTAAGTGCTATTTTGAAACTCACCATGGCACAACACATCAGGACCAAAGATCCAGTAGTGCTGCCATTTATATAGGATGACTTCATTGTGTCACACAAAACTTCCCATTTGTTGGTTGGGGTTAATAGAAGACACAGAGAGAAGCAGTGGTTACCATGGTGAATACAGAAGTTGAGGGGAAAGCTCAGACAATTATTATTCCTTCATTCATCAAACATTTATTGAAAATCCAATCCCTGCATTACAAGAGTTTACAATCTCACAGGAGGGATAAATTCCCCAAAAGAATATTGCACTGATTAGTATACCTGATAAGTGCATAGAAAAGTTACAAAGTGTTATGAGAGATCTAGAGATTGTTATGTGTACATAGATGATTGATTAATGCTAGTCCACTATCTTTGGTGCACATATTCATTCCCATTCAGTAATGGGATTAGTACCCCTAAGCACCAAATCAAAGAAATTATTGGTGGGGTGGGGAGAACAAGTAAGTAGGCAAATAAACAGTTCTGTAATAAGCATTTATTATGTGCCAGGCATTGTTCTGAATTCAGTGTATAAAGACAGAAAAGAGTCTTGCCTTCACAGAGCTTACATTCTAATGGGGGAGATGACCTGTAAACAACTAGGTAGATAAGAGATATATCCAGGGGACATTAAAGGAGGATGCATAAGCAACTGTGGGGACCAAGAAGGCAAGTAGTAGGTGACTTCCTTGAGTCTTGAAGAAAATCTGGGAAACTAATACGGGGTGAAGGAGTATAGAATCATTAATATGGGGGATAATCAATGAAGACATGAGATAGGACATGAAATGTTGTGTTTTGAGGAACTTCAAGTAATATTCCTGGAAGCAGAAACTATGGAGAACAAAGTATAAGAAGACTGGGAAGGTAGGAAGGGATCAGACTATAACAAACTTCAAATGCCATATAAAGAAGTTTATATTTTATTTTGATGGTAGTAGGGAGCCACTGAAATTCATTTATCAAGTAGGTGACTGTCAGATATTACACTTTAGAAAAATCACCTTTGGAAGCTTAGTGGAAGATGGATTTGAGTGAATAGACAATGAAGGAAGATGAGGCCAGAAGGTTATTGCGTTAGTCAAGATGTGAAGTGATGAGAGCTTGAGCTTTGGCTGTGGATGTGTGGAGAGATGACATGTAAGAGATGTGAAGGTAACATTGTCAAGATCTGGCCACAGGTAAGATATGAGATGAGTGAGAGTGAGGAGTTGAGGATGACACAGGTTGAAGACTTGTGTGACCAGGAATGTGGTGGTATTCTTTACAATACAATACTAACTAAGCTGGGCATATGGGAAAGTTAGGGTGAAAAGATAATGAGTTCTCTTTTGGATATATTTAGTTTGAGATGCCTATTTTATGAGTGATTCTAGGTGTTCAAAAGGAAATTGCTGAATGAGCCATGAACTCATCAGAAAGACTAGGACCAAATATGTAGATCTGAGCATCATCTGTATAGAGAAGATCCTTACAGTAATAGAATCTAATGAGAACACCAAATAAGAAAATTTATAGAGCAAAAAAGATAAAGGTGTTAGAACAGAATCTTGGGGGATATTTTCACTTAATGTATAGGATATAGATAAAGAAAAAGAAAAAAAGATGAGCAAAATAGACAAGAGTATTGGACATAATGTTAGGAAAACCTGAGATCAAATCTTGCCTCAGGTACTTCTAAGCTGTGTGGCCCCAGACAAACAAGCTTCTCTCATTTACAAAATGGTGACAATAGTAGCATCTACTTCACAGGATTGTTATGAAGATTAAACAAGAAAACATATTAAAGTGCTTTGCCAACCTTAAAGTGATATACAAATGCTAGGTAGTTTATTTATATTTTTAGGAGAACCATGAAAGAGCAATGTAAGGCAAACCTAACAAGAAGAAAATGTCTAGAGAATGTATTAAACAGTATACATTATTATGGAGAGGTTAAGGAGGAATAGAGTTGAGGAAAATCCATGAGATTTGACAATTAGAGATCAAAAGTAACTTTTTCAATTGAACGATGGGGTCAGAAGTGAGATTGCAAAGGGTTTAGAAGAGAATAAAGGCCAGGAAGTAGAGATGCTAAGTATAGACAATTTTTCTCAAAGGAGTTTAGCTGAGAAAAAGAGGGGAAATATAAGATGAGCTAAAACTAAAAAACAAAGCTAAATGATGATAGTAGGGTAAAGTGAACTTTTGGTTTATTTCTTTTAAGAATGATGTAAACATAGAAGCCAACAAATAGGGAGAGATTGAAGAAAAGAAATAAATATGTAACTCATGAACTCAGGTTCTGAGGTGAAGGAAACACAATTTTTCCCTGCTATAGTTTAAGGGGATGAAGCCAAAGGGGAAAAAAGAATAAAAGAAAGATAGTCTCTGCCCTCAAAGGGCTCACATTCCATTGGGGTTTGGTGGGGTGGGTAGGTCTGACGTTAAGGGAGATGAATACAAAACCATTTGGAGAGAGGACAGAGAAGTTCCTACCAATGGAAACTCAGGCTTCATGTAGAAGTGAACCTTTGAATTTTGAAGGATGCTTGTATTCTAGGAGGTTGAACTGAACTGGGAGTGGGGGACTAACTTGGAGATAGAAAATGACATGGGGGATACAAAGAATAGCAAAGTAGACTAGTTCAGATGACTAGTTGTAGTCAGTCATGTGAAACAATCTTGGAAAAGAGAGTTGAATTTAAGTTGTGAAAGGCTTTAAATGCAAAATGGAGGAGAAGTTTTTATCTTATCATAGTGGACAATAGGAAACCAATGGAGATGCTTGAGTAGGAAGTGAAGTGCTCACAACTATGCTTCAGGAACATCATTTTGACAGCTTGTGGAACATAGACTGGAGAGAGAATAAATGGGAGTACATAACGTTGCTGAAAGATAACAGTAGATGGTACACTAAAATGGAAGCTATCACAAAGTAGTTTTGAGAACCAGATGGGGTAATAGATGTGGCATATTCAAAGTGCTCTGCAAAGGCAGACGTTGGGAGGTGAAGTTTTTGAAGTAAGCTCTTTTAGCATCCTTGGAGAAGGTGAACGATCACCTCTGGACATCTTCCAATGGTATGGTCCTACATTTTCTTAGAAATACCAATAAGAATAGCAATGGGCACTAACTACTTAACTTTATGGAAAGATAAGTTTTCTCAGCCAAGTCCAGCCTTGTATATGTGGCTAGCAGGAAGAATGTGCAGTTCTAAAATGTCTTCGTTTGTGTTGGCAAGGTCTGAAGCAGAGAGCCCTCTACAAAACCATTCCTCTCCAGAATGGCATGTTAAATCTCAGAGGCTCAGATTTACTTCAAGGATAAAACCAAAAAGGATCAGACCAGCAGGTGTTTAAAGGGGAAGGAAAATGAATTGGTAATCATTTATACACAGCGTCTTCTTGCCAAGGAAAACATTAAGATTTATCATTCTTTGCCTGCTGGGAGAGCTTGGCAAGGACCATCTTCATTCTATTGGAGATGCAGAAGAGCTGGAATACTGAAGGAGAATTAAACCAGGTCTGATTAGAAGTTACAGGAAGCAAACAATTCCCTTCCTGATCAAGATAGTGACTCATCAGGCAGGTAGCAAAGTTTCCAACTTGAATCTCTAAGTCTCAGACCACGATGCATCCATATGTGGGTGACCCAGATACTGCACTCATCTATCTGAGTGCTCACCTGTGCTCTGGATGTTAGTGTGCACAGGGTCATAGGCAGAAGAATTCCTGAAATAGGTATAAACCCATATAAATATAGAAAGAAGTGAGCACACCTTCTTGCTTTTTCCATACATGTCAATGACCTGCTAAATGATCAGTCACTAACGGAAGAGGCGGCAACAGTTTTAATTAGTTGGAATAAACAATTATAGCTATTTCACCACTTTCTTAAAGATTTGAACTTTTCAGTCCTGGAGGATTATCCACACTTGTCCAAAGTGATTGCTTTTGCCCTTGGTTTGATGATTGCTGTGGTTTTAGGGGTACAGTCATTACTGCGCAATGATAATATCATGTATGTCAGGGTAATCTCCCACCTATCCCATAGACACACTCTGGAGACTTTTACAACTTGTTCAAGTTTAATCTGGCACCCTTTTTTAAAGGTACTGCTGTCTGGTTTTGGCTTTGCATCCCTATGCCCAGTACACTGCCTGACACATATTGTATTAGGTGCTTAATAAAAAAGTTTGTTGAATGAATGGAATTTAATAGAGCACAGCTGTTGGTATCCTCATTTATAAGGGAGAGGACTAGTTTGCAAAATGGTCTCTAAAATCCCTTTCAGCTCTAAAAATATGATCTTTTTGAACAGTTTCAGCTTTGAGATTGTAGCAACTTAAGCAAATTAGTATCAGCTATGAGCCCAGCTCTATTGAATAAAAAATTATAAGAAATAAAAACTATTTCTATTTAACTTGAGTTCTTTCTGAAGCCCCAGTAATCAGATACTCCCTCCTAAGAAAGAAGTCCCTCTTAACATTTCTCCTGATAATTCCTTGAAATTGAAATTCAAAATAGACTTTTTCTTCAAAGGTTTTGGAATGTTTTTCTGAGAGAGGAAACAAACTTTTTGAAAAAAGAAAAAGCCTTAAGGAATGTCTTTATTTCCCTAACCTCACTTTGGAGATTCAATTTCCAGACTGACTCTGCTTAACACACACACACACACACACACACACACACACACACACACACACAGCTTATCTCAGTATATTTTCTAACCACCAGAGAAATTACAAGAATTGTAAATCCATCATTTGGAACAATCAAGAAATGTATGGCATCTATTTTTAGGATGGGTTCGGTACTCATAAGTTTGTCTTTGTTTGTAAAATTAAAATACCTAGTTAACTCCCTCCCTTCCCTTCCTCTATTAGAGAAGGTACCATTTGACAAAAAGCAGAATGCCATTAGAAACAAAACTACCAAGGGAAGATATTGCCAATTCATTAAATAAAAGACACTTTTAAATAGTTTTTTTAGTTATTCATTTTAAGCTTGTCTACATATCCAAAACATTAAAAAATGTTGAATTTAGAGAAACAATTTGTAAAAAAGTAGTTGACTCTGCTCAGTTCCACTTTCCATCCCATGTCCTCGTATTTTTATTTATTTATTTTTTTGTAAAGCCAGTTTGTGGGTAGCCATGGCTACAAAGTCATTATCATGCCTCCTGTACTGGTTATTTCTACATGGAAATAACCTTTTGGAATACTTTATCAGAATTAACTGTTCAATATAGTCAACCAACCAGTTAAGGCCGCAAGTTGGAAAGAAAAACCATCTTTTTTCTCAACACCTCTTAAACTGATGGCACTTATATTGTCCTATCTTACAATTCTATATTAAGGTTCAGATGAATGTTGTTGAATACTCACCATTACCTCATTGTCCTAAGCACTGGGGGTTGGGAATTATAATTATAGAATCATAAGAAAAGAGATAGATCTAGAAGGGACCACAGAAATCATAGCATCCAACTCTTATTTTACAAATGAAGAAACTGAGGCTTAGAGAGGTTAATTAACTTGCCCAGCATCATACTCTCTTCTCTCAAGCTTACATCTTAATAGAGAGCAACAACACATATAAGGAAGAATGTTTTGGTTGGGAAAGTCACAATATGGCGAGTGAAACAAGAAGATAGATGGCACATCAGAAATTCAATTAATTTCAACTGAGCAAGCATTGATTAGTTATCTACTAATTGATTAGTTATCTACTAAGAACCAGACACTGTAAGTAGCCCAGGAAAACTGGAGATGGCCAATGGAGCAACAACTCATCCATTTAGCACCCAATTTGAATACTCACTTCCAACTTCAAATTTTTGTTAAGGTGAAGTGTCATATTTATTATAAATCTTCTGGTGTATTAGGAGCTGTGGCTGGAAGAGAGCTGTTCTGCATTGATATACAATCCCATCTGCCCCAATCTTTTCTGGCTGAAGAGAACCAGGGAACAGCTGGAACAACGGCAAAAGGCAGAGAATACCATCACTATTTATTGTAACATTTATGTATGCTGTATCCATTTAGCATGTATAATAAAACTGTTACCATTTTTAATAGTTTCCTATATATTTTTAAATTTGTCACTAATGACATTTTTCAGTCTTGTGTCCCTTTTTCCATTTTACCAAAAAAATAAGCCTTTTGTCTTTATTGTGAAATTTTGAATAACGGTCTGCTTTTGGGATAGTTATCTGTTGCATTATAGCAGAACTGACTGAATATAGCCTGTATACATAGAGATAAATGCAATTATTAAGGCGGTTGGTGTATGTATGAAGTTCATGATTGGAGTAGGTAGAAGGATATTGCTGTGATTCAGTAGGGTCCTGTCCAGAGATTTTATGGAGAGGATAACTGGATATCATTGGTTTGGTTTTGTCTAGGGGGAACCCTAAAGTTCTATCTAGGTCTAAGTGGTATTATGAGGATATAGTATAATAAAAAGAGATCTTGACTTGAAACTAGTTTCTACCATTAACTTTCTTCATAACAGAAAAAGAAAAAAAAAAAAGTTTTTTAGTGCTCTCTACTGACCTCTGGTGGCTAAGTGGTCACACTACAACAGGGAAGGGTAAGGGGCGTGACTGTGTTTGCCAGAAGCCAAAATGGAGGATATGGCTACAAAACAGGGCAGATTTGCTCTAAAAACCTTCGCAGTTAGAAGCTGGGAGTTTAAGCAGTTACCTTGCTTTCTGAAACCCAAGTTGGGCAGGGAGGAAGCTAGAAAGCCGGCTGGGGTGGGTGAAAGAAGGTCAGGACCTCCCCACACCAAGGCAAAAAGCCCAGCAGAGGTTAGGGGTTGCTGCAAGGTTGAAAGGCTCTTTCTCCAGCTGGGGTTGGGGGCTCGGGGTGCTTTTAAGCTTACCAGTCACAGAAGCAGTAGACAGACCAGCTGGATGGATCCAAAGAGGCTTGTGTAGTGGCAGGAAACTGAAATAGTAGATGAAGCGGCTTAAGTAGGTGTAGGCTGCGGCCTGGGGCTGAAGGTAGCCTGAGGCTTTCAAACCCAGTCTGGCAGCCTAGGCCAAGGGCGTGACTTTGGCTGTGGCTGTAGCTTCAGCTAAGGAGGAGCCAGTAGCCCAGGGAATGGGGAAAAGTGCTTGGAAGGCACCGGGAGGAGGCAGCTGACTCAGGGAGGTTGAGTGGGGGAGGTTTGCAGTGGGGCATGAGTGGGGTGGTCCTGTGCCTACCACTGAGGCTGCTGAGGGCAGCTGTAGCCTCTCAAACTCAGTGCCAATGGCTGAGGCTTGGGGGTGGAGGCAGTAGCCCAGCAAAGGTTTTAAAATGGCAGAAAACTCAGTGGGGGGGGGAGGTTAGGCCACAGTTGGGAAGCCCTGGCTGGGAAACCCGGACTGGGAATTTGTTCCATAGGGGATCTGAAGCTAGATTCTTAGGTCCCTTCGTGGTTGCCAAACTTTAAGTTTTAAAAGTAATATTTAAGGCCTCCACATTATGATATTTATAAGGATTTATTAAAACACAGGGAAAGAGTCCCAACTCATCCTTCACCATGTGGCCTCCGGTGCAAAAAGCCCTGTGACGACGCCAAAAACTCATTTCAATACAGCCAGTGAAAACTAATGACCAATATGAAAAGGCTTAAGGTATTATAGGTATGGTGAAAGGGAGTTTGGGTAATGTAGTTTAAAGGGGTACAAGGTCTTTTCAGCTTTACATTGTGAAGACCAAAAGTATCTGAAAACTTATAAATTTCAGATCACCATACAAATGCAAAGAATTAAAAGATTGTTGATCCTTTTTAAAAACTTAAGAGGTCTTATCCTCCCCTCAAAAAAAGATCATTGACTTTATCAAGACCCTGGTGAAACTTCTGATTGGATGCTGTGAAGAGCACACAGTTTTTCTAAAATCAAGTGACGATGGTCTGTAAGGAGTCCTTAAACTACATTTTATTTTTCTACTTTGAAAAGCTGCTCAAAAGAAGATAACAACAACATACTTTGAGGCTTGTGAAATACTCTACACATTTCATTCAATCCTCATAACAATCCTGTGAGGCAGGGGCCATTATTATCCCCATTTCATTGATGACAAACTGAAGACAATAGAGATTTAATGGTTACCTTACGGTTATAGAATAAGTATCTGAGCTAGGACTCAAAATTCAGATCTACCTCACTCCAAATCCAGTTCTCTGTTGACTACACCATTTACTTGCCTTGAAATGAGGATATAAAAATGACTAATATGAAAAAAACATTTTACATGATTTCACATGTAAAGTTGATATCGGATTGCATACCATCTTGGGGAAGGGTGTGTAGTGAAGGGAGAGAAAAAGGGAGGGTGAGAAAGAGGGAGAGAATTTGGAACTCAATTTAAAAAAAATGAATGCTAAAAATTATATTTATAGATAGTTGGGGAAAATAAAATATTAATGAAAAAATGAAGGAGATAGATAATTTGTGATAGCTGGGTAGTGTAGTGGATAGAATCCTACACCCACACTCTGAATTCAAATCAAACCTCAGCTGCCTATTAGCTGTGTGACACTGGCAGGTTACAACTTCTGTTTGCTTCAGCGGAATGGAAATAATAATAGCCCCTATTTCTCAGGGTTTTTGTGAGGATAAAATAAGATACTATTTGTAAAGTTCTCAGCACTGTGCCTGGTACTTAGAAAGTGTTACATGTCATTTTTCAGTTGTGTCTCACTCTTCATAATTCCATTTGGGATGTTCTTGGCAAAGATACTGACATGGTTTGTCATTGGTGGGACTAAGGTAAATAGGGTTAAGTAACTTGCCTAAAGTCACACAGCTAGTAAATGTTTGAGGCCCTATTCTAGTCCCAGTGCTCAATCCACTGGGCCATGTAGTTGCCCCGAGCCGCTACATGAATACTAGTTATTATTTTTGTTATTATTACTATTATTCTATAGCATCTCATCACTTAAGCATCCTCTAAAAATCCCTAAAGGATTCTAGTCTAAAGTATTTCCACCAAGCTCTTTGGGACAGTTTTCTGTATTTTTCCTTTAACTCTCTCCTGTCTAACATTAAAGACTGCCCTGCTGACTGATTATCCTACTCAGTCTCTTCTTTTAGTCCTGATTGTTACCAAAAAGTTAAGTCCATAAAACCATGTCTTTCCTGAGAGCAGAGAGGGCTGACCATCTCAATAAAGTAGAAAGTTATGTCTCTTCCTAGGATGCGAAATGAATTTCTTTCCTTACTGTCTCAAATTCTAACATATTTCTTGAGTTCTTTCACATGCCAGGAATGAGCCTCAGACCTAGATTTGCTACACTGACAATCATCTGGAGTGGCTTCTCTGTCCCACATGCCACAGTTTTGCAGCTTTCATTTTAGATGGATATAGCAAATTTAGCAGAGAATTACAAATTCTTTCCACTCTGATTGTTGTTCCCTTTCTCTCTTTTATTTGAGCAAATATATTTTGTTTTCTGGTCTCTTGGATACAACCCTAAAGTCATAAAAGTCCAAAAAAAAGAAAATCTCTTGAACAATGAACATAATGAATTACACTTATTCATCAGACCTAGAGAACTTTTGTCCAGAGCACCAAGTCATTAGAGCCTCTCTCTATATAATTTAACTCTCTCTATTAATAGATATATCATCTATCTATCTATATTACTAAATATTAGATATATATATATATATAATTTATCTACCTATATTATTATATATAAAATTTATTTTTTTTACTTTAAACCAGTCTTTTAATATTAAAAATCTTATTCCAATTATTGAAGATATATATATATATAAACTTATTCCAATTATTGAATACATATATATAAACTTATTCCAATTATTGAAGATATATATAAACTTATTCCAATTATTGAAGATATATATATAAACTTATTCCAATTATTGAAGATATATATATATATATATATATATATATGTGATGCCTGCTTTCCTACTCCAAAAAACAGTTACCATGGTTACTATTTTTTAACCCTGGTCCCTGCCTTGTGCATGGTCTGTAATAGGACCCGTTTATTTAAGTCACAGACAGTAAAATAGCACCAAGCAGAGCCCTGAGGGATACGAGTTGATGGCCCTGCAAAGCATGATCAAGAAGTCTCTCCCTCTGAGTTGGGAACCACAAGAGTGCCATGGAGCTTGGAGGTCAAACTGACCTTCCCCTTCTCAGATGGCACTTGGGTCATTTAAAACCCACACTACCACAAATGAGCCCTGAATGATTTAAATAGGCTCGTAGAAGCCTGGTCCCCAGTGTTCCACTTTAATGCACATTAAGGTCATTCTCCAAAAGCAGAGGGCCCGTATCACCAACAGAAGATTCTATTATGCAATTTTAAATGGAGACAAGTGCAGAGCAATGAGGTTAATGCTGAGAAAGAACAAAGCAGGGCTGTAAAAATGTCATCACTGGCTGCACAGTCCTGGGGGGCGTGCCAGCCATCCCGTGGAGACAGCCAATTGGCAGGAACTAGAAGAGTCAATTGAATAATGACTTAAAAAGGTGGACAAAACATCAGGGAAAAGAGCATAATGGGGCCATTGAGACATCCAGAGTAATCGTGCCTCAAAGTTAATGGGCATCACACCCCTCAAGTCTAAAGTGAGTCTGTATTAAAACCTTTTTTGAAGATTTTGAATGCACCATCCGAGATGATTCTTCCAGGCTCACTTCAACAGTTTTGAATGAGGTTTTACATAGGATAAAGCACAAACTGTGAAGTATTATGCCCATGAGTAGTAGTAAAGGAACTGCTGTTTCATGTCATGATGAAATGAATGAATGAATGAATGAATGAATGAATGAATGAAGTGTGGGGAAATTTCACTTTGAAGTAGCCACATCAACATTCACCTGATGTTTCCTTAGTCTAAGGAAGTGCTGAAATCCACGCTACTCTGGCTGGTCTAGGAGACCAATACTTTCTAGGTTTTCATAGTCCTATAAATACATGAGCAATTGCTCCTTCTATGCAGACATAACAATGTTATTGAGAAATTAATTCAAAGCACAATAGGCAAGAAAATTGAGTGGTGTGATGCACATTAAGTATTTTATATATTTATATGTATCCTAGATAGTATATCAGTATATATTATATCTGAATATATCTATAGATATATATCTATATCTATATGTATATAGTATGTTTATAATATATATCCCAGAGTATACAATATATGTATATATTGTATCCCAAGAGTATATTATTATATACATACACAGACATACACATATACATATGTACATATATATATATATAGAGAGAGAGAGAGGCTATATATATAAGCAACCTTTCTTTTTCTTTCTTGCTATTGATTTTGATTCTCTCTCTATATGTATATATCCTTTCTATTGATCAATATAAACTCTTTCTATATTATATATCCTTTCTACCTATTTATCAGTATAGATTTTAGTTATATGTATGCACTAAAATATATAGTAACAGGAAAAATGGGTGCCCATTGATTAACAAGTGAATGAAGCAGTTGATTGAAATGAAACACTTTTACCATAAGAAATGGTGAATATGAAGAATTCATAGAAACATAGGAAGGTTTCTATAACCTAATGAAGAACGAAGTAAACATAATTAGGGAACAATATACATGAGTACAATAAGGGAAACAACTTTAAAAAGCAATTAAGCTTTGATTAATTATATTGTCCAATCTTTTTTCTGGAGAACTGATAATGAATTAGATCTTCTCTTTCTCCTCCTCTTCCTCCCCACTTATTCATCCTTCTTCTTCTCTTCACCATAGGAGTAGAATGTGAGAAACGTGGACTGTGGCCTGTAAAATCAGACTTTGTTTCTGTGATCATTTGTTTTGTTTATATCATTTTTTGTTGGATTACAGTGAAATGTTTGTTGGGGGTGGGGATTGTAAAGGTAAATTACTGGTATGAAAATTTTAAAAATATATACTTCAATAAAATTTGAAAAAAAAATCCTGCCCCCAAAAGATGTTTTAAACATATAGATTTCGAAAGGAACGTAGAGGTCATCTGATCCAACTCTAACTAGAATCCTACCTACATCACAATTAAATAAATATTTATATGTAGTGAATATTCAAATATATACATATATATTCATAGTGCATTACAATTAAAAAATTCTTTCCTTGTGGCTACCTTGTGAGATATTGAATGAAAGTATTATTCACATTTTTTTCCATATCAGAAAAGTGATGTAGAGGAAGGTTACGTCTTACCTGTACTACTTAAAAGGATATTAGGGTGAGAGGTAGTATACTATAGTAGTAAGAACATTATTTCTTTTAATACCAAATTAAATGCTCTTTCTATTTTAGTATACTATTTCTCAATCCAATATCTGTTCAACACCCCCAGCCTTCACTTGAAAGTCTTCAGTGACAGGGAATTCCCTACTTGCCAAGGCAGCTCATTCTATTTTTGTATAGCTCTAATTATAAGGAAGTTTCTCTTTAAATTCAATTGAAATTTGCCTCTTGGCAATTGATGTTTATCCTCTCTATCAGAATGAGGCTAATGTTTCTTCTATATGGCTATCTTTAAGCTATTTGGAGGTAACTATCATGCCCCCAATTAAGTCCTCTCTCTAGGTTAAACATCCATATTTCATCATTTCAACCCCCCCAGTCACCTTTCTCTAGTCAGCCTCCTCTCATTAAATGGCAAATGTGAGAATGGGAATTTTGTAAATGAGATTTAACATATCTGAAGGTACTGGTTTGGATTTAGTTGTTTGTTTTTTTCCCCAATTCCTCCTTTGCCCTCATGGTGGAAAAAAAATCATCTTGGCTTCGTTTTCTCTGTCCTGTTTGCAAAGTAAAAAATTTAAAGCTGGAGTAAGATTTTCCTTTCTAAATTTTTTGACAGCTTCAAACTCAAGGGCCAAACTACTTGGGCACCTTGAAGAGACCAGATACTAACTTTACCTCAAGGCAGTAAAGAGTGCCATAAAGGAAACTGAGCAAATGTGTCTGGGCACCACCATTGAAGCACAATTGCTGTGACTTCAGTATTGGCACATTTTCATATTACTCGAGATGATGGAATTCTCTGGCCTTGAAAATGTACCAAGTCCACCAAGGAATTGGCGGTTCTATTTCTTCCAAAGGATTAAAACACCAAGTAAGAAAACATTGCTGAGAATCAAAAGGAACAAAGGATAAATATGTCCTTAAATAACTCCCCTGGCTGCTAAGCTAATCAAGTTTGTGCCACCAACAATGTCTGATTATAGCCAGTCAGTAGAAGAAATAAGAAAAGAATTTCTTCTCCACTTTTTCTCAAATATTGCAGCTTTTCAGGAGAAAACTTTATTTCTAAAGACTCTTCTTTCTTTGCTAAGGATCACATAGCCAGTATTTGCCAGAAGTGACATGAAAGTGAGGTCTCTCTGACTCTGAGGATGACTCCAATACTTATCTCACTGCCTCTATCCATATACTTCCCCAAGAAACCAGAAAAAGGTGATATTTCCTTTTTTCAAAAACTACAACTGCCCATATTGAACCCTGACTATATGCATTGATAGATAAGTCGGCCAATCAGAAAGCATTTATTAAATGCCTACTATGTACAGTGCTAAGTACTAGGGATACAAGAAAAGACAAAAATGATATCTGCCCTTAAAGACCTCACATTCTAATGTGAAACAAAAAAATTGGTCAGTGTCCTACAATTGATTGAAAAAATCTAGATGGCATGAAGTAAGTCAGTTAGGAATGTATTGTTTACAGTTCATTCAGTTTAATTTAGTTGACTACCTAACACATTCTAAGTACCCTCAAGTAATTTAAAATCTAGTAGGAAAATCAGAAATGTATACGAATCACTCTAAAAAAAAAAGATGTGATATATGCATGAGATACAAGAAAGCAGGAAGAGAGAACTCATTTCTGAATGAAGGGAAAAGAAAGGTTTCCATGGAACTTATGACATTTGAACCAGACCTTGAAAGTGAGTCAGATTTCAACAGGCCAAGATGGGAGTAGAAAGGAATTCCAAACATTGGTCAGAAGGTTACAAAATAGAAGGATTGAAAAGCACAAGATTTGTGCAGAGAATTGAGACTAATCCAATAGGGATGGAAAAAAGAGTATGTGAAGGGGAGTAGTATAATCTAAAGTTGGAAATATACTTTGCAACTAAATCATGGAAAGCCTTGATCCAGGTTAAGAATTTTGGACTTTATTCTAAAGTTAATAGGGACATATTCAAACATTTTGAGCGGAGTAGTAACACAATCATAACCATTCCAAAGGAAGATTTTTGTGGCACCTTGCAGAAAGTAAATGAGAAAGGAGTAATTCTGAAGAAAGGGATACCAGCTCTCATAACACGTCAAGCAAAAGGAGAGGAAAACCTCTGTTAGGGTGGTAAGCATGGGCACAGAAAAAAGAAAATGTATTCAAGAAATGCTAGAGATAAATAGAATCAGTGGCATTTGACAACAGATTTGATGAGTGAGGGACAAAAAAATGACACAGGTATATTGAGCCTACATTACTGAAGACCATTTGTGTCATTAATAGAAATAGGGAAACTGGAAATAAGAAAGATTTTGGGGTGGGGAAATGATGTGTTAATTTGGATATGTTGAAGATAAGGTGCTGGCAGGGTATGTAAGTTGAGAGAGGCATGGAAGCCAGGTGGCATAATGACTAGATCATTGGATATGGAATCAGGAATACGTGAGTTCAAATTCTGCATCAGGAACTTATTTTTTTTACTCTTGGCAAGTCTTTTTAACCTCTGCCTGCCTCAGTTGTCTTATATGTAAAAAGGAGGTAATAACAGCACCTACCCTATAGATTTGCTGTGAGGATCAAAGGATATAACACATGTACAATTTATTTTACACATTTAATTCACTATAGAATGTATTAATATTATTAATTATTATTATTTATTATCAAGTAGGGAGCTGGAAATGAAGGGCTGCAGGTTGATTAGGAAAGAAGTCAGAACTAAAGAGATGTATTTTTATGAGTCAGATACATAGAGGTGATAGTTGTAGCAGGAATGAGCAATGCCATCAAATGGGTGAATGTGGTAAAATAACAGTAAGCAGCTATTAATTTTTATAGTGCTTCAAGGTTTGTAGAGAGTTTTGCATGAGTTACCTTATTTTATCCACACAACAACTGTGAATTGTTTGCTATTATTTCCATTTTACAGATAAGGAAACTGAGGAGATAGAGATAGAGGTTGTGATTTGTCTAGGCTCATATAATAAGTGGCTAAAGTAAGATTTGAAATCAGAACTTTCTGAACTCAAATTTAGCACTCTATCCTTTGTGCCATCTAGAAGGGGGCCAAAGAGAAGACCTTGAGGAATACAGATGTAAAAAAGAATGAAGAGCAGCTAAAAGTCTAAGGGAAAGCCAGAAAGGCATAGTATCTTACAGGGATACCTTATGATCAAAGGGAAATTTGTTTAGAACTGGAACAGGCGTTAGATATCGTTTCTCCTGGTCTCTCTCCTTTCACAGCAGTGGCCTTTCCACATTGTCATCACCTATACCTGTATAGCCCCTTCCCTCCAACCTCCATTTGAGGAAGTACTCGGGCTAGTTATACTCTCTTCAAACTTGAACCAACTCATGCCTTCCTACACTAGCTTTTCAATACCCTTTTACATGTCCTCTTCCCTAACTAGAATTTAAGCCCTTTTAGGATAGGGACTGTCTTTTTTTTTTTTTTTTTGCTTCCAGTGCTTAGTTCAGCACCTGGCACATAGTAAACCTTAACAATGTCAATTATTAATTATAATTTATTCATATATAATAAAATATTATATTAATATTAATGGAATCTTATATTATATATTGATAATAATAGAAGAATTCAGGTTCTCTCTCTTCTGTCTGTCTGTCTACCTACCTACTATCTATCTATCTATCTATCTATCTATCTATCTATCTATCACCTCTTTTATCAACTTCTCTGTGTTTATATATCTTTACCTTAGTTCAGTATCTCTATTTTACAAATGAGAAAACTGAGACCCAAAGAGAAGTGAATTTTCCAAGTCATGTAAGAACAAGTGGCAAAGACAGGATTTGAAGCCACCTTCTTCCACTCCAAATCCATCACTCTTTCCATTTTCCCCACACTACTTACTCCCAGTCGTATTTTATCTATCTGGAGCAGGCTTAATTAGAAAGGCAAGAGGGTAGTAATGGTTAACCTGGAGAGGCAGAATGAAAGTTTTCAGGCCAGAGAAAGTTTTTAACCTTCCCAATATTTAAAATAGGCTCTCTTCAAGGTCATTATAAATCTTATTTAGCTTTTCTAGTATAGACTAGAGGATTGTGATGGCCAGAATGTATTGAAGAAAAGTATATTATTTTGCTCATAGAATAATAGAATTGAAATAGACTTTAAACTTATACTTTAAAGATGAAGAAGCTGAGTTTGAGAAAACCTGAGTAAAATGCCCATCTCACACAACAGTGCACAACTCTTTATTTTTATTCTCCTGAGACTTCAGAATCCTACTTTTTTAAGAATTTCATCTCTGGATAATAAATAATAATTATCCGATAGATTAAAAATGCATTTTGCCTTATGCTTTTAATAGGAAACTAAAATTAGAGGAAAAGATTTAAAACAAACTCTTTCCCCAAAATCTTCTGCACTGCCATCTCCCCTTGCTACCAAAGTCTGTGGAAATGTTTCCCGATTTAATTTTGGAAGACAATAAAAGTCCTAACACATCAGTATTGACAGTAAGCTTCATTGATTTGAATTATTCATACTGTCAAATGATTAACATTCTCCAGATAGATATCCAGTACAAAAGACCAGATAATTAGATTCCCCTTAAAAGAGAAATTTCTTGTCTTCAATATGCAGGCATCATATACACACTTTAGCAGTTAGTTTAGTCTAGAGAGTTAGTCTATGGTAATTGTTCCCAGGTTCAAGAAGCAATATTGGATTGAGGAAGAAAAAAGCCAGTGCAATTGTAATTACTGCTCTATTGCATCATTACATTTCCCCATTATATTCATGTACAATACCACAGGGCAAGATCTTTTTATGAAATTGCTAAATTAAAAGCTTAATGTTCTGCCCTCTATTTCTAAATCTCATTTTGTCTATTTCTTGAATATATTTTTTAAAGAACCAGACCCAACTCACTATTACAGTTAGATCATTGATTAAGTGTAGATCTAACATGGAAAAGCAAATACAAAGACATGAATGTTTATATGTGTGTGTGTGTATATATGTGTGTGTGTGTGTGTTTGTTAGTGTATGTTTATGTGGGATATGTAGTCATAAAGTCCTTTTACAAGAGGCCACTTTTGAAATTCTTCTTACAAATAGTTCTTTCCTTTGCAAAAGAAAAAAAATTAATTTTCCATAACTAAATTTTTTGAGGAATCTTTCTAAAAGGAACAACAACAACAACAACATTATTTGATGGAAGTAGTCCCTCATTCTCCTTTTTAACTTTTAACTTTTCTGTATCGTTTCTTTACTTCCCTTCCCTTAGAAGTCTTTCCTTTGGACTCTTCTGCCAATAACTAGTATAAACTATAATATAACTGGCAATGAAATTCAGAGATATAAATAGGACCAGGCGACCAGGGCTTTATCCAAGAGCACTGAAATTAAAAGAATTCTGACAGCACTTAGAATCCTTTTGCAGCTTAGCAACAACTGAGTTTAGCATCTAGTTAGCAAGAATAATTAGTTAAAATGGGAAGCTACTAGATGTAAATGCAAGGCTTCTTCCCCCAGTAGCAATATCCAAATGAGGTAATCCCAGTCCAACACTGTCCTGTTTTCCCCAGTCGCAATGGCAAGTTTTTTTATTGTGCCTCCTTAGTACTATATTTGAACTACCCAACTGAATTAATATCATATATTCACTTTAGCATATCCATATTTGGGGCTACTTGACCCAGGCGCAAAAATTGCTAGTTATGGCTTGTAGAAATAGAGTAGAATGTGAGAACATAATTTGAGCACCTAGACCAGAAGTAAAACAAAACAAGAGATGTTAGACAATTTATTTCAAGTTCATCATTTCACAAATCAAATCTTTGGTACAGTAGGAAAAGTACTAGAGAAACTCTCAGGAGGTTCTCAGGCTCAGAATCTAGCCTTGATTTTGACATTATTAGTCAATCAATCAACAAATATTTCTTAAGTACCTATTATATACTACTGTGCTAGTTGCTGAGGAACCTAAAACAAAAATAAAACTTTCCTACCCTCAAAGAGTTTACATTTTATTAGGGAATGCAGAAGTAAGGGAGGAAGAAATGACACATGCAGATATAAATAGGTTTAAGCTTAAAGAGCTTAAATTACACAAAGACTTTTGGTACATCCTATATAAGTAGAAAATAAATAAATAAAAATATAAAATAAATAGAGGATTTCTGGGAAGATGGTGGCTTAGACAGAGTGAATCTTAAAACCTCCTCACCCTTACACACTGAGAGAGAAAACAATGAGCTTTGAGAAGAAAGAAGACCAAATCTAATAACAGGACATAGCAGAGGGAATCCTACTACAGCATAACTAAAGAGGTACGCCAAGAAAAAGGCTTCAATTATTGAACTGTCTGGTCTGAGGGTATAGAATGGGAATCCCAGGACACCTCCCCAATGTGTGCTGGACAGAGTCTTCAGAGGCCCAGGAAATCTGGAGAGAGGGATTATGATAATAGGCCCTATTAAGGGAGTTAAACACAGGTGCTGGAGAGGTGACTAGAGGAAAAAAACAGAGAAACACAACAAAAAAACCCTGAAGATGGTTGCTTAGAGAGAGTTAAACCCCAGACCACAGACAGCTTGGCTTCCTCATACCTAGACAGAGAAGGCAGGGCTTCAAGAGGAAAGAAAACCAGTTCAAACACAGCAGACAGCACAGGGGGACCCCACTGCTGGAGAGCTCAGTTCAAAGAAAAGGAAAATGTTCCTTCTTGTCCCACCACAGTTTATTTTTGTTTGTTTTTGTTTGTTTTTCCCTCCTCTGGAGTTTTAGCCTTAGGGCAGATAAAGCAGTAAGATTAATCCAATCAATAGAGGATTAATCCCAACAATTGGACAGACAAGAAGTCTTCAGAGGGCAGAGAAAGTAACTACAAACCTCCATTGCTAGCTGGGGGAAGATCTTTCATCAAAGATCATTAAATACATCTCCTCAAACTAGGAGAACAAGGAAGGAAAAAATATGAGTAAGCAACAGAAAAAGAGAAAAGAAATGACAATTGACAGCTTCTTTCAAGGAAGTGAAAAGAGAGCAAATGAAACAGAAATAGAAGAAGAGGAAGTAGTTCCAGCAAACTAGACACAGGCTTTGGAAGATCTCGAAATTCAACTTCAGGAACTCAAAAAGCAATCAAGAGAGGCTGAAGACTATTTGAAAAAGGAAATACATGAACCAAAACAAGAAAATAAAGTCGTAAAAGCCAGAAATGGCCAGCTTGAAAATGAAGCAAAGAAGGCAAAACATGATCTACAAAGAAAATCAGACCAGAAGGAGAAGGATAACCAAAAAGCCAGGGATGAAATTCAGTCTTTAAAAAACAGAACCCTACAACTAGAAGCAATGACTTCACAAGGCACCAAGAATATATTAAACAAAATTTTTAAAAAATGAAGAATTTGAGGAGAATATGAAACACCTCATTGATTCAACCAAAGATATGGAGAATAGAGCTAGAAACAACCACTTAAGAATTATTGGTTTAAGGGGGCAGCTAGGTAGCTTAGTGGATTCAGAGTCAGGCCTAGAGATGGGAGGTCCTGGGTTCAAATCTGGCCTCAGACACTTCCCAGCTGTGTGACGCTTGGCAAGTCACTTGACCCCCATTGCCCACCCTTAACACTCTTCCACCTAGGAGCCAATACACAGAAGTTAAGGGATTAAAAAAAAAGAAAGAAAAAATATCACAGCTCCAAAATATTTTAAAAAAATTTTGGTTTACCAGAACATCATGATAAAAGGAAAAGTTAAGATAGCATCTTAAAAGAAATTTTCAGAGAAAAATGCCCTGAAGTTCTCAAACAAGAGGGAAAAGTGGAAATAGAAAGAATCCACAGATCACCTCCTACATTTAATCCACAACTGACAACTTCCAGGAATATTATAGCCAAATTCAAAAACTACTAGACCAAGGAAAATTATTACAAGCTGCTAAAAAGAAGTCATTCAGATATCAGGGAACCACAGTCAGGATAACACAGGATCTGGCTGCATCTACATTGAAGGACCAGAAAGCATGGAACACAATATTTCAGAAAGCAAGATAACTGAGTCTACAACCAAGAATCAACTATCCAGCAAAACTAACTATATTATTGCAGGGGAAAGTATGGTCATTCAATAAAATTGAGGACTACCAAAATGGGTGAATGACCTGAATATAAAGAGGGAAACTATAAATAAGTTAATTGAACATAGAATAGTTTACTTGTCAGATCTCTAGGAAAGGAAAGATTTTAAAATCAAGCAAGAGTTAGAGAAAATTACAAAATGTAAAATAAATGATTTTGATTATATCAAGCTAAAAAGCTTTTGTACAAACAAAAACAATGTAGCCAAAATCAGAAGGGAAACAACAAATTGGGAAAAATGTTTATAACAAAAAACTCTGACACGGGTCTAATTACTCAAATATACAAAGAGTTAAACCAATTGTATAAAAAATCAAGCCATTCCCCAATTGATAAATGGGCAAGGGACACAAATAGGCAAT
The DNA here is from genome assembly GCF_016433145.1 of Gracilinanus agilis. Taxonomy (NCBI): domain Eukaryota; kingdom Metazoa; phylum Chordata; class Mammalia; order Didelphimorphia; family Didelphidae; genus Gracilinanus; species Gracilinanus agilis. Next base: position 638,686,395 of record NC_058131.1, read on the forward strand.
TTTCAGAAAAAGAAATCAAAAGTATCAATAAGCACATGAGAAAGTGTTCTAAATCTCTAATAATTAGATAAATGCAAATCAAAACAACTCTGAGGTATCACCTCACACCTAGGAAATTGACTAAAATGAAAGAAGGGGAGAGTAATGAATGCTGGAGGGGATGTGGCAAAACTGGGACATTAATGCATTGTTGGTGGAGTTGTGAACTGATCCAACCATTCTGGATGGCAATTTGGAACTATGATCAATGGGCTTTAAAAGACTATCTGCCCTTTGATCCAGCCATACCATTGTTGGGTTTGTACCCCAAAGAGATCATAGATAAACAGATTTGTACAAAAATATTTATAGCTGAGCTTTTTGTGGTGGCAAAAAAACTGGAAAATGAGGGTATGCCCTTCAATTGGGGAATGGCTGAACAAATTGTGGTATATGCTGGTGATGGAATACTATTGTGCTCAAAGAAATAATAAACTGTAGGAATTCCATGTGAACTGGAAAGACCTCCAGGAATTGATGCAGAGTGAAAGGAGCAGAGCCAGAAGAACATTGTACACAGAGACCAATACACTGTGGTAAAATAGAATGTAATGGACTTCTGTACTAGCAACAATGCAATGACCCAGGACAATTCTGAGCCATTTATGGAAAAGAACACTACCCACATTCAGAGGAAGAACTACAGGAGTGGAAACAGAAAAAAAACTGCTTGAACACATGGGTTGAGGCAGACATGATTGGGGTTGTAGACTCGAAACTACCACACCAATGCAACTAATCAATAATTTGGAAATAGGTCTTGATCAATGACACATGTTAAAACCAGTGGAAATATACATCTGCCATGGGGGTGAAGGGGAAATTAAGAGCATGAATAATGTAACCATGTTAACTTTTCAAAAAAATAAATATTAATATATGTTTAAAAAAAGAACAATAATAGGGGAATAAGAAGGGAGGGGGGAGAAAGGGAAGTACAACAAGGGAGGGGAATATAGGAACTGATTAAAAACAAAACACTGGTATAGAAGGAAACAGTGAAAGAAGAAAGGATAGGCCTAGGAGAGAGAATCAAAATGTCTGGGAATGCACAGTTGATAATTATAACTCTGAATGCGAATGGGATGAACTCACCCATAAAACAAAAGCAAATAGCAGAGTGGATTAGAAACCAAAATCCTACTATATGTTGTCTACAAGAAACACACATGAGACAGACAGACATACATAGAGTGAAAATGAGAGTATGGAGCAAAATCTATTGGGCTTCAACTGAGAAAAAGAAGGCAGGGGTTGCTATCATGATCTCTGACAGAGCCAAAATAAAAATAGATAAGGTTAAAAGAGTTAGGGAAGGTAACTACATCCTAATAAAAGGCAGTATAAACAATGAAGAAATATCAGTACTCAATATGTATGCACCAAATGGTATAGCTTCCAAATTTCTAAAGAAGAAGCTAGTGGAGCTCAAGGAGGAAATAGATAGCAAAATCATACTAGTAGGGGACCTCAACCTTCCCCTATCATACCTAGATAAATCAAACCAAAAAAAAAATAAGAAAGAGATAAGAGAGGTGAATGAAATCCTAGAAAATTAGAGTTAATAGATATATGGAGAAAAATAAATAGGGAAAAAAAGGAATACACCTTCTTTTAAGCAGCACATGGAACATTCACAAAGATAGACCATGTAATAGGGCATAGAAACATGGCAAAAAAATGCAAAAAAGCAGAAATAATAAATGTAACCTTCTCAGATTGTAGTGCAATAAAAATAGTTATTAGTAAGAATACATTGAGACGCAAACCAAAAATTAATTAGAAATTAAATAATATGATTCTCCAAAATAATTTAGTGAAAGAAAAAATCATAGAAACAATTAATAATTTCATTGAATACAATGACAATGATGAGATGTCTTAAACAAACCTATGGGATGCAGCCAAAGCAGTTATAAGGGGAAATTTTATATCACTGAGTGCATATATTAACAAATTAGGGAAGGTAGAGATTGATGAATTGGGCATGCAACTTAAAAATCTAGAAATTGAACAAATTAAAAATCCTCAGATGAAAACTAAATTAGAAATACTAAAAATCAAAAGAGAAATTAATAAAATCAAAAGTAAAAGAACTATGGAATTAATAAATAAGACTAAAAGCTGGTACTTTGAAAAAATAAACAAAATTGACAAAATACTGGTCATTCTAATTTAAAAAAGGAAAGAAGAAAACCAAATTAACAGTATCAAAGATGAAAAGGGAAACCTCACCTCTAATGAAGAGGAAATTAAGATAATCATTAAAAACTATTTTGCCCAGGGGGCAGCTGGGTAACTCAGTAGATGAGAGCCAGGCCTAGAGACGGGAGGTCCTAGGTTCAAATCTGGCCTCAGACACTTCCCAGCTGTGTGACCCTGGGCAAGTCACTTGACCCCCATTGCCTACCCTTACCACTCTTCTGCCTTGGAGCCAATATACAGTATTGACTCCAAGACGGAAGGTAAGGGTTAAAAAAAAAACTATTTTGCCCAATTATATGGCAATAAATATAGCAAGCTAGGTGATATGGATGAATATTTACAAAAATATACATTGCCTAGATTAACAGCAGAAGAAATAGAATACTTAAATAATCCAATATCAGAAAAGGAAATTGAACAAGCCATCAAAGAACTCCCTAAGAAAGAAATCACCAGGGCCTGATGGATTCACAAGTGAATTCTCTCAAACATTCAAAGAATAATCAATCCCAATACTATACAAATTATTTGATATAATAAGCAAAGAAGGAGTCCTACCAAATTCCTTTTATGACACAAATATGGTACTGATTCCAAAGCCAGGGAGATAAAAAACAGAGAAAGAAAACTACAGACCAATCTCCCTAATGAACATAGATGCAAAAATCTTAAATAGAATACTAGCAAAGAGTCTCCAGCAAGTAATTAAGAAGATCATCCACCATGATCAGGTGGGATTTATACCAGGAATGCAAGGTTGGTTCAACATTAGGAAAACCATCCACATAATTGACCATATCAACAGTCTAACAAACAAAAATCACATGATTATCTCAATAGATGCTGAAAAAGCCTTTGACAAAATACAGCATCCATTCCTATTGAAAACACTGAAAAGTATAGGAATAGAAGGACCTTTCCTAAAAATAATAAACAGTATATATCTTAAAACATCAACAAGCATCATATGCAATGGCGATAAATTACAAGCCTTTCCAATAAGATCAGGTGTGAAACAAGGATGCTCATTATCACCTCTATTATTTAACATTGTACTAGAAACACTAGCAGTAGCAATTAGAGAAGAAAAAGAAATTGAAGGTATCAAAATAGGCAGTGAGGAGACTAAGCTATCACTCTTTGCAGATGATATGATGGTCTACTTAAAAAATCCTAAAGAATCAACTAAAAAGCTAGTAGAAATAATCAACAACTTTAGCAAAGTTGCAGGATACGAAATAAATGCACATAAATCATCAGTATTTCTATATCTTTCCAACACATCACAGCAGCAAGAGGTAGAAAGAGAAACACCATTTAAAATTGCCCTAGACAATATAAAATACTTAGGTATCTATCTACCAAAACCAACACAGGAATTATATGAACATAACTACAAAATACTTTCCAAACAATTAAAACTAGATCTAAACAATTGGAAAAACATTGACTGCTCATGGGTAGGACAAGCTAACACAATAAAAATGACCATTCTATCCAAATTAATTTACTTATTTAGTGCCATACCGATTAAACTACCAAAAAATCTTTTTTACTGAATTAGAAAAAAACTATAACACAGTTTATTTGGAAGAAGAAAATATCAAGAATATCAAGGGAAATAATGAAAAAAGTGAAGAAAGGTGGCCTAGCAGTACCTGATATTAAGCTTTACTATAAAGCAGTAGTCATCAAAACAATATGGTACTGGCTAAGAGACAAAAGGGAGTATCAGTGGAATAGACTTGGGCTAAGTGATGTCAGCAAAAAAGTGTATGATAAACCCAAAGAGCCCAAATTTTGGGACAAAAATCTACTCTGACAAAAACTGCTGGGAAAATTGGAAAACAATATGGGAGAGATTAGGTTTAGATCAACATCTTACACCCTACACCAAGATAAATTCTGGATGGGTGAAAGACTTGAATATAAAGAAGGAAACCGTAAGTAAATTAAGTGAACACAGAATAGTATACTTGTCAGATCTCTAGGAAAGGAAAGATTTTAAAACCAAGCAAGTTAGAAAAAAAATTACAAAATGCAAACTAAATAATTTTGATTATATTAAATTAAAAAGGTTTTGTACAAGCAAAAACAATGCAACCAACATCAGAAGGGAAACAACAAATTGGGAAAAAATCTTTATTAAAAATTTTGACAGAGGTCTAATTACTCAAATATACAAGGAACTAAATCAATTCTATAAAAAATCAAGCCATTCCCCAATTCATAAATGGGCAAGGGACACAAATAGGCAATTTTCTGATAAAAGAAATGCAATGTATCAATAGAGAAAGTGTTCTAAATCTCTAATAATTAGAGAAATGCAAATCAAAACATCTCTGAGGTATCACCTTACACCTAGCAGATTGGCTAAAATGATAGCAGGGGAGAGTAAAGAATGTTGGAGGGGATGTGGCAAAATTGGGATATTAATGCATTGCTGGTGGAGTTATGAACTTATCCAACCATTCTGGATGGCAATTTGGAACTATGATCAAAGAGCTATAAAACATTGCCTGCCCTTTGATCCAGCCATAGTATTGCTGGGTTTGTACCCCAAAGAGGTCATAGATAAACAGACTTGTACAAAAATATTTATAGCTACACCCTTTGTGGTGGCAAAAAATTGGAAAGCGAGGGTATGCCCTTCAATTGGGGCAATGGCTGAACAAATTGTGGTATATGTTGGTGATGGAATACTATTATGCTCAAAGGAATAATGAACTGGAAATACCTCTAGGAATTGATGCAGTGTGAAAGGAGCAGAGCCAGAAGAACATCATACACAGAGACCAATACACTGTGGTAAAATAGAATGTAATGGACTTCTGTACTACCAGCAATGCAATGATCCAGGACAATTCTGAGGGATTTATGGAAAGGAACAATACCCACATTCAGAGGAAGAACTATAGGAGAGGAAACACAGAAGAAAAACAATTGCTTGAACACGGGTTGATGAGGACATGATTGGGGATGTAGACCCGAAAGGACCACACCAATGCAACTATCAATAATATGTAAATAAGTCTTGATTTATTACACATGTTAAAACCAGCGGAAATGGGAGTTAGCTATGGCAGGGAGTTTGAGGGGGTGAAGGGGAAAGTAAAAAGATGAATTATGTAACCATGGAAAATTTTTCTAAAAATAAAAAAAATTAATAAAAAAATAAATAAAATTTTTGATAGAGAAGTACTGTAGTGATGTGGAAAGCCTTTTTTATAAAGGGGGCAATTAAGTTTTATAGGAAAAAAGGTTCTAAAAGGTAGAAGTGATGAGGAATGTATTCCAGATATGGGAGATAGCTCAGACCAAAGTATAGAGTTAGGAGATGGAATGCTATGTGTGAAGGCATTTTGGCAGGAGCATATTAAGGGGCATAATAAGTCTAGAAGGAAGGTTTGATACAGACTATGAAGGTTTTTAAATAGCAAGCACAAGGGCACATATTTGATCCTAGAGGTAATAAGGATTCAATAGAATTTATTAATCAGGGAATGGACATGGCCAAATTTTCATTTTATGAATATTATTCTAGAAGTTAATTGTGTGACTTGGAATGAGCCATTTTAGCTCTCTGAACTTCAATTTTCCCATGTATAAAATGAGTGTATAGGCTTAAGGGATTTGGGTGGTTCCTCCAGGCTCTAAATTTCTCCTTACCCAAGGTCACATATAAATGTAGTGGCAGAATCAGGAATACAAAATCGACATAAAAATGTCTTGGCCCTAAGACTTGATTAAAATGGTTTATGTTGTGAGCTGTATTATGAAGGATTGCATGCCAGATGTTGTTTTTGACATCTAATCATCCTGTCTTTTCTGCACTGTTCAAAGGAGGTCTAGAGCATTTCTTGACTTCATGATCCCCCATATGGGCTGTTGAACTAAGACTGAAAGAGTAGGATGAGGGTGTGAAGTGGAGAATCTAGAAGGGAACAGAAGGTAGAATTAGAAAAGAGATAAGAGAAAAGAATTGGGGATATGGGTTCCCATGGCACTGTTTTGTCATCTGCAATCATCATTTCAATTTCTCATTTCCATTCAAGGATTGTTTCCATTTGGCATTTCCAGGGTTGATTCTCTGAGTTGTAAGTCATGTAACCTGCAATTTGTATTTCAACCGTCTTTTAGTTATAATGGCACTCTGACTTCATAGGGTGTTAGGTATGGTAACTAGTCATCCAACACAAAGGTGATGTGGTTGTTCCTCCACTGGATGGAAATGGGCTTTGACAGGAGGCAGCAAGGCAATATATATGGTGAATAAAATGCTAGACCTTGAATCAGGAAGACCTTAGTTCAAATCTTGCCTTAGACACTAATTAGTTGTGTGTCTCTGGAAAACTTACTTAACCTCTATTTGCCTCAGTTTCCTCATCTTAAAATGGGGGACAATAATAGCACAAACTTTGCAGGGCTATTTTGAGGGTAAAATGAAATAATATTTGAAAAACACTTTGCAAACCTTGAAGTGCCAAATAAATGCTAGTTATTAATAGGATTATTATTTATTTTTCCATTTGAGAGAATGGGTTTTCTTTGAGCCAGGCATACTTTCACTTACTTCACATTGTGGTTGATGGCATATAGTGGCTGGGTAGCTAATAGGGTCTAAGGATACATAATACCTGGCCATGGAAGAGAATGAAGTCAACTAGGCTATGTGTCCACCCAACTTGTGCCTCTATGACTCTGACCTTGCTAAAATCATGCTCACAACAAATTCATTAACCAGTTATGGTTGCTTGATTGCATTCAACCTTACTGATACAAAGCAGATAGCAAACAGCAGCTTTTAATAGATCTGGGAAAAGTGCGCATTTTCTGCTTCATGCCATTAAAACTTTTTTTGCACTTGATTAAAACTGACATCTGGACTTCAGAGTGTGGAATCTGTAGCTCAGTCACCTCTGAAATAATTTCCTGCAATGTTCTTAAAGCTTGTGGCTACCAGGTAACTCATCGTGTATAGCAGAGAAATTCAGTCTTTTTGACAAGTACATCCATATATTAGTATTTTCACGTAAGCAACATGGGACAGTAGAAAGAGAAAAGAGTGAATTTTAAATCACAAGGACTAAGGTCAAATCTGGCTCTGTCACTTTCTAATTGTGAGACCTTGAGCAAGTTATTTAACCTTTCTAGGGCCTATTATCATAATCAGTAAAATGAAGGGTTTGAACTAAATGATCTCTAAGGTCCTCTCCAGCTCTCTCAGTCTTATCCCTTGATCCACTGGATATGAATAGTTCCTTAATTGGTGCAAGTTCAACCCTACCAGTTCATGCTTTAGTATAAATCCAGACTGCCAGTTAGATTTATTTATTAGCCATGTCTTCTCATTCTGTGTAGTTCTCTCTCTTTTTTAAAACTCATTCCTTTTGTCTTAGAATCATTACTAAGTATTCATTCCAAGGCAGAACAGTAAAGGTTAGGCAATTGGGATTAAGTGACTTGCCCAGGCTCACACAGGTAGTAAATTTCTGAGGCCAGATTTAATCCCAGGACCCATTGTCTCCAGCGCTGGCTCTCTATCCACTGGGACACCTAGCTGCTCATTTCTGTATAGCTTTCTTGATGACTTACTATTATTGATTTCTTATAAGTGGATTCACCCTAATCATTAGGCAATGGAGAACCAACCACTTAGCACTTTTTAGTAGAACTTTACTATAATCATACTTGTGACTTAAAAAATGTTTCACTTCAGTAAGGAAGATTTGTGGAGAGAATGGAAGTGAGGACAAAATCTCTGAAGTCTATCGAGTTTCCTTCTTTTAGGACATTTCCCATTTTAGGAATATCAATGGAGCACTCAGGCACCTTGTACCATTTCTTTGGTGGGTTTTGCCCCATCCGTAAGACGTTTTCAATGATACTTTGACAAGTAGTCTGTGATTCTGGTTGAAATTTAGTCTCTGTGCATGTATGTAAAATGTCTGAGGATGATTTATTCTCACATGTAGAATTGTATTTTGCTAGCTAATCCTCATCCCTGTTTAATTAGCTATATAATCATAGAACTCTTCACCTAGAAATGGGTAGAGGAAGCCTGATATAATGGAAAGAATATTGGACTGGACTTCTAGTCCCAGTTCTGCCACCTACTTATGAATTCTGTTTGCATTTTTTTACCCACCTTCTTTCTTGACCTTTGCAGCATCTTTTACAATTGACCACTCCTAGGTAGAGAGAATAGAGGACTAGAGATGGACTGAAGAAGATTTGAATTGAAATAGGTCCTTAGGCTTAGGTCACTAATTGTGACCCTGGGCAAGTCACTTAACTTGTCTGACAGTTTCATGATCTGTAAAATGGGGATAATATTAATACCTTTCTTCTGGGGTTGTTGGAAAGCTAAAGTGAGCTAATATTTGTAAAATATTTTTGTAAATCCTGAAAGCTCTGTATAAATGCTAGCTAGATCAAAGGTTTGCAACCTGTGCTTTTTATTTAATACTGTGACAACAGTATCTCAAAATATTTTGCCTTTGAAATCCTTCAAAAATGTTATTCATTTAAAACATAATTACAATCCATGATATAAAAAAGGTTAGATACCCTCTATTTCCCAGGTTTGTGTGACACTGTTTTGCAATTGTTATTCCTCCCACCTATCACACCAATCCTTTTCAGTTATCATGAACCATGCCCATCCTAGCTAGCTAGACGGCTCAGTGGATGGAAGACTGGGCCTGGAGCCAGAAAGACTTGTGTTCAAATCTGGCCTCGGACAATTGCTAGCTATTGTCATATTCAATAATCTATATGACCTTGGGCAAGATATTTAACCTAGTTTGTCTCAATTTCCTCATCTATAAAGTGATATAGAGAAAGAAATGGCAAACCACTCCAGTGTCTTTGCCAAGAAAGTCCCAAATGGGATCACAGAACTAGACACAACTGAAATGGCTGAACAACATGTGCATTCTGCCTCCTGTGTGTGTTAGTATATTAGGGCTCTTTCCTGGACCTTCTTTTCCTTTCTCTGTATAGTCTTTTTCAGTCAGGTCATCAGTTAGTTCAGCAATCATTTTCATATAGATGACTTTCCAATCTACCTATTCAGATTTCATCTCTCTTCTGATCATATGCCCAGCCTTCTGCTAGAGATCTCTGCCTGGGTGTCCTTTAGACATCCTGAACTAAACATCCAAAAATAGACTTCGTTATCTTTTCACCTGAACCTACTTCTCTTAAGTTTCCTCTTTATGACGAGTGCTACACCAACCTTCTAGTTACCTGAATTTACAACACAGGAGCCATCTTCATATCTTCATCTCATTCACTTTCTTTGTCATATCCAATCAGTTGTCAAGTTTTATCCATTTGGCCTCCTCAAAAACACTTACCTTCACCACTTTATTTCTACCACAGTCACAGGATGACCACCGTAGTACAGACCCTCATTACTTCTCACTTGCATTATTGCAATAGCCTCCCAAAAGGTTTTCCTACAACCAGTTTCTTCGCTCATCAATCTATCTTCCACCCAGCTGCCAGATCAATCTAAGCAAAATATAGACTTGAGCATTCCCCTTTCCTGCTCAAGAAGGTGTAGTGGCTCCCAAGTGACTTTAGGAGAAAATATAAATGGCTCCATCAGAAATTTAAACCTGACTGCAACGTATTTCTATATTCCTTCTCACAGACTCTTTTCTAGCTCTATTTGTTTCATGCGATGGTCTACCTCCTTCATCTGTGGCTTTGCAAAGCATGATTGTAATATCTTCTCTCTTCATCTCTGTCTTTGGTAATCATCAGTTCCCTTTAGGATCCAATTCAAGTATTACCTCTTTCCAAAGGCCTTCTCTGATTCTCTCAGTGTTCAGTATCCCCCTCCCACAATAACTATGCATTACTTCTTGGTAAGCAAACTCTATTATTGTGTCTTTGCTTCTCACACCCAAAATGTAAGATTCTTCAGGGAATGTATTGTCTCATTTTGCATTTGTATTCCTTACATTTAGCATAGCCTCTTAATAAATATTTGTTTGAATAAAAGTTTCTGAACTTAAGAGAGACATTTCATGTTTCTGATTTTTTTTCACTTATTAAATGAGTTTCCTCATCTATAAAATGGAAATGCCAAGATTTATACTGTCAGCCTAGTAAGATTTTCAAGAATACAATTCAAAAACCATAAAGTATTATATAAACGTGAGCTATTAGTCCATCCTTCTCATTTTATAGATGAATAAACTGAAGCCCAGAAAAGATTCTTGTCTTGTCCAAGATCAGTCAACTAGTCAGTGGCACACATTAGATTTGCCACTGATTTTTGATTCTTTGTCCATTGCTCATGACTTCTATTTTTCTAAAAAAGTATTTGAATAGTAAAGTTTGTTCCAGTCATTCCTATTGTTTCTTTGGATCCTTAAATGCTTGGGTTATTTTCTTTCTCCAGACAGAGGCACTTGGCCCTGTCCCTCTGTCTGTTTCCACACAGCTACTGCTTTGTTTCTGGCTGATCTCTGCAGTAGCTGGTAAATACTGAAGGAGCTTATGAGCCTGTATCTACTTTATGTTATGTTTTTATGTGAACATTTTGTGTTCCAAAAGAGTAAAGAAGGAAATCAGGACCAGAAGAAAAATATGTGAGACTGCAGAGGGTGCATTATGTTGGAATAAAAAATTTCCTAAATATTGGAATGAATTCCACCCCCCCCCCACATTTTTGTCACCTTCTTTTCATTAAAATTCCAGACTTAAAAAAGAGAACTAAACAAAGATTTCAGCCTAGGAAGAGGGAAAAAGTGAACAATAGCAACAAAAATATTTCTTCAAATTTTTGCATGAATTTAGAGATTCAAGAAAAAATGGAATATTTGTAGCTTAATTGTGTAATTTATCACTAAAATGATGATGAAAATAGCAAAATCTCAGATTTTTAGAGCAGTTTATATAAACATACTAATTGAATCCTTCCAATAACCTTGTATAGTAGGTAGAGTAAATGCAACTATCTTCATTTTACAGATGAATAAACTGGGATTCTAAGAGGGTTGGGGATTTGGTGATTGCTAATAATCATCATTGGCACCTGAGTTTGCTAGCCTTCATGGAGAACTTCCTGTCTGTCTTTCTGTTTACCTATTTATGGTACAAAGAAAACTGGGTTTTTTAAAATTTAGAATATTTTTTCGTGGTTACATGATTTATGATTTTTTCCCATCCCTCTTTCCTCCTCTCTTCCTGAGTTGAAAAGCAATTCCATTGGGTTATACATGTATCATTGTTCAAAACCTATTTCATATTATTCATATTTGCAGTAGAGTGATCTTTTAACATCAAAACCGGATCATATCCCCATTGAATCATGTGATCAAACAGTTGTTTTTCTTTTGTGTTTCTGTTCCCACAGTTCTTTCTCTGAATTTGAATAGCATTCTTTCTCATAAGTTCCTCTGGATTGTCCTGGATCATTGCACTGTTGCTAGTAGAGAAGTTCCTTACCTTTGATTGTGCCAGTGTATCCATCTCTGTGTACAATGTTCTTCTGGCTCTTCTTTCATTCTGCATCAGTTCCTGGAGGTCTCTCCAGTTCACATGGAATTCTTCCAGTTCATCATTCCTTTCAGCAAAATAGTATTCCATCACCATCGGATACCACAATTTGTTTAGCCATTTCCCAATTGATGGACATCCCCTCATTTTCCAATTTTTTTGCCACCACAAAGAGCAAAGCTATGAATATTTTTATACAAGTATATTTTCCTTATTATCTCTTTGGGGTACAAATGCAACAGTGGTATGACTTGATCAAAGGGTTGGCATTATTTTAAAGCCTACAGAGAAAACCTTTAATTGTAGTAGTGACCTATGGAGCTCTTCTACCCAGATTTCTCTATAGACCTTCATTGCTTCTGCAAATCTTTTAGGACAAGGGTATTTCTCTGAAGCCCTTGAAAAAAGATTGTGTTCAACTCACATTTTTGCAGGATATACCAATGTTTGGAATATAGATAATTCAAGTATAGGTACACGATGATTCAGATAAACCTGCATACTTGATTGGTCAGAATACAACATTCCTTGACCAAGATCAACAACAGAGAGTTAATTGTATTTTCTCTCTAATCATAGCTGGTTTTTATAAAGTATTTATTTCCTAGGAAGCCTCTGAGGAAAAAAATCTCTTCAGGTCTAATTTAAACTTTCAACCACCTGATAATCCATGGACTGTCTAACTTGGCAGTTCAAATGGTAAGGAGTTAATATACTTTGCTGATGTATTTCCTCTAACTATTTTCCCAACTTGTTACACAGAGGATAGAGGTTGAGTCCCCACAGGGTGATAAATATCTCCGGTTTAAAGGTACTAAGTCAGTCGTACTCTTCAAATTATTGCTCATGAACCTCTGGTACACTTAACAGTGTACTTTGCTAACTTAATAGCCAGTTAATAGAAATAATTTGGACAGATAAGTGGTCTGGTGTATAGATAGCAGGACCAGAAATCAGAAAGATTTATCTTCTTGAGTTCAAATTTGGTATCATATGAATTAGCTGTGTGACTCTGGGCAAGTCACTCAAACCTATTTGCCTCATTTTCCTTCTTCTGTAAAATGAGCTGGAGAAGGAAATAGCAAACCTTCTAGTATCTTTGCCAAAGAAAATGCCAAATTGCATAATAAAGAATCAGACATGACTGAAATGACTGAACAACAAGAAAAGGAAAGGCTTTAACTGAGATGGAAATGATGAAAAAAATTTATAAATAAAGTATTTTTAAAAGCTGCTATAAATTATTCTCCCCATTAATTTAGGGTGCAGTCTTCCTAATAATAATACTAATAATAATAGATAGATAGATAGATAGATAGATAGATAGATAGATAGATAGATAGAGCATCACTGTGAAGAGTAATCACATTTATAGAGTATACTGTTGGTGAGGCACACCTAGAGGGAATGAGCAAACCATACCTCTAGTATTCTATAGAGCTTCATTATTCTTTTTCTTATGGTGTCCTCACATTGCATCTGGGTGAAGCATCTCCAGAGGATAAGTGAAACAATTAGTGTCCTTGAGTAATTTATCTATGGCTCAACCACCAATTTTCAGGGGATAATTATTCTTCCTTGGGTCAATGGACGGCCCACTCCTCTGCTTTCAGGGTTCATACTCCTTCAAACTGAGTACTTACACACTCTAGGCCAGTGAACTTGACTTTGATTCCTAGACTGGATCATTAAAAATAGAGTGAACAACAGGAAAGGAATGTGATGTTTATGAAAAATGAAATTGACTTCATCATGAAGGGCTCATGTCAGGCTAACAACATTTCCTTTTTTTAGGACTATTAAATGAATAGTTAATGATAATGTGATGCATATAATTTCCCCAAGATTTTAGCAAGTCATTTATAGAATATTTTATATTATTCTTATAGAGAAGTAAATGGAGAGATTAAAGGATAATGTAATCAAATTGATTCCAAATTAGTTGGATGGGTCTACTACAAGAGCAGTTTTTAACAGTTTAATATCATCAGGTAGGAGGTCTGCAGTCCAGAATCCTAGGGGATGTATGCTTGGCTCTCTGTGATTTTACATTTTTACTAGTGATTGAATAAAGGCATAGATACTATGTCCATCAAATCTGCATGCCACATGGCACTGAGGAGGTAGGGAGGGATAACTAGCATAATGAATGACAGACTCAGGATCTAAAATAATCTTAAATGACCAGCTGTGAGCTGGTTCTAATAAGATGAAATTCAATAGGAATAAATTTAAAGATCCATACATGGGCACCAAATATCATCTTCATGAGTATATAATATGGGAAGTTTAGCAGTTATTCTGAAAAAAGATCTAAGGATTTTAGTGGACAGTAAGTTTCATTATGAGTGATGGGTCAGGCAAAAAAGGTAATTGAATCTTGGCCTAAATTAAAAGGGATTTATTTTCTATTATCACCATACTCTGTCTGTATCACACTTTATCTGGAGAATTGTATTCTGTTCTGGGCACTATGGTTTAATTACTTTCATATTCTAGAAAATAGGATGGATACCAGGATGGTGAGAGAACTTGAGTCCAATGCATATAACAATAAGTTATAGGAGCTAGGATTGTTTAGCTTGGAAAAAAGAAGTCTCAAAGGGAATGATATCTGTCTTCCAAGTTTTTAAAGTACTGTCATGAGGGTTTCGTGTTAGACTTGTTCTGTTTAGCCCCAGGAGACAGAATCAAGAGCAAAGAGTGGGAACTTCAAAGAGACCAATTAAGACTTGATGCCAAAAAAAAATCTTCCTAATAATTAGAGCTATCTGAAAGTGGAATGAGCTGCCTTGAGAGGGGATTGGTTCCTCCTCTTTGGAAGTCTTCAAACAGAGATAGAAACTTAAGGGACAAGATAATCACTTGTCAGGTGTGTTATACTAGGGATTTCTTTTACTTATTGATTGGACTATATGCCTATTGAGATACTGTTCAACTGTCAAATTCTGTGAGGCCCAGCAATATTGAGTGGCTTGTGTGTATGTATATATATACGTACATATATTTATATGTTTCGGGGTGTGTGTGTGTGTCTCTGTGTGTGTGTGTGTGTATACATAGAGAGATAGACAGAGACAGAGAGACAAAGAGAGAAACAGAGAGAAGAGACAGAGATAAAATAAATGGTCCAGATCCTCTGCACGCAAATTCAAAGTGAATTCTTCTATTTCATGTTGCCTTCTACACCTCTGTTTATATTAAGTAATTCTTTTAATCTAGCCCTAATTAAAACAATACCACTCTCCTATCATTTCCAGGCATAGAAAATTTTAAAAGGAAAAAAGTCAGCATTCTCATTTAATATTCTATCTCCCTGACAAGTTCAAGTTGAAAGCCTAATTTCAGAGCTGGTTACATATCAGCTTTCTCCTTCCTTATACATTGTCACTGTCCACTCAAGGTAGCTCACTACCTTTCACTCAGGATCATTTGTCAGACCTTCTGCTGTACTAGCCTAACTTTTGAATGTCCTGAATCACCTACACACTATTGAGTGGAATAGAGGCGTTGATATCATGTCTTGGATTTTCTTGGGATCATTCTAGTTTTTAAAGCTTTATACTGTTTTCTCCATAGAGATAGGATTAAGGATTGGGCCTGTAGTTTCTATGGTGTAGGAAATTCCTAGGTGAGAACACTCTCTTTGTTAATGTATGTCAACGTTTTTTCTGTAACTTGGAGTCTTAGTGGCTTATGATTGTGATGGAATACTACTGTGCTGTAAGAAATGATAAACAGGTTAATTTTGGAAAAAATATGGAAAGTCTTCCATGTCATTATGAAGAGTGAAATGAGCAGAATAAAAAAACATTATATACTGCAACAGAAATATTGTTTGAAGAATAGTTTATGTCCACCTCTAGAGAAAGAATTGATAAATAGAAATAAAACATAATTTAATATATACATATATTCTTTTGTCAAATGATACCTTCTCTAAAGGGGTAGGAGAGGAGAAGGAGGGAAGAGAAGGAGGGAGTAAACTGGGTATTTTAATGTAAAAAACAAATAAATAAATTTTAATTTAAAGAAAAAAAGAGTTACTTAGAGCAATGAGAAGTTAAGCAACTTACAAGGGATCACATAGGCAATATGGGAGAGGTAGGAAATGGACTCATATTTTTCTGGATCCAAAGCTAGTTCTCTACCCATGACACTATAGTATTTGTCTCCCTATTCATCCTTCAAATCACAGAAGCTCTGATATTTAAACCAATAGTAACTGAATAAAGTCAATCAGTATCACAATAAAAATACATTCAATTCACACAAGATTGAGAACCACAAAAGATATAGAATCATGTTTTGAAGAGATATTGCAATCATTCTTTAAAACATATGAAAGTTAGTCCACATCTTTATGGATAAAAAATGAATGTTGTTAGTAAATATTATATCAAGAACCCTGGAAGACATACAGAAATGGTGCAAAGGAATTACTCTTATGAACATCAGTAGAGGTTGACCCTTCCCTCTCTGACCTGCCCAAATGCCACTTCTTGTGAGAAGCTTTCCTGATTCCCTTAATTGCTAGCTCCCTTCCCCAACTGCTTTGTGTATATTTTGCATTTACTTATCTGGGTGCATGTTTCCACACCAAAACCACTAGCAATGCCTTATAATATAAGCACCATAAAGAGATATTATTTTTATATTGTATTTGTATTTATAGTACTTAGCACAGTATGACACAATAATTTTTCATTGAATAAATGATTTCATGAAGCAATTTTTAACATTTGCTCAATGAACTTGTCTATTATATTTTTCTATGTATACAATCTCGCCCATCTATAAAACTGAAAGCTTCATAAGAACTCCAATATATTTTGTATCTATCCTCATTCCTAAAACAATGCTCTAAAATAGTACCAGTTAGTGCCACTTAATGTTTGTTGATGTTCACTAAATTCCTGGAATTAGTTTCATCAGAAGCATATATTTTAATATCTGATCAAATTAGCTTCAGACTTTATATCCTGAACCTAAAATGAAATTGTGTTCTTCCTCTCTTTGCCATCATACTACTCTGCTAGTTCCGCATAAGGTACCAATGGAGACTGACCCTCAAGGGTTCTCCAGTACCTCTTGTTTCTCTGTTGTTTCCAAAGTATTAGCAAACTCTACGTCCTCAGGCACTAGGTGGAGTTACCTTCATGTTCACCTTTGTGGTGTCCTCTTCTTGTGTTGTGTTGCTGTGATATCTAGATGGGTCATGATTCTAAGATTTTATGCTTCATCATATAGCTGTGCTTTCATTCATATCTGAAATATCCTGAGGGATGGAGAACCTCTCGTGAGGTCCTCTTCTAATGTCTTTTCAGCTTAACTTCTGCCATCCCAAATGTATTTTCTTCATGCCTGAGAGCAACTAGGGAAGGAATTGGGGATGTTCTACTTGGAAAAGAGAAAGCTCAGGGGCAATGTCATAACTGGGACCAAGCATTTGAAGGGTTGACAGGAAAGAAGGTTTGCACTTGTGTTGTTGGATCTCAGAGGAGAGGACCAGAAATAAGTGGTGAAAATTACAAAAAGGGCAATTCCAGTGTGATGGCACGAACATTTCTAGACAATTATAGCTGCCCCAAAGTCAAACTGGGTGTTCCAAGGAGGGATGGATCCCCTAGTTTGGAAATCTTCAAACAGAAACCAGAAGTCCACTGGAAAGGTATGCTATATTAAGGGATCTACTCAGTATAGGCTGACTTAGTTGGCCACTGATATCCCTCCAGACTCTTAGATTAGGTGATTTTGTGATCTAAATCCTACCCATCCTTCAAGGGCTATTTCAAGCCTCAACTCCTCAGATTATACCATCTTAAATTGATCTCCCTCTTGTTGGAGGGAGATTATATGGGTGTGTGTGTGTTCCATAGTGCAGTGTTTGATTATGTAGCACTACCTTCTGTTATGGTAGAAAGGGCCCTAGAACTGAAGCCATAAGATCTGTGAGAGGGGTGGGGACGGCTTAGACTTTGCTCTTTCCTAGTTGTATGGACTTCAATTAAAGAATTTATTCTCTCTGTGCCTCCCTTTCATCATCTAAAAAATGGGAATTGCTGTGAGGATCAAATGGGACAATTCACATGAAGGCATTTTGTACCCTGATGTTTTATCTAACTGTCAATTCTTCTTATCTTTGCCTTTTCCTCTAGATTGCAAAGTTCTTGAAGAAGACAGCATCCTTCAAGGTGGCTAAATTGAGGAAGGGTTAAAGGGTTCTTGATTTATTGAATCAATCATACTTTTTGCTTTCTATTCTCTCCTTATTGAGAATCATCATTTAGTATCAGAGATAAAGGCTAAACAAAACAAAACCCCACAAGAAATGGTTTCTAATCAATATTGCCTGAAAACTTTAAGTCCCCTCACCCATCCCTCTCTATTTCAATTGTCACAAATTGTAATTTCTTTACTATAAAAGGAATTGTAAAATTATGAGGACACAATGAAAACAGTATTTTTCAAGTTTTTGATGTACACTAAAGAAAGAAAATGAAAAGATTTGTGAACTTCCCAAGAAAATGTGGATTTTGAATCCAACATTATTCTCCACCCCCCCAGAAAATGCTAGTCCTTTACAAATTGAAATAATAATGATGGGATATAAAAGAATATATTTGGATTTCACTCTCCCACTGGCAAGTTGGCTGCTAGCTTATGTCTGTGTCATTATTTAGGGGAACAAGTTAGTCTGAGACCAGACAAGGCAAAGATCTGGGCCAGGAGCAGACAAATTACAAAGGAACAGCTGTTTACTCCGAATTCCTTCCCCAGTTCAGAGAGATTGTGAAAGGACAAGTTAGAAGCCCTGTGGTGTGTTAAAAATAAGAGTGGACTTTGAGTCCAGAGACCTGAACCTGAGTTCCTTTTCAGTCACTAGTGAAATAGGTGACTGGGCAACCATTCCATTGTTTGGATCTGCAATTTCAACCTCTAAAAATGGGGGGATGAGAAAACAGGATCCCCAAAATCATTTCTAGTTCTTTGAGTCTTATTTTCAATTAGTGCTGTCCTCATCATAAACACAGATACAAATAGTTGGAGAGGTAATAGGCCATTCCTCCTCAAAGATTATTTTCCAGGTAAATAGAGATCATAGAATCTGAGAATTGGAAGACACCTATTGTAATTCATATTTGAGAAAGTATGGTCTCTGCTAGATAGGTTACAGATGGTCATTCAGCCTCTGCTTGAATGCCTCTAATAAGAAAGGATTTTATATCCCTGGAAATGCTTTAATTCTCAGGAAATTCTTCCTTTAAATGAAGTAAATTCGCCTCTTTTTCTTTTTCTTTTTTGCAATGCTTACTTCTTGCTCCTAATCATATCTCTCATACATGGGACAGCCCCTTGAATATTTGAAGACAATTATGCTACCTCCCCTTTCCCTCCAAAGTTTCATTTCTTGGTGCAAACTAAAGTGTTCTTTCTCTTTTAAAAATGTTATTGACATGTTTTGTTTTTATATTACAAACATATCCAGATTTCTCCCATTCCATGAGATCTCTCTTGTAACAAAGAAGAAGCACTAGGCAAAATTAATGATACAGTGACCTCATATGAAAGTGCATTGAACATTCCATATCTGTAGCATCACCCTTCAAACTTTTTCAGACATCTATTTTCTCTCCCTCCCTTTCACACTAATCTCACTGATAAAAAGAAGAAAATCAAATTCATTGAAACAAATATGGAAAGGGGAGCAAAACAAATTCCCTCATTGGTGTATACATATATGTATACAAAATATGTCTGCATACATATACATCTATGCACATGTATAAGTATTCAAATCATACATATGCATATGTGTATTATGTGTGTCTCATTCTGAACCTAAATCCATCATCTCTCTTAAAGAAGATGAATATTATATTTCATTATTGATTTTCTGGAATCGTGAGTTGCATTGATTACTTTGTTTACACTTTTCAAAGGTGATTATTTTTACAATGTTGTCATTATTACAAAAATTGTTCTCCTAGTTCAACCTATTTCATTCCTCACCAACTTATAAAGGCCTCCCAAGTTGTTCATATTTTTATTTTTTTATTTAGAATATTTTCCCATGGTTACATGATTCATTATCTTTCCCACCTCTCTTCCCTCTCCCCTCCTAGAGCTGAGAAGCAATTCCACTGGGTTATACATGTATCACTGTTCCAAACCTGTTTCAATGGTATTCATATTTGCAGTGAGGGATCTTTTAACATCAAAACCCCAATCATATCCCCATAGAACCATGTGATCAATCAAATGTTTTTCTTCTGTGTTTCTACTCCCACAGTTCTTTCTCTGGATGTGGATAGCATTTTTTTTCTCATAAATCCCTCAGGAGTGTCCTAGATCCTTGCATCGCTGCTAGTAGAAAAGTCTATTACATTCAATTATGTCACGATGTAACAGTCTCTGTATATTATGTTCTGGTTCTGCTCCTTTCACTCTGCCTCAATTCCAGAAAGTTCATTTTTTATTATATTTGTGTTATAGAATAAATTATTCTTCTGATTTTTCTTGCTGTTAGCCTCCAGGTATACAGGTCCTTCCATGCGTCTGAAATTATCTAATTCCTCATTACTAATACCACAGTGGTATTCTATTATTTTCATATCACTTTAACAAGATTGTCTGAGGAAGGTATCAAGGCAAGTACATGTAAAAGTGCATTCACTTTATGGGATAATAGAATTTAGAGCTCAGAGAGACATTAGGTTTAATCTATTCTTATTTTATAGATGAGAAAATTAGATTCCAGAGAGATAAAAGACTTGCCCATGATCACACAGCTAATAAGATAGGGGCAAGATTTGAACTCAGTTCCTCTAATTCCACAGCTCATGCCACTATAACAATCTTTGTAGATAAAACAGACTAGCCTTTTAGAGTGTGGTAGCCAGATAGCTAGGGCCAGTGCTAGCTATTGGCGAGCTGGGGTTTTTAATAACTCTGAAATTTGAATACTCTAAGAAAAAAATTAATATTATCCCCTTTTATATAGTAATATCACTACTGGGTCTATATCCCAAAGAGAAAATAGAAAAAGGGGAAAGAACCTACTTGAACGAAAATATTTTATAGCTGCTCTTTTTGTGGTGGTAAATTGGTGGACATTCTTTCATTTTCCAATTCTTTGCCACCACAAAAAGAGCAGCTATAAAATTAATTAGTACTATTTTATGTTTAGTTTTTTATCAATGATTGTATAGGTGCATATAGTAATTGATTTATGCAAAATAAAGATTTAGAAATGTAGTAGCATTTTTGAAAGTACCCGTGGAACAATTCTGGTAAGGGATAGGATGGAAGGATGATATATATTTCTTATTCCCACTTGGTTTTTATTTCTGCTAGTATGTCTCCATATTTTGATTTGAGACTTTCATTCCATGCATTTTACATGCTATCAGAATTCAGTATGGCAACATCTATTAACAACAACAACAATAATGACTATATAGTAATTTAAAGATTTCAAAGCTCTTTACAAATACTTTCTAATTTTATTCTCCCAACTAAACTGGAAGATTGCAAGCCTCTTGATGAGCATCCTTCCAAGTACTTAAGATGAGGAGGGGTTAAATGATTCTTGACTTATTAAATCAATTAAACTTTTTTGCTTTCTATTCTCTCCTTATTCGGAATCATCATTTAGTATCAGAGATAAATGAAGGCTAAACAACAACAATATCCCATAAGAATTGATTTCTAATCAATCTTGTCTGAAAACTTGAAAGACCCTTTACCCATTCCTCTCTCTTTCAATTGCCACAAATTGTAATCTCTTTACTATAAAAGGAATTGTAGAATTGTGAGGCCACAATGAAAATGGTATTTTTCAAGTTTCTGATGTACACTGAAGACGGGAAACCAAAAGATTAGTGAATATGCCAAGAAAATGTGAATTCCTAATATAAAATTAAAAATGAAACTGAGGCAAACACAAGCTAAATAACTTCCCATGGATCACAAAGCTAATAAGTGCAAGATTTGATGTGAAATCTCCCTGACTCAACAAGCACAACTCTACCTACTGTGCCACAGGCTATTCTTAAATTGTGGTGAGTCAATGTTTGATTTAGAGGATTCTAGGTGAAAGTTTAATCCTTAATAATTCTGTATTTCCAATACAGTTTATGTGTTGAATTCTTAAGGATATTTTAAGGTTTAAATTTGTGATATGGAGATTTCTCTTCATTTAGTTTATAAGAATAGTGATAATTCAGGCTATTTGACTATATCTTCATCAGCATTCATTATTGTTAAGGTTATTTTTTTTGCAGCTTCATAGGTCCGATGTTGTATAGTTTCAACCATTTTCTTACAAAGTCTGAAAAATTTTTAAAAATCCAGGTAGTTTAAGAAGAAGCTTTTTCCATATTTTCAAGTAGCAGTGCCCCAATCCCTATATAATTGTCATGAGTCCCTCTGACTGTCAACAAATCCACTTTACTTCACTCTGTATTTGATGTTTACTTGTTGACAACTTGAGCAAGTTTTGGCAGATGCTGCTCATAGAGACTCTTTTCATTCCGTTCTTGAATCTTGGCCACCTCAAAACCAGTATCGATCACATTTGACAGTATTATTATAAAATACAAGCCAGAGTGAGATTCAAGATTTCCTACTTCAACCAACACATGTCCATCTTTATTCCCAATTCTGGGCCTCCTGAATAACTGATTCTCTTTCAGTGACTGGCATAGTATCTTGCACAAAGAGAGCTCTTAGAGCATTTTTAATAAATTGCATTGAATTTCAGGTCCATTATAACAAATTAAAATCTCAATACCTCTACTTTAGTGAAATGTGTATATAATAAAAAGAAGATTTCAGTTTCAAGCTATGTCTCAGCCCAGGAAGATCCAAAAGAAAGTCCTTTCCATGCACATTGCCCAGTTTAGGAAACAGCTGAGTGTCATGCTTCTTTCATCTGCTTTGGGTAGGAGCCAAAGTCAAGAATCTTAATCTAATAAAGCAGAAGAAAACAGAACTTCTTGAATCTCTTTTAAATTAGGTCAATGAGACAGATACACTGGAAAGGGATGGTAGATACTCACTGCAAAAGGGAGGGGCATGACAAAGGAAGGATGATTAATAGACACAGAGGAAGAAATATGGTTTTCCTAGTAGAAATTTCCATAGTAGAAGACAAGGTAAGCATCTGGTTTAAGCTCCTGAGCACTGGCTCTGACTATTGTGCATAGGGCTGCTGACTTAGCTCATACCTAGAAGCCATTTCTGTTCTAAGAGGGTTTCTTAACCAGAGATCTGCGAAGTTATTTTTATTTTATATTATTTTGAGATCCATATTTTAATAAAATTGGCTTTCTTCTTCCTATGCATTCTATTTCATACATTATAAAGTACCATTATGAAAACAAAGACTTGATCAGACAGCCAGAGAGATCCATGATACAAAAAAGGTCAGAAAGCCCTTTATGACATAAAATGTGTTTGAACAGCCCCTACTGCCCCATCTAAGACTTGGTTCTCATCTCCTCATGCCTAGTGATTCTTGCAGTAACTTTTTTTTGTCACAACTGACAACTAAAGAAGTTTCTTAAAAGACTAAGTTTACAATAGACTGATCTGTTCAAAACTTTTCAGAATCTCCTCTTAACCTACTGCATGGAATAAAAACTACCTTTATTTTTTTTTTTGCTTTTTTTTTAGTCTACTTAAGTTGATTTTGAAATTTTATTTATTTACTTTTTGTTATGTTTGGAGCTAGTCTTCCATTCTTCCTTCCTTTCCAAATCCACACTAAAGAAGGCAAACTTTTGGCACAGATATATATGTGAAACCATCCAATACATACTTCTACATATCAGTTCTTTTTCCTGAAGTGGATAGCATCTTCTTTAATGGGTTCTTTGTAGTTGATTTGAATATTCATATTACTTAGCATCACTTAGTTATTCAGAGTTATTCTTTGATCAATATTGTTATTGTACACAACATTCTCTTGCTTCTGCTCCTTTTACTCATCACTATTTCATTCAAGTCTTTCCATGTTTTTCTAAAATCAAACTACTCATCATTTCTTTCAGTACAGTAGCATTCCATCACAATAATTTACCACAATTTATTTAGCCATTCCCTACTTTATAGGCATCACTTCAATTTTCAATTCTTTGTCACCACAATGAAAGCTGCTACAAATATTTTGGAACATATAGATTCTTTTCCATTTCCCCTGATCTCATTGGGAAACAGTCCTAATAGTGATATTGCTGGATATACACAGTTTAATAACTTTCTGGGCATAATCCTAGACTGATCTGCAAAATAGTTAAATGAATTCACAACTCCATCAACAGAGCATTATTAGTTTCCCAATTTTTCCACATTCCCTTCAATATTTGTCATTTTCTCCTTCTATCATTACAACCATTCTCATAGGTATGAGATGATATCTCAAAAATTGTTTTAATTTGCATTTCAATAATCAATAATGAAATAGAGCTTTTTATATGACTATATATAGTTTGATTTTTTCTTCCAAAAATTATATACTTTGACTAATTATCAGTTGAGGAAAGACTGATATTTTTATAGATTTCACAAATTTCTGTATACATTTGTAATACAAGGCCTTTACCCAAGAAACTGTATAAAAATATTTTCCCCATTTTCAGCTTTCTTTCTAATCTTGACTGCATTGGTTTTGTACGTATAAACTCTTTTTAATGAAACAAAATTTAAAATACCCATTTTATATCTCACAATGCTCTCTGTCTTTTGTTTTTTGATAACTTCTATCCATAAATCAGATAGGCAATATGTTCCATGCAATAATTTCTGATAGCTTCTTTTATGTCTAGATCATATATCTATTTTGACCTTATCTTAGTAAATGATGTAAAATATTGGCCTATACCTTCTTTCTGCCAGACTACTTTCCAGTTTTCACAATTTTTTTTACAAAATAGTTAATATGCATCCCAAGAACTTAAATTTTTATATTTATCAAGCACTGGGTAAATATAATAATTTCCTACTGTGAGTTCTATATCTGCTCATTTCCTCTGACCCACCATTCTGTTCCTTAGCCTGTACTAGAAAGTTATTTTTTTTAATTTAAGAAACCCTTACTTTCAGTCTTAGAATCAATGTTATGTTCTGATTCCAAGGTAGAAGAGCAATAAGAGTGAGGCAATGGGGATTAAGTGACTTTCCCACGGTTACACAGCTAGGAAGTGTCTGACCAGATTTGAATCTAGGACCTCCCATCTCTTGGTGTGACTTTCAATCTACTGAACCACATAACTGCCCCTACCAGATATTGGGGGGGAATTATTGTTTAAAATTACAGTTTAAGATATGGTGCTGCTAGATATCATTCTTCTACATTTTTTTCATTAATTCTTTTGATATTCTTGACTTTTTTCCAAATAAATTTTATTTTATTTTATTTTTATTTTTTTGTAGCTCAATAGAATAATCTCTTGGTAATTTAATCGAGAAGGCGCTGAATAAGTAGTTTAGGATAAATTGTTATTTTTAGTATATTGGCTCAGCCCACCCATGAACAATTAATATTTCTCCAATAATTTAAATGAATTTATTTGTAAAAAATTTTTTACAATTACATTCATTTTTTCCTGGGTTTCTCATGGCAGGCATACATAAATATTCTATTTATTCTTTTGCTAATCTGGACAGTTTTCAAAAATATACTTCCCTCTCAATAAAATTATTAAATTTATTTTATGTAATTGGACAATTATTGATTTAATTTTATCTGCTATACTAGTGTATTCACACTTTTTATTTTTTATACTAGTGATTTAGTTTTCTTCTCTCTCGTTAAAACCATATTAGTCAATGGTTTATCTAATTTATTGTTTTTCCCCATATTCCTGGTTTTATTTATTAATTCAATAGTTGTCTTACATTCAATTTTTTAGTCTCACTTTTAATTTTTAGGACTTCCATTTCAGTGTTTAACTGGGGACTTTTCATTTGTCTTTTCATGGCTTAATCACACACCTATTTCATTAATTTTCATTTCCTCCATTTTATTGATTTAAACATTTTGATTTTCCTCTAATTGCTGCTTTTTGTATATCCCAAATATTTTGGTATGTTGCCTCATTATTATAATTCTCTTTCATTAAATTATTTAATGTTTCTATTGCTTGTTCTTTCACCTACTCATTCTTTAATTTTTTTTAAAAAAGCAATAAGAGAAGAAAAAGAAATCAAAGGGATTAAAGTAGGCAATGAGGAAACTAAACTATCACTCTTTGCAGATGATATGATGGTATACTTAAAGAATCCTAGAAAATCAACTAAAAGGCTAGTGGAAATAATAAATAACTTTAGCAGAGTTGAAGGATACAAAATAAACTCACATAAATCTTCAGCATTTCTATATATTTCCAACAAAACTCAGTAGCAAGAGTTAGAAAGAGAAACTCCATTTAAAATCACTCTAGACAATATAAAATATTTAGGAATCTACCTGCCAAGGCAAACATCAAAATTATATGAAGATAACTACAAAACACTTATCACACAATTAAAACTAGATCTAAATAATTGGAAAACATTAATTGCTCATGGGTAGTATGAGCTAATATAATAAAAATGACAATCCTGCCCAAATTAATTTACTTATTCAGTGCCATACCTATCACACTCCAAAAAAACTTTTTTATAGTATTAGAAAAAATTACAACAAAATTCATCTGAAAAAATAAAAGATCAAGAATATCAAGGGAAATAGTGGAAAAAATGTGAAAGTGGGTACCTTGCAGTACCAGATCTTAAACTGTACTATAAAGCAGTAGTTATCAAAACAATATGGTGGCTAAGAGACAGAAGGGTGGATCAATGGAATAGACTTGGGGTAAGTGACTTCAGCAAGTTAATGTTTGATAAACCAAAAGATTCCAGTTTTGGGGACAAGAATTTACCATTTGACAAAAACTGCTGGGGAAATTGGAAAATAGCATGGGAAAAAATAGGTTTAGAGCAACATCTCACATCCTATTCTGAGATAAATTCAAAATGGGTCAATGACTTAAATAAAAAGAGTGAAATTATAAATAAATTAGTTGAATATAGAATACTATACCTTTCAGATCTGTGGGAAAGGAAGGGATTTAAGACCAAGCAAGAGACAGAGAACATTACAAAAAGTAAAATGGATGATTTTGATTATATCAAATTAAAAAGGCTTTCTACACACAAAACCAATGCAACCAAAATTAGAAGGAAAGCAAAACATCAAAACATCGGGAAAAATTTTTATAACAAAACTCTCTGACAAAAGTTTAATTTCCAAAATATATAAGGAACTAAGTCAAATTCATTAAAAAAAATCAAGCTGTCCCCCAATTGACAAATTGTAAAGGGATATGAATAGGCAGTTTTTAGATGAAGAAATCAAAACTATCAATAATCACATGAAAAATTATACTAAATCCCTCCTGATTAGAGAAATGCAAATCAAAGCAAAGTTGATTGACCAATATGCCAGCAAAGAAAAGTGATAAATGTTGGAGGGGGTGTGGCAAAATTGAGACACTAATAAACTGCTGACAGAGTTGTGAATTGATCCAACCATTATGGATGACAATTTGGAATTTTGCCTAAAGGGCTATAAAAGAATGCCTGTCCTTTGATCCAGCCATACCACTGTAGGGTTTGTATCCCAAAGAGAAAATAAGGAAAATATTTATACAAAAGTATTTATAGCCATGCTCTTTGTGGTGGCAAAAAATTGGAAAATGAGTGGGTATCCATCAATTGGGGAATGACTGAACAAATTATGATATCTGAACGTGATGGAAAACTATTGTGCTGAAAGGAATGATGAACTGGAGCAGTGATAGGCAAACTGCAGCCCCCTGAAATGTTCTATCCAGCCCCCATTATTCTTAATCTGAAAAATATAATGAGTAGGATACAATACAATGAAATTTCTAAAGAGTTGCCTTAGAAACAGACTGACAGATAAGCATTTCCTTTCCTTTGGCCCCCTCTTTAAAAAGTTTGTTCATCACTGAACTGGAAGATTTCCAGACAAACTGGAAAGACCTCCAGGAATTGATGCAGAGTGAAAGGAGGAGAACCTCCAGTTTCTGAACATTTTGCACAGAGACTAATACATTGTGGCACAATTGAATGTAGTAGACTTTTCTACTAGCAGCAACACAATGATCCAGGAAAATTCAGAGGAACTTATAAGAAAGGACACTATCCAAATCTAGAGAAAGAACTGTGGGAGTAGAAATGCAGAAGAAAAACATATGATTGATAACATAGTATGATAGGGTTATGATTAGGGTTTTCATGTTAAAAGATCACTTTATTGCAAATATGAATAATATGGAAATAGGTTTTGAACAATGATACCTGTATAACCTAGGGGAATTGCTTGTCAGCTCTGGGAGGGGGAAGGAAAAATCATGAATCATGGAACCATGGAAAAAATATTCTAAATAAATAATTTTTAAAAAACTCTTCTGTCTTAAAATCAATAGTATTAGCTCCGAGCAGAAGAGTGCTAGGGGATGGCATTTGGCATTAAGTGACTTGCCCAGAGGTATACAGCTAGGAAGTATCTGAGGCCAGGTTTAAACCCAGGACCCTCCTTTCTTTTGGTCTGCTTTTCTATCCATTGAGCAACCTAGCTCCCATTAACCACTCATTCTTTAAGATTAGATTATTTAGTCTCCAATTAATTTTAAATTATGTGTTTCCATGGTCCTTTATTAAACTTAATTTTATCACACTACAATCTGAAAAGGATGCATTTAGTATTTCTGCTTTTCTGTATTTAACTAGGAAGCTTTCATGCTCTAATATCAGGTTGTTTTTTATAAAAGTGCCATATATTCCTGAGAAAAATTATTTCCCCTTTCCATTTAATTCTCTCCAGATATCTGATATGCTTTAGCTTATTACAAATCTGTTTATCTCCTTTACTTATTTCTAATTTGTCTTTTGGCTAGATGCTCTGTTGGTTAATCATTTTTAACAGCCTATTTCTCGACTCTTAACTTTTTTCCAGGGTTAAGCTTTGCTTCCAAGGTGTCGGGGATAATGTCTCAAGTTTTAGTTTTTTTTATATTATTGTTTTCTGAGCTCTATTTGGAAATATTTAAGACCGAAAAATTAAATATTTCCAAATATATATTGCATTTTGAGAAGACCAAAAAGTTAAATATAAATAAATAAATGAACATATATATATATATATATATATA